>NC_058130.1:250535154-250620630 GCF_016433145.1 Gracilinanus agilis | reverse complement strand
AGGAAGGAAGGAAGGAAAGGAGGAAGGAAGGAAGGAAAGGAGGAAGGAAGGAAGGAAAGCAGGAAGGAAGGAAGGAAAGGAGGAAGGAAGGAAGGAAAGCAGGAAGGAAGGAAGGAAAGGAGGAAGGAAGGAAGGGAGGAAGGAAATTCTTTTTTTTAAACTCTTACCTTCAACCTTAGAATCAATACTACGTATTGGTCCCAAGGCAGAAGAGTGGTAAGAGCTAGGCAGTGGGGGTTAAGTGACTTGCCCAGGGTCACCAGCTAGGAAGTGTCTGAGTCCAAATTTGAACCCAGAACCTCCTGTCTCTAGGCCTGGCTCTCAATCTACTGAGCTACCCAGCTGCCTCCCAAGGAAATTCTTTGAAGCCTTTTTTTTTTTTTAATATACAGAAGAGAACAACAACAACAACAACAAAGCCAGAAAGAATCACAGATAAGCACAACAGCCTTGAAATTTACATGTTGAATTTTTTGTAAGTTTCTTTAAAAAGCAAGCTATACATAATGGATACTTGCAATTTCATGTGTAATCCTCTTTTTTCTGATCTACTATTATTACTTCATGTTTTTCAAAATAAAAGTAAAATAAAATGAGTGCTGTCCAAAAGTATATTGGTTTAGCAATAATAATTGTATCCTTCACTAGCAGTCTTTAAGCAAACTCTGGATGACTATCTGTTGGGGATGTTGTTTAGGCTTCAGCTAATGGCCTCTTAGGCTTTTCCAAGTATGAGGTTCTATGATTTTGTAAATTGTCAAATGAGTGGTACATACACATATAACAGACATATTCTGAATACCAGTCAGTATAAGGCATAATTGTGCTAGATCCTATGGTGCAAACTAAAGGTTCTGTTGAAGGCTCAGAAAGCAACAAGAAGTCAACTAAATTCAGGGCTGCAGTGGACCTCAGAGTTTTGTTTTGTTTTTTTAATCTAAAGTTTTCTAATTTTCTAAATAACATAACTGGAGTCCAGAGACGTAGACTGACTTGTGAAAAATCCCACAGCTAATTAGTGGCAAAATCAGGAGAACCCAGGTTTCTTAAATCCCAGTCTAATTTTTTTTCCTACTATACTTGGCTACCCAAATGTGACTGGATGGTACTTTTCTCACTGTAGATTGCAGAACAAACAATTAACATTGATGACTCGAAGTTCATTAAAATCATTAGATACAATAAACATTTACTAGTCATATTTATAAAAATACAGCTAGAGCAGCAAGATCTCATTCAAACTCTTCTCAATACTTCTTAGTATTGAGTATTCTTAGGTTCACTCAGGTTTCCTACCAAGCTTAAATAGAATTCTTTCTGACGCTTTTAATTTGCAGCCAAAAGTTCTTCCTGCACAAAACTCTTTCAGTTTGCTGTTGGGTTGCAAGGTAGTTTGGCATCAAAAATTAATGGGCTGCCAGCTGTATCCATTTAGTCTAATTAAAAAGATGATCTAACCATTCCCTCCAGCTCCTCTGCTCTCACCTACTGGATTTGGGAGCTGTCAAGCTTGTCCTCCACTCAGTTCTAGTTTCACCGAGTGTTAAAAGACTCTGTTCTTCATAGCCTTGGGCAGAGACTTAACTACCACTGCTTTCTCAGCTTCTTTCTTATTTCTGCTAATGTAATTCCTCCCTTCTCTTCTGACTTCTATTTTTCCCCTTCTGTATAGCATAGCCAAAACCAAAAGAGACAAACATCAAAGTCATCCCTTGTGTCTGGACATGCACAGAATAAATTTTCATCATTGTCTTTGGAAGGAGTTTTTTTCTTCCAAAACAATGAACCTCCCTGGATCCTCTGACCCACTTCCCTCCTTTCCCTGTTGCTCTCCTGCCCCCCATATCCAATTTCTAGATATCTATTGGCTTATAGCTCACAAAGGATTAGCCTGCCTTAAATATAGATTTTCTTCTTCTACGAAGGCCATGTCTCTTCCTAAAACATAACATTCAAATAAACTTAAAAAGAATTTTTTAAAGTAAAAAAACAACTTTTTCAAAGTATAGAGACAGAAGTTGAAATCATGGTAACAAATGCTGTCATGGGAAAGAGAATGTAGCTCAAAGAGAACAAAGGGAATATCCGCAGTTTGATGGCAAGAAAAAATGAAAAGTTATTAATAAAAAGTGAGAAGGAATAGTTGCAGAGGTCAGAGGAGCATAAAGATCATGGATTATTTCAGAAATCAAGGGGAAAGTGCTGCAACTAAGTGGTTCAGCAGATAGATGGCCAGGCCTGGAGTTGGAAGGATCTGGGTTCAAATTTGATCTCAGATGCTTCCTAGCTATGTGATCCTGGGCAAGTCACTTAACTCCAAGTGCCTAGTTCTTTACTACTATTCTGTCTTGAAATTGAGATTCTAAGATAAAAGATATGGATTAAAAAAAAAAAAAGAAATCCAGGGAAGAGATAATTTCCAAAAGAAGGGTGTATGAGTACAGAATGCTATATTCACTGTCAAACACTGTGGTCCTATTGGCTGATTTTGCTTAAGTTGTTGCTGTTAAAGAGAGGGTATCCGGAAATTATCATTATTGGAAAACTAAACAAATCAACAAGACATTTTAAAAATAAAAGTAAAGGAATGGTAAGTGGTCCCAAGTGCCTGAGAGAGGCTGCCAAAAAAAAATGAAGATGGAAGAAAAGGACAATGAAATATAGCAGTAAGGAAATAGATATTGACAACCTTTTCTAAGGCCAATTTCAGGAGACTTGTGGGGCTTGCAGGAAAATATGGATTAGAACTAAAAGAAACTGGATGTAATCCTGCTTTGTAGGACAATCTTACAATTCAATACAATCAAAACACAGGTACTTCTAAGATTCCCTTTTTGACTTGTGTTATTATGGGAAATCTCCACTGAAGCTACATTGCTTTAAAAAAAAAAAAAAACACTACACCTTTAAAGGGCACTCACTTAACCACTATTCACATGCAAAATGACTTGTTATCTTTGGACTACAGAGAGGGACTATCTGATACCAACAGCCAGAACCAGGAAGTAAGGTATCAGGATGCCACAAATAATTCTCCAGGCCTCTTTCCAAGCTTTTTTCTACTCAGGAAGGAGATTTCAAAGGCCTAGAGATTCATCTCCTCGTCTGTTTTTTTTCTGTATCTGATACTGCATTTTAAATTTAGCCCAAACCGGAAACATCAACCTATAAATAAAGTGGGAAACAATTGCCAGTTCTTTAGGGGAATAAAAAAGGCCATATCATTTAACCATATTTTATTGTAGCTTCAAATAAAGCAGATCATTTCCTTTAGATAGCTACCTTTCTTTCTGGATTCATACAGAATTTATGCAAATTCTGAAAAAGTCCCTATTTTTACTTCAACATCACTGTGATTGAAGTCAAAAAAATTCAAATGAACTACAATTACTAAATTAAGCTCCCATACCACCTTTCATATGCTTTGCAACATGGGAAACTTAAGGTGAAACACTTGCTTCCCCCCACAGTAATATCAGGGCACAATAAAGCTAGAAAGAACAACTTTTGGTTCATTCAGAGGGTAGAGCACTAGACCTAGAGTCAAGAAGACCTCAGTTGAAATTCTACCCTCAGACATCTTACCTGTGCAACCCTGAGCAAGTCACTTAACCTCTATTTACCTCAGTTTCCTCAACTATAGAATGGAGATAATGAGAACACCCACCTCCCAGAGTTATGAGAATCAAATGAGACAATGATTATAAAACACTTAGCACAGTAAGTGGCACATAGCAAGTGAAATATAAATGTTAACTAGAACTAAGTATTTGATAAACCCAAAGATCCAAGCTTCTGGGAAAAGAATTCAGTATTTGAGAAAAACTGTTGGGAAAACTGGAAAATGGTATGGTGGAAACTTGACATAGACCGACATCTCACACCATACACTAGGATAAAGTCAAAATGGATACTTTTTCTAGGAATAGAGTGGCACCATAAACTAATTAAGGGAACATGGAAACATTTACCTGTCACATCTATGAATAAGGGGAAAATTTATGACCTAACAAGACTTAGAGAACATTATGAAAAATGAAATGGATAATTTTTGACTATATTAAAAAGGCTTTGTATAAATAAAGTAAATGCAACCAAGATTAGAAAAGAAAAAAATTTGAAGAATTTTATAGCAAGTGTCTCAGACAAAGGCTTCATTCTCAAATACATTGAGAACTGAGTCAAGTATATATAAGAATACAAAGCATTCCCCAAATGAAAAATGGTCAAAAGATATACATGGGTAGTTGTCAGCAGAAGAAATTAAAACCATTTGTAGTCATATGAAAAAGTATTCCAAATCACTATGATCAGAGAAATGCAAATTTAAAAAAATTCCGAGGAACTACCTCATGCCTATCAGATTGGCTAACTTGACCAAAAAGGAAATGATAACTATTGGAGGGGATGTGGGAAAATTGGGATACAAATTCACTGTTGGGGTAACTATGAACTGATAAAACCATTCTGGAGTGCAATATGGAACTGGGCCATAAAACTATGTCTGCCCTTTTGTCCAGATCTCTTTATCATCTCTGATAATCTGATAAGGACAGTTTAGTTGATAAGGAAATAAGAACAAAACAAGGAGTTGTCTTTTACCTCATGCTTCCAGCTCTGGCTCCAGGAGCATGGAATTTATTATATATATTTCAAGACTCATTTCACACAAAAGAACCCCCCCCCCTGGAAACTTTGCGTATGTGCAAAAGTTACAAATTATGTCATATCAAAACACAAAACATTGGCTTCAGAATAGACCAAGGCCAAAGCTGAATTTTGACTGGGTTCTTATCAGGAAGCCAAGTTGGGGAGTATCCCTCTCAGAGTCGAATTGCCCCCGCTAAGATTTTGGCCTTGGCTATACCAGGCAGCAGCATTCCTGGTCAAAGGGGAACAGTGTTAACCCTTTAAATTCAGGTTTGCTAGGAACTTAAAGCTTTTCAATAAGTCCACAATACTTATTGTTAATTATTATTATTATTAATCTTGTTGAAAACAACAAGAAATCACAAGGATCACAAAAGGGGTCAAAAGAGGAGTCTCAGATTTTTATCTATTCTCTTATTGGCTTCCCACACCCTTTGACTCAGCAATATTGCTACTGGGTCTATATCTCAAAGAGATGAAAGACAAGGGAAAAGACCTACTTGTACAAAAATATTTTTAGCAGCACTTTTTGTAGTGGCAGAGAATTGATAATGAAGAGAGGTTGTCTATTACTTGGAAATGGACGAGCAAGTTTTGCTTATAATTGTAATGGAATTCTATTGCACCATAAGAAACGGTAAACAGAATGAGTTTAGAAAAACCTGAAAAGACTTATGTGAACTGATACAAAGTTAAGGGGGCAGGACCAGGAGAACAATGTATACCATAAGAGAAATATTAAAGATGATCAAACTGTGGACTAAACCATTATTAGCAAAGCAAGTTCCACAAAGGATTTGTGATGAAAAATATTATCACAGACAAAAAAGATCTATTGGAGTTTGAGTGCAGATCAAAGTATACCATATCCACTTTATTTTCTTCATGACTTTTTTTTAATCATATGTGTCTTCTATCACACCATGAGCAATATGTTAATATGCACTGCTTGAAAGCACTATTTTAACCTATATCAGACTATTTACCACCTCAGGGATTGGTGAGGGAAGAGAAGGAGGGAAAAATCTTTAACCTAAAATGTCGGAAAACAATTGTCAAAAATTGTTTGTACATGTAACTGAAAAAAGAAAGAAAGAAGAAAAAAATCTTTAAATGTTAATTAGTAGTATATGAAGCCAACTGCTTCTTGTATTTTATCATATGATGGAAAATCATGCACTTTAAAAAAAAATTTTGTTAGGAACCAATTCAAATCTTCCAAAAATGATTTATAATCAAATTCACATTTAAGCAAATCTAGCCTAAGACCATCAGTATACCTACCTACAAACTTGTTGCTTAATCGTTTCAGTCATGTTTGACTCTTTGTGATCCCATTTGATATTTTCTTGGTTCTGGATACTAGAGTGGTTCTTCTCCAGTTCATTTTACAGATGATAAAACGGAGGCAAACAGAATTAAATGACTTGCCTAGGATCTCATAGTTTAATGAAGTGATAGTTTAATGAAATGACTGAGGCCAGATTTGAATTCAAGATGAGTCTTCCTGGCAACAGGCCCAGCATTCTATCCTCCTTGCCACCTGACTCTACACCTATCTACAAAGAGTCCTTCTCAAATTCAGAGAAATACTTAGGAGTCAAAGCCTTTGGAACTACTAGCATGGATTTGAATTAGATAAACAAATTCCTGGTCAAAAAGGAAAAAGTTATGCTATCTTCCTTAGTCTTTCAGAGTCATCAAAGTACACTTTTTTTTTTAATATTTCACGATTAGATTTATCTTTCTTGTCATGGCAAATGTAACCTGAATGCTTTTGCCCTCTCAATATATGCTGACAAATCAGTTGATTTTGAATAGCCCAAAATGGTTATCTGAGTTTTTAAAAGGTTTTCTGCAAATGGCCCAACTTGTCTATAAGTTGGCACATGACATATCCATCAGTTTGAAGAACCTCTGGTGAGAAAATTCTTCTGATGATGGCAGTCTGTATCCTTTAATCTTTTTTTTTTAAACCCTTACCTTCCATCTTGGAGTCAATACTGTGTATTGGCTCCAAGGCAGAAGAGTGGTAAGGGTAGGCAATGGGGGTCAAGTGACTTTCCCAGGGTCACACAGCTGGGAAGTGTCTCAGGTCATATTTGAACCTAGGACCTCCCATCTCTAGGTCTGGCTCTCAATCCATTAAGCTACCCAGCTGCCCCCAGTATCCTTTAATCTTAAAAGAGTTCCCAGAACAATGAAAGGGTAAGTGACTTGCACAAGGTGATATAGCTATTATGAATCAAAGTCAGAACACAAGTTTTTGTGGCTGCAAGTCTGGCTCTTTGTCCATTAAACTATGTGACCTCTCTTTTCCTAGAGAAAACCTGCAAAAGCTCTAAAACCTTGGAGTTATATCAAAAAAAGTACTCAACTATACAAAAATCGGTTGCAAATCATCCATTTTTGAATTGACTATTTCATTCTTTTTTGGCAAAAGTAAGTCACTACCTGGTAGCCAGTCTACTAATGATGAGACTATAAGGATTTCATTAGGCTGTTCCCAGCCATGCAATAAAAGAAGGAAATCATGCAACTAGGGGGTTATTCAGTTTTGGGAAGCCTCTTATCCCTCATTTATTGATCAGAAAGGCTTACCAGTTTGACTGAAGTGCTGAACAAAGTGCATTAAGGTCAGAGTAGCAAGCTTTATTCTTAAGCTCTTTGGATCCACACAGATCCTGTTCACAAGAGAAACCCAAATGAAGGCGGTAGGAGGCAGGGATAGTTGAAAGAAATAGACTCCTTAAAAAAAAATACCTTGGCTTACTCATCCTGATATACTAGAAATATACTCTCTCACCAAAGCAGTGGCTGCCCTAAATCATCCTCAGCTTTCCAAGAGTGTTAGCACACTCTGCAGAGACCCTTACCATTTGTTATTGCTGTTGTCAGACCCTAGGACAAACCTCAGAGAGGGACAAAGAGATACAAGGGGAGCCATATAAGACTGCAATTTCTCTCAAGTCCAATTTTCTGGCCTGTACTCTTAGTCAATAACGTTCTAGCATCCTTTGATGGTCTTAGAAAAGGTATAATTAGCATTAATATAGTCTGAGAATATTCATTCTGAGCTGAATCTGGAACCTGATGTCCCTCAGGGTGAATTCATTAGATATTCCTGAAAAGAAAATTCCAATTTTCTCTCCATAACGAGGGATTTGGAAAAAATGATAGGAAGACCTTTGTTTTCCTTCTATTAAAAAAGTGCCCTCCTCTTACCCCCAGGGATCTCATATTTTATGATTGATAGAGTGTGAGAAAAACCACAAATGGAAGAAATTGTAGCAGCTAAATGCAAATGAGATTTAAATATCTTTTACGGTTATTGTTTCATTCACAAACATAACTTCATTTGAGCTATACAATCATACACTTTAAGGAAAAGCTTTCAAATGCCATAAATGCCTTATATGTTTTTGCATCACTAGAGTTTTTCCCCATAATTAAATTTTCCAGATAATTTCTTTTTAAGTTTAAAGTTAATTCTATTGGTGAAAAAAATTTAATAAATCAATTCTAGTGAACTCAACAACTGTAATAACCAATATTGGTCTCAAAGAACAGTCTCCTTTCAGCAGAGATGTGGAAGACAGAGTGCTGCATAGGTTTTCAAATGAAATTGCTTTGTTCCTTCATATACCTTCATATACCAATTTTCATACCTGAGACCCTAACTTCAGATTCTCTGTGCCTGATGACCTGTTCTACTGTGTTCCACTTTTTTGTCTGTTTGAGGGAGGACTAACCTGTATAAATCCTAGAACTCTTGGTCTAAATTTATTATACCATGTCTATGGGGGGAATTATAGGATTTAGTCACATGGTAGATATTTACTATTTTTTATTATGCCTTGTCTCATGTTTACTGGGGTTTTTTCTGGTTGATTTTATGCTAAGAATAAAAACATTGTATGCATTATTTCAGCATGTATCTGTTTCTATGGAAATTTGCTACCATTATACCAAAGTTCTATTCCTAGCACTTATTGAAATACAATCTGGTGGGAGCTCAGAGCTAAGTTAGAGCAATCAATTGAAAATGAGTTAGCAGGGAAAGCAGATCTGAGAAATAGGAGGTATCACAATCTTTAAGAACCACAGAGATCACAGTATCCAGTCAGTATGCCTACCGCAGCAGACCACATACAAACTACAAAGGTGATTTAATATTTTTAGATGCTATCCCTTGTGGCAGCTGATCCTTCTTTCAGGTACACTAAAAGAATTTCTCTCCCTTCAATAGGAGGAAGGAAGAGAATAAGCATCTATATACTGCCTACTGTTGTGTTAAGAGCTTTTACAAACATCACTTCATTTGATGGTGCTATTGTTATCCCCATTTTGCAGTTGAGGAAACTGAGGTGAATAAAATTTAAGTGACTTGTCAGATAGCTAATGTCTGAGTCCAGTTATGAACTCAGATCTTCTTGTGCCTGACTCCAGGTACAGAATCGTATCCACTAAACCAGCAGTTGTTTCTAACTTCAACCAACTCTTCTTATTCTGTTTGCTGTGCAAAAGTAACTAGGTGAACCAGACATGGGTTCAGGATAGTGAATTTGACCTTTTTTAAATAATTTGCTCAAAGTTACCCAGCTTATAATATGTATATATATATATATATATATATATATATATATATATATATATATATNCGTACATATATATATATATATATATATATATATATATATATATATATATATATATATATATACCCAGAAGTCCCAGGAGTCATGCCCATGTTTTTAGTTCCAAGTTTACAAGTCAAAAGAAATGAAATTTACACTAGGTAACCTAAATTCACTTTGGAATGGCAACATCAGTGATGAAAAACCCATCATTGTAAAAGCTGAATCAGAGAGTCTTCCTTTATGGACTATGAGAAAAAAATTCATATGAAACCAAATAGCATATCTTAATAAATTTAAGAATTATTCAATCTCGCCAGCATTAGCATTACAATTGGATTCTGTTAGAAATTGAAATTTTAAAAAAACCTTCTCCATTAGAATGCACATAAATGTTTAATTAAATGTTTGAGCATTACATTTGCTGCAAAAGGTAAGATTAAAATCCACACTCTTGTTTAATTTGTATTAATTAGAAAAAGACAACATTAGAAAAAAAACAAATAAAAGCTAGTTACACTTAAAGTATTCCTGTTACGAAACTAGTCAAGAGTTATGGTTTGCTTTGAATCTTTGTCTGTCTCTTAAAAAAAAAAAAAAAAAACCTTAATCATCAACATGATACAGTGAAGAGAATACTAACTTTAGATTTATAAGATCTGACACCTGTTACCTATATAACCTTGACACAATCACTGAATATCCTTGCATCTCAGTTTTCTCATCAGATTCAAAGCAAATTCCTTCAACTAGTTTGACTGCAATACTTTGACTATTATCAGCTTTCAGTCAGTTTTATTTTGTCCCTCAGGTCTCTTCCAGATATATATCCAAGAGCTAATGTGCTTTTACTACCACCTTCCAGCAAATCCACTCAGACTTACTCTCCCAGCCTATTGGATACTTTTCAATAGGTATTTCCTATCCTACTGAGGATATCTTTTTTTAGGCCAGTTACTAACCCCCATTTTACAGGATTAGGAGGCTAAGGCTTTTGAGCATTCATACCTATTTTCCTTTTGGTGAAGTAATTAGAGAAACAGAATTTTTATAAGTATCACCATTCATCTAGTCTCCAATTCAGTTTATCCTGAGTTATGGTACCTGATTAAATTTCTAGCCATCTCAACGTTTCAAGCTCAGGTCTAGCTCCAAAGCCTATATTTGATGCTGTCCCTTCATAATCTTACTTAATCATGAGATCCTTTGACATCCTGTTCACTTCTTTCCTTGCCAACACTATCAATCCCAGTCATCACCAAAGTCATCTCCACCTATCTCAGATCTAGTCCTTATCCGGTATTCACAGAGAACATGTAGGGTTTTCACTAGGTGATAGCTGTTGGCAAAGATGATCTTTCCCAGATGATGACCTGATAGCAAAGCACTTCAATTTTCCAATCTTCATAATTTAGAAGTTCATTATACCAATGTCTTTCCACTCACCCTTTAAACCTCTCCTACTTGGAAAGGGAGGGTAAGTTCAAGGAGGCAAATTGTACAGCAGGAAGAATGCTAAACTTGGAATTAGAAGACCCTGACCCAAATACTGGCTCTGACATTTGTTAAATGTTTGAAAATCATTGAATTTCTATGAACCTCAGTTTCTTTATCAGTAACTTGAGAGTATTTGTACTATTTGACTTACAGGGCTGTTATAAACAAATTGTTTCTTCCTTTGCCAACCCTATGAACCCCAGGCATCTCGAAAGTTATTTGGAGTATAGTATTTAAAGCAATATATAAAGAATTGTTTCTATTCTTTTTCTTTCGTAGGTTCTTGGGAAGAAATTATCTGGAACACTCTTTTTTCCACCCATCTTTCAAGGCCTAGCTCAATTTTTTTTCTTTTATGAAGCCTTCTTTTGATTATTTCAACCTTTATCTTCTCCCTTCTCTGAAATCTTAATGCATTTAGAATAAATGAATTTTAGAAATTAAAGGGACCCTAAGAATTACCTAATTCTGTGGTTCTCCAAATTCTTGCAGGGATAGCAACTTCATTTTAAAAAAACTTTGGTGGAACCGTTCCAGTTAGAACTTTTAGAACAAAAAGGGACTTAATTCAACTAATTCGACTTTCTTGTTTTGCAGATGAGAAAACTGAGGTCCAGTGAGGTGCCCAATGTTACCTTGGTAGTAAGGAGGTGTGTCATTATTTGGACCCAGGAATTCTGGCTCTAAATCAGCATGATTTTTTTTCAACTCTTGCCTTTTGTCTTAGAATTGATACTAAGGATAGATAGGTTCCAAGGCAGAAGAACGGTAAGGGCTAGGCAACTAGGGCTCAGTGACTTGTCCAGGGTCACATAGCTAGGAAGTACCTGAGGCCAATTTTTTTTTTTTTAAACCCATACCTTCTATCTTAGAATCAATACTGTGCATTGGTTCCAAGGCAGATGGGCTGTGAGTGCTAGGAAATGAGGGGTAAGTGACTTGCTCAGGGTCACATAGCTAGGAAGTATCTGAGGCCAAACTTTTTTTTTTTTTAATAAACCCTTGCCTTTTGCCTTAGAATCAATACTGTACATTGGTTCCAAGGCAGATGGGCTGTAAGTGCTAAGAAAAGGGGGATAAATGACTTTGCCAGGGTCATACAACTAGGAAGTGTCAGAGGCCACATTTGAACCCAGGACTCCTGTTTCTAGGCCAGGCTCTCAAGCCACTGAGCCATTTTTTTACCTTTACTTTCTGTCTTAGAATTGATACTAAATATGGGTTCCAAGGGAGGAGAGTGGTAATAGGTAGGCAATGGGGGTTAAGTGACTTGCCCAGGGTCACACAACTGGAAAGTATCTTAGGCCAGGTTTGAACCCGGGACCTCTGTTCCTGGCTCTCTATCCACTGAGCCACCTAGCTGCTCCCAAATCAGCATCACTTTTTCTAGGTTCTGTGTGAGGAACCAAAGGGATACTATATGAAAAGCATTTTGTAAATCTTATACCAGACTTAATGTTTATCATTATCATCATCATCACCACTCCCATAAAATAAAGAATTATAAAAAATAGGAAATAGTAAGTAATTAAAGTAGATTTTTAAAACAGATTTAAAATTAAATATAAAAATTAAATAAGGAATACAGCTTTTCTCAAACTCTATTTCCAAGAAACCTGGACTTTTGAGCATCTTCAAATGTACATCGGGCTAAAGAGTACATGGATTCAGTCTTGAAGCTTTATTACACATCTCAAGAAGTTGTAAACTATGGGGAGGGTATTGATCATTCCACAAGGCTAAAAACAGGTTTTTGACATATCAGTCTATCATGAATGAAACAGCCCTGCCTAATGGTACTTACTCAAACAAGAAGCAGCAAAAATCAATGTTTCTTTCAATCTCTTCCCCTATAGAAAAACTGATGTCCTAATTTCAAAACTTTAAATATTCAAATGAAAAGGGACAGTTTTATTACAGTTACTGGTAGCAGAACAGCTGCTACTCAGGCTTAGCTCTTCTTTCCTCAGCCTTCCTCCCAAAGGGGGCTGTTAAAACACTGTTCCTGCTGTTTATGGCTGAGTAAATGGTTGCTCTGGGTCAGCATATAATTAGGTACTTACTGGTCTATAAAATGACCCCTCCTGGCTGCATTTTTTATCTTGCTCTTTCCAGAAAACTGTCAAGGAGTACAACAAAATACACTTCGGCGTAAAAGAAATTATGGCAAATTCTAGAGAGAAATGTGCAATTTTTTAATGGAAAATATCAAACCCCAGGTTGACATCTGATCCTGGCATGACTAATATAATGCAAAAAATAGCCTCTTAAATGTCCTTGGTTTGGTAACATGTAGAATGGCATTTCCATGATAACTGACATATACAGAGTATTCAATGGCTTTCAGAGCACTTTCTTTACAATAACCCTGTGAGGAAAGGAAAGGAAGTACTATTCTCATCTTCCTTTTATAGACAGTAATAACAGTTCACCTTTATATAAGCACTTAAAGCTTTACAAAGCTTTTTCATATATTATCTAATCTGATCCTCAGTACAATCTATCATATTGTTAATCCTGTTTCACAGGACAGAGAACTCAAAGCTCAGAGAGGTTGAGTCACTTGCCTATGGTCACACAGTTAGTAAGCACCTGAGGGAGGATTAAAAACCAGATCTTGTTGACTCGGAGTCAATCACTTTATCCGCTACAACATACTAGGAAAAGAAGAAGCTTTGCTGAGATTTACCCAGCTAAAGCGTGATTAGAAATTATATCTTTCCTAACTCTAATTCAACAATTCAGTTATCATGTATTAAGCTTGCCAGCTCTTTTTCAGGCCTCATGCAAGGAAATGAGAATACAAAGGAACAGGATCTACTCTCAAGAAGTTTATAACCTACTGTAAGAAAGAAGCATAGAAGTATAAATAAATACAAAATGTGAGAATACACTAAAAACTAGGAGGATTAGGAAAGGTGTCCAATGAGAATGGTCTCTGAGCTGAGCCTTGAAAAAGACTAAGGATTCCAGTGATGAGGGGAGAGTGCCTTAAGGGGAAGGATTGAGGGAGAAACATCTATGCAAAGGCATGGAAGGAAAAAATGGAATGTTTTTGTTGTTTAGTGGTATCCAACTCTTCCTGACCCAGTCTGGGCTTTTCTTGGCAAAGGTACTGGAGTGATTTGCCATTTCCTTCTGTAGCTCATTTGGCAGATGAGGAAACTGAGGCAAATAGATTTGCTCAACATCACACAGCAATTTGAACTTAAGTCCTCCTGACTTCAAAGCTGGTTTTCTATCCATGGAGCCATCTAGCTAATAAGTCAGTTGGATGGGATGGAAAGTGAGTACATAAGGTGAAAGTAGTCTGAAAAGGTGGGTTGAAGCCAAATTGTAAAAAAAATTGCCACGTTGAATATTTCATTGAGTGTTCTTCCCATATATCACACCACCTTCTCAAAAGGTGTGCACTTAAATGGCATAGCAGATAGAGTACCAGTCCTGGAGTTAAGAAAAGGAATCTTCCTGAGTTTAAATTTGGCCTCAGGCACTTACTACCTGTGTGATGCTGGGCAAGACATTTAATCCTGTTTGCCTCAGTTTCCTCATCTGTCAAATGAGCCTCAGAAGAAAATGGCAAGCCACTTCATATATCTTGGCCAAGAAAACCCTAAACGGAGTCTCAAAGAGTCCGACATGACTGAAAAACAATTGAACTCAAAAGGATCCTTTCCTAACAAGTCTCAAATTCAATGTAGAGCTAAGTATGAGAAGGGTCAAGTTAATATCCAACTACTTCACTGAAACTCTTCTTATCATAGGACCATAAATCTAGAGTTGGAAGGGACTGAAAGGGTCACAAGTCCAACCTCTTCATGGTACATATGAAGAAACTGAGGCACAAAGAAGTTAAGAGACTTACCCAGGGACAAAAAGATAGTAACTGTCTGACCAGATGTTCCTGGCTACAAGTCTGGTGCTCTAGCCATTACACCTCAGAACCTCACTCATGAGATTTATTCAGTACTTAAATTTGGGAGCAGAAAATCATGTTTGCTCCTATGAGGAATTATTTGTCTCGGGCTACTAGTATGGTCCAACTCTAGGTCTTAAACAAAGAAAAGATCAACATTTCTTTTTCATCTATTGAGCAGTCTAGGAAATTTTTAATTGTTTCTCCACAGAGATAAATTATTGTGGTTTAATTGTTGAGAAATGCTGCTTATGAGATACACAAGTGAAATGAAACAAAAAGAGTACTTAAAAAGGTGGTTCTTGAATACCAGTTATATCTAAACTTAACCTGCCCTTTTTAGATGGGTTATGGGGAGGAAATAATTGTCCTGTATCTGATCTACTTTGTATATTGAGTCCCCCTTTTTAGGAATATCTCACTAATCTTTTTGATGCTTTGCTTTAGAGATTTTCCCTTAATTTTACTCTGGAGTTGGGGCTTAATCAGCCAGAGGGTGAGAGAAAAGCCTGGTCCCTTTTCTTTGGAGTCAGCCTCTCCCAAGATCGATCCCTGTCAGTCTGAGCCCAGAACTGGGCCCCAGAAGGCACCCCTCCCCAACCAACAAAGCAAAGGAACTACAGGGTTTCATTCACAGCTCTCTAAGTATATCTTCTGTCTCTTCTCCAGTTCTTTTGATTTCATTAATCCCTTTCAATTTACCCAAGCATTCTTTGTTTATCCATCACATCTTCCTAATCCATCAATCCATCTGCAGAGAAATATACAGAATCAAAAGGAAATAGATGTGCACGTTTTAAAAGTTTATTTTAACATTATATACATCTACTTGTTTCGTTTCAGAAAGGGGAGGAATCTTAATTTTTGGAACAAATAAACTCTTTCAGGAGGTTTTCTTAGCCCAAGCCAGGGGTAGGCAATGTTGAAGGACAGCAGTTAGTTGTTACAGAAATCATTGCTTCCCAAGAAAAAGGAATCAATTTAATGCTGGCATGATTAAACCTGAGTTAAAGCACTAGTGGGAGGAAGCGGAAGAGAGAAGAGGGAAAGAGAGAAGTTGGACCTCCTAGACCAAAAACCGAGAATGAAAAATTCTTCTCGAGCCAGAGACCACTTAGATCATTCTGGATTCCCGCCCCGTTTTGAATGCCATGATCCTCTCATAAACAAACATAAACAAACGAATGACTAAACAAACAAACGAAAGAATGAATGAATGAATGAATGAATGAATGAATGAATGAATGAATGAATAAAAAAATTTTTGAAAGCGTGAAAGTCTGACAAGTTTGTCAATAGAGACTCAAGTGTGGGAGGGGATGGGAAAGAAATGTAGGGGACCTTTGACTTAAACATATTAAGAGGCCTTCTATGGGTTCCGTGTTCCTGCATTTTTCTCTATTCTCTAAGTCCTAGGACTCTTGATCTGAAAGGGTTGTGCCCAGAGCAGGCGAGGGGACCGCCTCCTGACTTTGTTACATCCCAGTTAGCAGCCTTTTCTTCTCTTCTCCCCTGGCGTACTCCCTCCCATCCCCTTCCACTGTAAGTCAGGGATATAGTCAAGAGTTGCACCACACCGGAGTGTGGGGTCGTAGGGCAGGTTCTCCCCTTCCCTGCTCTTTCCTCCATCCCTTGTAGCTCAGGTTCCCCTAGCTCGGTCAGATATGGGACTCACCCAACTTGCACTCGCCATCGTGAGCCTTGTGGACCCGCTCGTGGCCAGCCCGCACCGAGACCCAACTGTGCAGGTGCAGGGCGCACACGCTCTGGTAGGAACGCCCGTCTGATCCGCACACAGCGCCGTCCTCCTTGCACACACACAGCCCCGTGCCCTCCAGCTCCTCGGGGAGCGGCTCCTGGGACGCGGCGGCCCCCAGTACCTCCCGGGACTGGCTCACACAGACCAGTCCAGGGCCGCAACGGGCTTGGCGCCTCCTGCCCGCACCTCCTCTGCCTCCGCACAGCTCGCCCTCGATGCCCAGGCACTGCTCGCAGCATCCACAGGCGTCTCGCACCGAGAGCTCCGGAGCCTGGCATCGCACCGGCTCGCAGCTCTCCGAGATGCATGGACCGCACTCGCTGGAGTTACCGCCGTCGTTTGCCCCCGTCAAGCGATAGGACCAGAGGCAGAGAAGCAGCGAAAGCAGCAGGAACGGGGGCAAAGTGAAACGGGGCATGGTGGGGCTGAGAGGGTAAAGAAAGAGCGAGAAAGAGCGGCTAGCTAGGAAAGAGGCACTCTTAGCTTTGACTGCTTCAGAATAGACGGTAGCAGCTGGGTGGCGGCTGAGGTGGTGGAGACACACCCAATTTCTTTGCCGGGGGCGGAGAAGAAGCTGGCAGCCTCGGACTAGCCCCCGCTCTCAAGAGCAAAGCCTTTAGGGACTGGAATAGAGTCAGAACAGAAAATAAGGCCATCACACTGAACGGAGTCAGACTGTACTGTAATATACCTTACATTTGTCCATTCTCTCAATCTCGAAATTGGGGACACAATTTTAGTTGAAAGGAACTTCCAAGTGTTCCAACCCTCTCATTTCACAAATGAGGTCAGGGGAGTTGATGCAAGACACATAGCTAGTAGGTCAAAGAGCTGCAACTGGACCATTTTAACTCCAATTCTGATGTTCCCTTTGCTGACCCCATGTTGTCTCCTCGAGGTATCTCTCCTTCTTCTAAGAAGCCTATGTCAGCTCTGTTTGACCTAACAATTCTTCTTTTTCAGTTTTTAGAGAAATTTGAGAAACTTCCCACGTATAACTAAAACAGTTTTTTCAAAAAATAATTTTGACCTAGTAATGAATTACCTACTTTCAGAAGAAAATTCGACTAGGAACTAGGAAAGAGGCAAAATATGGAGAAGCTATAGCCCCTGTGGTCATTCTTGAGAGAATACAAACAAAAATACTATCATATAAAATAATTTGCTTTTAATTTTTTGTTTTTAATAATATTTTATTTTACCTCAATTAACATGAAAAATTAAACTTCCTTTAAAGTTGGATCCAAAGACTCACCCTCCTTCCCTCCTCCTCCCCTCTCCCCGAGACAGCAAGCAATCTGATATCAATTTTACATGTGTAATAATGTAAAACGGCTTTCTATATTAGTTATTTTGTGGAAGAGAACTCAAACAAACAAAAGTGAAGAAATAAAGTGCAATATAGTATGTCTCCATCTGTATTCAGACTCCATCAGTTCTTTCTCTGGATGCAGATGGTGTGTTGTGTTTTCTTTTTTTTTTCATCATGAGTCCTTGAGGATTGTCTTGGCTCACTGAATCATACAAAATACTACATGATCAATAATCTAACAAATGCAAACCGAAGTGTCCATCTGAAGTCTAAAAGGAGAGGGAGATTATTACATTTGTATATTGCATGATGGTTACTGAAAAGGAAAGGGAAGGGGAGGAAAGGATGGAAAAAACTACTGACTTAAATCCACTAAATCAGCTAGGTTTAGTCTTTTGTTTTGTTCTTTAGTTGAATCCCATCTTTCATGACCCCATTTGAGATTTTCTTGGTAAAGATACTAGAGCCGGTTTGCCACTTTCTTCTCCAAATCATTTTATTGATGAGGAAATTGAGGAAATAGGATAAAGTAATTTCCTCAATTTACAACTAGTAAAGTGTCTGAGGTCAAATTTGAATGTAAGTCTAGCTGACTCTAGACACTCTATCCTCTACCCTAGAGAGTATTTAGAACACAGGGGAAATAGCAGTATAGAAATACCTAGAAGTTCAGGGAGGAAGAAGGAGACAATACCAAAACTGATGACTTCATAGGTCTGTATAAATGAACAAAATGTGGGGAAGGAGCAAAAATGACCTAGAATTCCTAAAGCAAGAAAGTTTGGGAAGAATTGGTGGATTGAGATCAATTGTTGGAATGTGGCTCTGGAAAGATAAAATTTATTCAAAGGGGATAAAACAGGTAAAAGCAGTCAAGGTATGGAATACCATCACACATTAGAAAGACACAGTTATGTGAGTAAATCTAGTAACCAGAGTGGAAAAGCCTAGTGATTTGCATAAATGTCAATTTAGGGAGAAAGGGAAGTGATAGTATCTTCAGAATATACCATGGCTCATATACACAGAAGGAGAAAATAAATAAGGAGTTGAGTGTGGGAAATAGATTACAAGTCAGGCATAAAGGTATGATTATTATCCAGAATCTTGCTGGAGTTTTCTGTACCAAAAAGAAAAAAAAAGGAAAAAAGCGGAACCACTAATATATTTTTAACATTTTCATTTTCCTCAATAAGTTCATCTTTTTTCACTTTTGTTTTCTTTTACTTTTTTTAAACTAACAGGAATTTATTTTCTGTCAAACTTCCTTCCATTGGGGAAAAAAAAGGAAGAAAAACAAAACCCTTGTAATACACATAATCAAATAAAAACAAATTCCCACATTGGTCATGTCCAAAAATGGATAATTCATTCTGCATCTTGACGTCAATCACCCCTGTCAGGAAGTGAGTAGCACATTTCATCGGTCCTTTAGAATCATGACTGATCTTTGCCTTGCTCAGTATTCTTTTTTTTTTTAATTTATTATTATTTTTTTTATTTTAAACCCTTAACTTCTGTGTATTGACTTATAGGTGGAAGAGTGGTAAGGGTAGGCAATGGGGGTCAAGTGACTTGCCCAGGGTCACACAGCTGGGAAGTGTCAGAGTCTGGATTTGAGCCTAGGACCTCCTGTCTCTAGGCCTGGCTCTCAATCCACTGAGCTACCCAGCTGCCCCCCTTGCTCAGTATTCTTAAGTTTTTCAACGTAACAACAAAGAAAATCTGGCATTTATATAACAGTTATTTTAAGTCAGGCACTGTCCTAAATACTTTAAAAATATTGTCTCAGATCCTTACAACCCTTGAAATTAGGTGATATTCTTATTTCTGTTTTTGTAAGTAAGGAAACTGAGGCAAACATGTTAAATGACTTGCTCAAGGTCACACAGCTAGTACCTTTTTTTTTTTAACCCTTACTTTCTTAGAATCTATACTAATTTCCAAGACACAGGAGTGGGAAGGGCTAGGCAATTACAGTTAAGTGCTTTCCCCAGGATCACAAAGCAAGGGAGTAATATCTTTACAATATTATTATTGTATAAATTATTCTTCCAGTTCTCTTCCCTTTACTCTGTATCAGCTCATACAAGTGACAAGTTTATTTTTCAAAAATGCAGAAGAACCAATGAGGAATCTCTCTGTTCTAGATCTTAGTCACACCTAGAATATTGTGTACAATTCTAAATCTTACATTTTAGGAAGAATATTGGCAAACTGGAAGGCAACCAGGATATTAAAGATCCTCAAGATTATGTCATATGAGAACTATTTGGAGAAAATGGTGATATTTAGTTAGGAAAAGAAGATGTAGGGGCTATTATTATTATTTTCACTTATTAGAACTTAAGAGCTTTCATATAGAAGAAGGATCATTTCTTTGGTCCCACAAGCCAGAACCAGGAGGTAAGAGGTAGATAATGGCAAGAGACAAATTTAAGATTAAAATAAAGAAAAGCTTTCTCACAAGTTAAGCTTTCCAGAAGTAGAATGGCTACACTGCAAAGTAATGAGTTCCGAACTTCATTGGAGATCTTCCAGCAAAATGCTAAAGACAACTTGTTGAAATGTCAACTTCTGTTCTTTAGTCCATTTATGATTTTTCTGCATCAACAACCAATTTAACCTATACTCACACTCAAGGATTGAGGTCTTCCAAGGAGTCTTCCAAACCACTACTCTTTGGATTCTAAGGAAAATTTTGATTGACTAGATTTCTGATATGATTGCTCATGAGTCCCCACTGACATGCTAACAATCCCTCAGTGGTTTAGAAAACTTTTAAGCAAAGTTGTTTTTTTTTTTTTACTGAAAGCATATGGTTAGAATAGAGGATACAAAATATTACCCCCCAAAACCTGGGGCACAAATATATAAGATATACAAAAGAGACATGGGAATAGGTTCATACTTGTAATACAATGGTAGTAAAGTACATGGTTAAACTCTTGTTTATGAAGAAGGTGTGACACACAATTTCTGATGTTTCATGTCCTGAAAGTCCTTTCTGGAGTGCATAACTAGCATTATTGTCCTGTCTCAAGGGTAATGCTCTTTGAAGTTGCCTCTTTCTTCAGATGATTATCTTTCCACATCTATTTGTCCTCAGAGGTTCAGCTGCTAGCTGGTTGTGTTTCTTCCTCCTGATTCAGTCTCTCTCATCCTAGCTGCTTGCTTGCTTGATAGTGATCCATTGTCTCTGATAGCAGGGCAGTAGGTGTAGATCGATTTCAGAAGGAAAGGAGAAAGGGAAGGAGAAAAAGAAGACAGAGAAATGAATCAAGTAAAAGATGAAATGACTGAGGAAAGAGGTTCGATCTTCCAAGTACATTCATTTATTAAGCAATGCATTGCAATTTCCCAAGAAATTGGGACTGGACATCTGTAGCTTAGGCATGAACCCCAAATACAGGGGGAGAGAGACTTTTATACCTTAAAAACAATTGAGTAAACACAGTCAATTAATCAAAAGGGAAACCCTACACCGTTAGGCACTCTAATCTCTAATTGTATGAAAGATTAGGTACTTTTGAGCTGGGAGGGGGAAAGCAAACATGTACAATTCCTTGAATTCAGAAAAAGAGGTATTCTATTCCCCACCGCCGCCCCCCCTCCCCCAGTGTATGTCAACAATTAAAGGAACATGGAAACAAAAAATGACTGATCATTATGGGGACAGTTTCCCAATAAGACATATGAGTTGCTTGAGATGTACAATTGTGAGAAAACCCCTTACATCAATTTTTGGATCTGACCCGGTTTCTGGTCAATATAACCTTAGCCTTTAGTTAAGGGTCTCTAGACAGCAGCTAGGTGTGGTCCAGCTTGACAAACATGCAGGGTTAGGTTCAAACAAAACAATAAAATTTTCTCCCAATTCTGGCAACCACAAAGGAAGAGACATAGAGAGACAGTGAGAGAGACTAAAACTCTCACTGTCCTCCCACTCACCCCACAGAAAACAATTCCTCCTCTGGAACTTTGAAGACTTTCATCAACGTCCTGTTTCTATATATGGCCAATGGGGACTGATTTAATAATGTCAACCATCCACAAGATATATCCTAGACGGCATCATTCGCTTTTATAACATGACCAAAATCCTCTCAAATTTATTATGGACTTGCTCATGTCTCTTTCACCTATTCACTTGTAACAGTTTTAAACAACTGATAGAGTGATTCATTTGAAATATCTGGACCTTCTATGATTATATTCATTGTGTTGGGATTAGAACTCTTATCCTTATACAAAGAAAAGTTGGAGTTGTCTCTTATGGAGACTGTATCTTCTCATTTTTGTTCTTTTCTTCAAACTTGGCACTGACATTGATCTAAACATAGGAGATCTGACGACACAGAGGAATGATTTAGAAATTATATTGGCATTAAGTTACTCTGTCATTGACTGTCAAAACATAAATCATTTTCATTTCTAGGATATTTTATTTGATGCTTGCCATGTACAACATGATTCTGTCCTTGAAATAAGTATTCATCATATGCAAGAGTAAGGCTTCTCATTGTCTCTAAGCCCTTGGCTTCTCTCATTTCTAACTCGTGTCCCGTGTTTTCCCACATACTTTTGCTATCCTTTCCATTTAAGTCAAGTATTTACATATCATATATGTTAATTTATTTTGGACAATCTTGTCACGTTCTTCATAGAATTTCTCTACCTCATCATTCTCTGCAAAACAGATGTTGGTGGGTAAACTACAATATTTTCACAGTAGACTCTTTACAAATGTTTCTTTTAGGTACTGTAGGATGAGTTGACCAAGTATCACATAGAGCACTTGGGCTGGAGTCAGAAAGAACTGAGTTCAAGTTCAATCTCAGACACTACCTGAGTGACCCTGGGCAAGTCACATAACCATTATCTCTGTCTCTGTTTCCTTATTTGGAAAATGGAGATAAAAGCAACTATCTTACAGGTAGGTTATGGGAAGGTTATAGTGAGAACCAAATGTGATAATGTTTATAAAGTGCTTAGCATAGTGCCTGACACATAGTTAAATGCTCAATAAATGTTCATTCTCTTCTCTTCCCCAGCCCTTATCCAGGAGAAAAACTGATTCCTCTAATTTTTTTCTTTACCTCCCCAAGGAGAACCGTGAGCTATCCTGTTTAGCTATAATTTCCTTTATTCTGACTTCATTTATATTGAGAATATCAATACTGACATGATTCTATTTCCTACTCATGTGTTGACTTGGTGGTCACTGGACATGTGGAGTACCAACAGCGAATTTCATATTCCTATATGAGCTAAAAGTCAAATGATGCCTAATGTCCTCTTTTCCTCAACACTATCACTGTCTCCTCAGAAAGAGAAGGAGGCCCAAAAGACAAAAAGCCATTTTGTATTTTTCTTTCTTTCATGGATTGCCATGATTAAAACATTAACACCAAGTAGCCCAGCCATAGGAATGATGAATTTCTCCATACTTAGTAAGACTGACCCTCAGAAAGAAGACAGTAACATTAGCTCTGGGAGTGGGAAGCAAAGAGGGGAGGGAAAGAACAATGAATCATGGAACCATGGAAAAATATTCTAAATAAATAAATATTTTTAAAAGAAAGAAAAAAGACAAATAATTTGCATTATGGAAATATAACATAGTTCTAGAAATGGGAGGAACCTTAGAAGACATCTAGTCTCATCCCATCATTTTATAGATAAAGAAATTGAGGTCGAGGAAGATCAAGTGAATTGATTAAGGTCAGATAAGTAGTAAGTGGTTGCAAAGGGATTTGAACTCAGATATTATATTACTTCTTATAATAAAGCTGATGTCCCACTTTAATAATAACTATAAATATAATAACAACTGTATGTTATACTTTAATATTTTCAAAGTATTTTGACATACATTATCTCATTTGGTCATTCAACTCTAATAACTGAGTTTACTATATATTTCTGCTCACTGTTTTCCACTGAAAGAGGTAGCAGAATTTAGTTGATGAAGGAGCCAACATCAGAAAGGAAAACTTAGACTTAGGTTCTACTTCTCACACTTAAAGACTACATAACATTAGGCAAGTCATTTCCCATCTCTGGGCTCTGAACAGCACTCTTTTTTTTTTTCAAACTCTTACTTACCTTCTGTCTTAGAATCAATACTATGTGTAAGTTCCAAGGCAGAAGAGCTGTAAAGGCTAGACAATGGGAGTTAAGTGACTTGTCCAGGGTCACACAGCTAGGAAGTATCTGAGGTCAGATTTGAACCCAGGATTTCCTGTCCCTAACCTGGCTCTCAATCCAGTGAACCACGTAGCTATCTCCAAACAACACTTTTAAGACTAATTTCCAAAGAGCTATAAAACTGTGCATACTCTTTGATTCTGTAATACTAGGTCTCTAACCCAAAGAGATCACTAAAAAGGGGAAAGGATCTACTTGTACAAAAATATTTATAGCAGCTCTTTTTGTGGTGGCAAAGAATTAGAAATTGAAGGGATATCCATCAATTGGGGAATGGCTGAATAAACTGTGACCTATGATAGTGATGGAATACTGTTGTGCTATAAGATACAAAGTGGGATAATTACAGAAAAACCTGTAAAGACTTAAATGAACTGATGCAAAGTGAAATAAGCAGAACTAGAAGAATATTGTACACAATAAAAACAATATTGTATGATGTTCAACTGTGAAGGACTTAGCTACTCTCACCAATTATCCAATGATCCAGGACAATTCTAAAGCAGTGATGGGCAAACCTGTGGGCCAGATGCAGCCCCCTGAAATGTTCTATCTGGGAGCTCGACATTATTCCTAATCTGATGAATACAATGAGTAGGATACAATACAATGAAACTTTGAAAGAGTTGCCTTAGAAACAGACTGACTGATGAGCATTTCCTTTCCTTTGACTCCCTCTTTAAAAAGTTTGTCCATCACTGTTCTAAAGGGCTCATGACAAAGAATGTTATCCACCTCCAGAGAAACAACTGTTGGAGTCAGATGCAGATCAAAGCATACTTTTTTTTCAAATTAGTTTACTTATGTTTTTATTTTGAGCTTTTGGTTTTATATGAGCATTCTTTTACAACAATAACCAATATGGAAGTATGTTTTTCATGATAATACACATATAACGCAGATCAAATTTCTTACCATCTCTGAGAGGAGGGTGGGAAGGGAGGGAGAGAGATAATTTAGATCTTATAATTTTGGAAAACATTGAAAATTGTTATTATATGTAATTGGGAAAATAAAATATCATTTTTTAAAAAGACTATAATTTGCAGGTTAGTTGTCTATCAGCATTGGTAGAGGGAGTTTCCTCCCCCAGGAATTCCCTACATCAATAAAATCCCAGTTCCAGTACTCCTCTCCAAAAAAGAAAGTTCAACTTTGCCCATGCTGTTCTAGAGGAGTTTCCTTTATTCTTCCCTAATTGACCATCAATCACACTCACCAAAATTTCTCTTTTCTCCTCAGCCTCATTATGCCATCTTCCTCCACTCTCCCTCTCAATAGAGGATCCTGATTCCAACTCAACCAAGAAATTAGAGTCCATTTTGTATGTTAGTATTTCATAGGTCATTCTGGCCAAAGAATTGCATTATTCTACTGGAGACTGACCTTTCTGTTCTTCAATAGGCTGGTTTTCAGAAAAGTAAACTTAATACCATGCTCAATGCACTTCCAGTGGTCGCTAAGAATCAGCATCACCTGCTCACAATAATGAGACCTTGGGGCAGAACTTTGGAGATGCTGTAGTAGAATATAAACTCTATATTATATTATCAAGACTGAAATGCACATGGAGATACATATGTCTCCTGAGTCTTGATCGAAGAATAAAACTATTCATGACTCTCTAGAATAAAATGTATATTGTTGTTCAGTCTTCTTTCAGTCATGTCCACCTCTTTGTGACCCCATTTGGGGTTTTCTTGACAAAGATACTATAGTGATTTTCCATTTATTTCTACAGCTCATTTACAGGTGAGGAAACTGAGGCAAACAGGGTTAAATGAGTTGTCCAGGGTCACATAGTTAATAAGTGTCTGGGACCAGATTTGAACTCAGGAAGATGAGTCTTCCTGACTCCAGACTTGACATTCCATCCACTGAGCCACATAGCTTTTTACAAACTGTTTTACATATTAAAATGTATGACCATGACCACTTTACAAAGTACTATTATGCTTTTTAAAAAAGATTATGTGTAAATTATATGCCTACTTTCTTTTTATGCAAATAATGGAAGAGTATTGATTCAGGGTACAATTACTATCCAGGATGAACTGTGTTCATCACAAGTGTGAAGCATATTAAGAACAGATGCATATCTGTACACAATCTGCAGCATTTTTAATTGGCAAAACATGCATTATATATGTGCAACAAACCTTTGTTTAAATTAAAATACAAAATCCATTTCCCAGCATAGAGCATTTGGTAGGTAGCAGGCTGGGTGGAAGAAGCTATCCCAAGTGTCAAAGTAGATCATCAATATTCATTGAAAATTTCAAAAGCATGGCAACCTAATGGGCATTTTTCTTCCTTTGTTATCTTCTCAGAGCTCCAATTAACACTTATCTTCAGTGCACATGTGCAATGCAGGGTAATGGGTAAATATATGCGCTGAATTTATCTCCTACTAGGAGAAAGTACATTTAAGTTTCTTTCATGTTAGAGGCAGCACAATACAGTGAAGGAAAAGCTGAGCTTGCAGTAGGAAGAGCCAATTCTTTTATACTGCCTATGTGACCCTAGACACGCCACTTAACCTTTTCGTTCCCACCCTGGGCCTCCCTCTAAGACCAAATGCTGTACAACAGTCCCTGATCTCCATTGGTAGAAGAGTTTCCTCCCTGGGAATTGTGAACACCAACCAAATGGGAGGTTTGGATTCCCCCCAATAAACAGAGATTGCTAATTTACACTCTGAATGGTACTTTCTTCCATTCTAATTAAGCAACCAGGATGATTTTTGCCTTTAACTTTTATGTGCATTTTATTTGTTTCATAAAATATAGTATTTATTCATTTATAACAATATACTAATCATTTATAATATAATACAAATATAATAAAATAAAATTTCATTTATAATAATAAAAATAGTTCATTGTTTTATAAAATATTTTTTAAATAAAATATTCATTTTATAGTGAATATTAACAAATAGACACTGAATACTAATAATACAAGAAGGAAAGCGCTGGCTGGCTGGATTGGTTTAGGGAATGTACTATGTTCTTTCGATTAAAACCAGTTTCAGTCCAGAAATGAAAACCCAGTATTGTTCTGGTGTCACTGTATGGCTTTTGAGATGGAATACTATAGCTGCCAAAAAACTGAAGTTGAAGATTTCCCAGAGCAAGAATGTACTGGAGTCAGCTACAAACAGCATCTAAGAGCCAATTGTTAATTTTTCTTGTTCTTGTTCTTGTTCTTGTTCTTGTCCTTCTCTCTCTCTCTCTCTCTCTCTCTCTCTCTCTCTCTCTCTCTCTCTCTCTCTCTCTCTCTCTCCCTCTCTCTCTCTCTCTGCACGTTCTTAGGCAACTCTGATTTAATAGAAAGATGAGGATCTGTATTTCTAGAGGGAGTTCCCAAGCCAACAGATGAAGATGGATAGATGTCATACTCTGAAAGGATTCAGTATTGGAAAGTTAGAATGCATCCAAAAGAAGATGATTAGAATATTGTGGTGAACTTGGAACCATGTCACAGAAGAAATATTTGAAGGACAGCATGGTACAATGTAAAAGATGCTAGTTTTGGATTCAGAAGACACAGTTTCAACTCCTACCTCAGCCACTATTAACTGAATGGTCTTTTCCTTATCCACTGTCATTTCATAATTTGAAGTGATTCTGAGGTATAAATATCTATTTAAATAAACAAAGTAAGTGATAAAGCAAGCTCCTACATTTACTAATTATTGTAGACCAAAGCAGTAAGCAAAAATCTATTAGACACTGCATATTGAGAACTGTGCTAAGTGCCAGAAAAACAAAGACAAACTTATGGTCTTTGCCCTCGAGGAGCACACATTCTAATTGGGGAGACAACATGTTTTAAAATTCATAAAATAAAATATATAGAATTACAAAGGAAATCATATCAAATGACTTCTTTAGCCGCAAATAAATTCCTCTTATTTTCTAGTGAAATAATTTCAAGAAAACGTTGGATTTATGACAATATATTCTACTTGTGTGTGTGATTTCTAATTGGTAATCCCCATCCCTTATAGTAACAGTGGCTTTTACTACTAGGTTTCTAACTATTTGCATGAATCCAACATCTACACTAAGTCTCCAGAGTGATACCTAGTGAAATATCAGTATAAAACTATGTTCCACTTCAGTAACATGTTTCCAACAATATCTTAATCTGTTACTTAGATCTGTTGTGCTATTTCAAGCAATATAAAACAATTTGGAACAAACAATATGATTGGAAACTTATATGTGATTCCACATTGATGAGAACTCAATAATAAGGTGGTATAGTGTCAGTATATAAGTAATTTCTATTTTAATAGCATATTTCCTAATGATATTTTAATCCATTAGCTAAAATAAAATCTTTTTGTATTTAGAGCCACATAAAACAACTTGAAGTCAACTAATTATACCTTTGGAAGTAAATAGATGGTTCTGTGGATAGAGCATTTATATGATGCTTTCAGGTTTTCAAAGCATATTTATAAATATATACCTAGATATAGATGATGTAGATATAGATAGTTATAGGTAGATTTAGATTACACATAGCTAGATGGAGGCTACTAGGTGGCTCAGTGGATAGAGCTCTGGGCTTGGAGTCAGGAAGTTCTGAGTTCAAAGTCACTCTCAGACATTTACTAGCTGTGTGATCTTGGGCAAGTCACTCAACCTCTGTTCATGTAGGAGGTAGCTAGGTGATTTAGTGGGTAAGAATGCTAGGCTTGGAGTCAGGAAAACCTGAATTCAAATCCAGCCTCAGACCCTTGGTTGCTGTCTGACCCTGGGAAAGTCACTTTTCCTCTATTTGGGCTAATCCACTGGAAAAGGAAATGGCAAACCATTCTAGTATCTTTGGGGGAAAAAAAACCTCATGGATACTCAGATACGACTGAATAACTAAATAACAATAATTATACATTGGACTATAAATTCTACTTAAATTATGTTCATGTTTTCTAGTTTCTTACTCAGCTCCCTAGTGGAAACATTCTTTATTGGGGTAAGCTTATAGTATTTTAGCTATTTAAAGTGATCCAATATTGATAGGATAGGAACCTTCTAGTTGGATATCGTCCAATGTTAATATAATAAAGTAGGTTATTAAATGGAGTCTCTCCTCAGCCTGTCAACTTAATTCATTGCTATGTACTTAATTTCATCATCCTGATCTCTATCAAAATCAAGGACATGTTTAAATAGTTTCTTCTAAATTATTAAACTTGTAATCTTTCTCATTAATTTATTAGCCCAAGCCCCCACTCTTAGTTCATTAAATATTAATTATTTAGCCAAGTATCATCTGCAGAAACCATCTTTCCTAATAGTAATTACTCTCATTTTTAATATAGCAAATACATTAATTTTCTATAATTAAATATTAAAATTATGGAATAAATAAAATTTATTAGAAATGAAATCTGTGTGAAAATGTTATTATATGTAATTGGTAAAGTAAAATATTTTTACAAAAATAAAAGAAATGAAATTAGTAACACTCAGAAACATATATGCTATTTATAATATTTTGCCATGCAGAAATTTACTACCAGATTTATCTCAAACTTGAAATATAACATTAAATGATCTCTTTTATTTGTCTGAAAACACAATCCTAAGCTTTCTGACTCATTCCAGATACTGATTATAATTTCTTTATATTTCTCCTCAAGACCAGACTCAAATTTAGCATCTCAGAAAATAAAATTTGTTCTTTTCTTTTGTCTTCTTTACATTAATCATAGGAAATAATCTTGTAAAAATACACTGTACTTGGCAGCTCCTCACTGATTCTTCATATATTCTCTATAATGTTCCTTTGTAATATCAAACTTAAGACTATCTCCCTCTCTGTTTTCTTCACAGGTTGCTCATAGAACCTCATAGGTCATAGATAAAACTCCCACAATTACCCTAACACCATTTTAAGTGGTCAAATGTCCTCTAGTGCAGTGGTGTTCAAACTCAAATAAAAACAGAGCCACTAAACCATACATAAGCATGAGTCACATAGAAAATCACATATTAACATTATCTTTGTTCTAATGTATTCGTATTTATTTTGTTAAATATTTATCAATTACTTTTTAGTCTGGGGAATGTGGAAGCTATTATGAGTTTTATAATACATATTATTTTATTAATTTATATTAGAGATAAAATATATTATATTAATATATTAATGTACAATATTTATATATAATATAATTGTGTGTTTCTGTTCTAAAAGATTTTTTGGAGTTGGCTAATGTTTTTGTTAAAAGGTATTGAAAGCATCTGAAGATTTTTATTGGCTCAAGGGACTGACTCGAGTCTACATAAAACCAGACAATGAGGAGACTGGACTGCCTTTCCCTAAGGTTTGTTAGGTACACTAATGTGTCCTTGCTGAATATATTTTCTCTGTTGGCTAAGCAAATCTCCTTTAACTCAAGGTGGCTTTGAAGTGTCTTACTTCATTACATTTCCAAACCATTAATACTAAAAGAAAGTCTGAATCACCATAGAAGAGAATTTCATTATAGTGCATTGGGGATGGACAGCAAGGTCCCAGATGTCCTCTCACTAGAGCACACATCATGTAGCTCTGGCTCTGTGTCATAGGCATTTCAAGGAAAAGATATGGCTCCTAGCTATGGACAAATGTCTTCCCTAGAAATGCCTGAGTCTGAGAGTTTGGTTGTCATTGTATTTTGTTTTATTTTCCTGAACAGAGGTGACTGAATAGTCATCCTGAGATGGATGTGTTCAGTTTTCGAGGCAGTTCAGTGGATTCAAGATGCCAGGACATCCTGTTTTTCTCTTTGGAACTGACTGGCAACAAGGAATAGTATTTTGTAACAACACACTTCTCAGAGAAGATGACCACCATCAAGAGTATATGTCTAAGGGGGGCAGCTGGGTAGCTCAGTGGAGTGAGAGTCAGGCCTAGAGACAGGAGGTCCTAGGTTCAAACCCGGCCTCAGCCACTTCCCAGCTGTGTGACCCTGGGCAAGTCACTTGACCCCCATTGCCCACCCTTACCAATCTTCCACCTATGAGAAAATACACCGAAGTACAAGGGTTTAAAAAAAAAAAAAAAAAAAAAAAAAAAGAGTATATGTCTAAGGAGGGCAGCTGGGTAGCTCAGTGGATTGAGAGCCAGGCCTAGAGAAGGGAGGTCCTAGGTTCAAATCTGACCTCAGACACTTCCAAGCTATGAGACCCTGGGCAAGTCACTTGACTCCCATTGACTACCCTTATCAATCTTCTGCCTTGGAGCCAATATATAGTATTGACTCCAAGATGGAAGGTAAGGGTTAAAAAAAAAGAGTATATGTCTAAGGAGGCCAGCTAGGTGGCTTAGTAAATAGAGAGCCAGACCTAGAGACAGGAATTCCTGGGTTCAAATTTGACCTTAGATACTTCCTAGCTGTGTGACCCTGGGCAAATTATTTAATTCTCCCTTGATGTTATTCTCAGATCATTTTTCTGGATTTTTACCAGTTTCAGTTCTTGGAGGATGATATGATGATCTGAGGACTGAGAGCTCTGAAAGCCCCCTCCCCCTCTGCTGATTCAACTGATGCTTGAGATGCTCATAGCTTAAAGACTTGCCTCTAGCTTGCACATAAGCTTTCAATCTCACTGTGAACTTGATCCTGTCAGGGGCTGATCAAATTATAGCCCCAGGCTTAGGCTTAAGTTTTTGGGCTCACTCTGCACTTGATCTAATCAGGCACACCCTTGATTGCCCTAGCTCCATCATTAGTTTTGGGCAAAAACATCCAGGCTTCCCCCAACCCCACCCCCATGAACTGTGAACTATGTCCTCATCCCAAGCCCAGACTGGGATTCTTGGCTTCTCTCTGGGCCCACATGAATCAGCCCACTTCAGCTCAGATTGCCCTGGGCTAGAACTCTGGACTTCTCCAGAGGTTTAAAATTTCAAGGGGTGTGGGTTGGCATGTACCATTTGCCCTGGCAGGATCTCAGAATCTGAATGTTGGCTTGGACTTAGATTCTGAACCTGGGACAGCAGATGTGGGGGGCGGGGTTGCTTTTGGCTTCCTCTTCCCCCCTTACTACAACCTTTTTCTGGCTCTGCTCCCCTCTTCTCTCCCTCCAGTGCCCCAGATATTCTCTGCCTTCCTTTTGGATTTTTCTTTTATTGGAAGTTGTTTCTCTCTGTCTCTTTGTTGGTTCTTTCACTCCTGTATTTATTTTGTAGAAATATTTTAATCTTTGGTTGGAGAGGATTCTCATGGTGACACGGAGCTGCTCTGGTTTATTCCACCATTTTGGCTCTGCCCCTGGACAAATCACTTAATTCTCATTCCCTAGCCCTTACCACTCTCCTGTCTTAGAACTGAAATTTAGATTCTAAGACAGAAGGTAAAGGTTTAGAAAAATTCAGTGGCATATACTTAAGACTTGAACAAACTGGTAAGAAGACATAGAAGAAATTTTTTGGATAATAATAAAGATCTGAGGAAAAGGCCAAGTGCAAGCTTTAGCTGTTCTGCAAAATAGTACATGAGATATTTTAAGTCTCAGTCTCCTAGCAGGGTTTAACAATTGTTTTTAGTTATTTCTTCTTGTTTAAGCTTTTGACAAAGAAAATTTGGGAGCCTTGTATGGTAAGCATGTGTTTAAATGTGGAGGAAATAAATGACTCTCCTATGTCAGATCTACATTACATATAGAATACTTTTGATTATCCACCACCTGTTTTTGTACACCTGTGAGCTAAATTTCTTACATTTTGTAAAATCTACAAGTTAAGAATCATTTTTATTTTTATGATAAGATGATTAGAATTGTTTGCTGCTTAATATTTATTTAATCATTTATTAATAAATACAATTTATTATTAGCTAGGTTTTTCATAATAAAAAGCTTCAATGACTCTAGAAGGGAGAGTAAGGCTGATGGCTTTGTGTAACTGTCTCATTTAAGTCTAATTCAAGGAGTTATGACAACACCCTATGATGTCATTGGTCCTCTTGGAAAACAAAGGATGAACAATACCCTCTAACAATATGATGTACTACATACATTTTTTCACAAGTATTTTTTTCCTAAAATAAGTTCACAATATCACTATTTTGTCTGTATTCCAAGGAGATCAGAGATAAAGGAAAAGGACCTACCTTAAAATATTTTTAGTAGCTTTTTTTGTAGTGGCAAAGAATTGGAAACTGAGGGTTTGTCTCTTAGTTGGAAATTGGATGAACAAGTTGTAGTATATTGTTGTAATGGAATACTACTGATCCATTAGGAACAATGAACAGTCTGAGGTCAGAAAAACCTGGAAAGATTTATATGAACTGATTATGTGAACAGAAACAGGAGAATAACATATATAATAACAGAAATACAATGATCAACTCTGAAGTAATAAATCATCATCACCAAAGAAATTCTCCAAGATAATCACAAGGGACTCATGAAGAAAATACTATCCACAGTCAAAGAGGGAACTATTAGAATCTGAGTGCAGATCAAAGCATGCCATCTTCCATCATATATACTTTATGAGATTTCTATTGTATGTATGATATGTATCATCTCTCATTCCATGAGGAATATGGAAATATGTATTACATGAAAGTAGGTGTATAATCCATATCAGACTAGTCACCACCTTAAGAAGTGGGAGAAGGAGGGAGGAAGAAAATTTCAATTTTAAAATGTCAAAAAACTCTTGTCAAAAATTATTTCTACATGTAACTGAAAAAAGAAAAACATTTTTAAAAAAAATAATCATAGCCAAGTAGCAGAAACTAGAATTAGATTCTGAAACAGAAGTGGCAAATATGCTTGCCACAGCATTCACCAGTTCTCTTTAACAAGATTAAAATGTAATTGGGAAATATGTAACAAAATAAATAAAAATATAATAAAAACACAAAAAAATAAAATGCCAACTAGAAATCCTAAGGCAGCTCTGTTGACTATAGCAATCTCAAAACTCAAGTTCTGCTGCCTCTAGAAAAGGGATTCTTAACATGGGGTCCATGTATAAATTTCAGGACCAGGGAGAGAGGACATGAACTTGGATAGGGAAAAGAAATACACCTTTATAGCTTCTTTTACCTCCAAATGAAAGTTAGTTTTTCTTTTCATTGTGAAGGTAGGGCAACAAAACATTATACTGAAAAGGGGTCCACAGGCTTCACCAGACTACCTTGACACTATCTATCACACACACTCACACACTGAGAATCTCTGCCTATACATAGTATGAGTAAATGTGTCTTTGCTACTTGGAGAATATCTCCATCTAGTGGAGAATAGTGGTTTGACCCTAAAAGAAATTCAGCTACAGTTCAGTCCAACACCCTGATGATTGAAATTATTTTTAATTTTGTTATTACTATTTGTCTACTTACTGATGTTCTATTTCAGCATCCACTCACACAACCACCACCCTGGTTCAGATCACTATCACCTCTCATTAGGACTAAGGTTTTCTAATTGTTTTTCCTGTCACTAGTCTCACCCCTCTCCAATCCATTCTCTCCACAAATACTCAAGAAGATCAATGTAGGTATTTCTGCCAGTGATTCTGATTACAATTCATCCATTCCTTGCCACTCTATAGAACTCTTGTCTATATCTTCCCACAAGATTGGCACAAGAGGTCCACCTCTCAAACTGAGAACCCTCTTGACATCACTATGTTGTCAAAGAGGCACATTGACTGTCTTTCATGCCTAGAAGGTGGAATGTACTCTTTCCTCGCCTTCTTCAAGGCTCATTTTTCTGGATCCATTCATAGAAGCATAATTATTAATGTATTTGTTATTAATATGGTCTATTATGTATGTTTTAGTCATTTGGGGAATGCCCATTGGACAGTTTTGTCCAGCTCTTTGTGACCCATTTGGGGTTTTCTTAGAAAAGATACTAGAGTGGCTTGCCATTTCCTTCTCCATCTCATTTTACAAATGAGGAAACTGAGGGAAACAGGGTTAAGAGACTTGCCCAGGGTCACACATTTAGTAAGTGTCAGAGGCTAGATTTGAACTCAAGGAGTCTTCTCACTTCAGGACAGTCTGCCAGCTAGTTGCCCCTATTATAGTTTTCTTAAGATTGAATCAACTCTGCATTCTTACTATAAAATTTACCTGGTCTATTGAATAATTTATAGTCTGGATGCCACTGTTGGTATAAATCAGGATAGGGCAGCTAGTATTATGCTTCACACTCTATCCCAATTCCTAATTTCTGACTTAATCTCCTACTGGTCTGTTGTGGGTTCAGGCATAAGGATCATCAACAGGAAATTGGTTCTTTTCTACTACGGGCCCAATAGACCTCAGTGGGTTATTAGAGCACATTGTTATCAGCTCTTCCCCACAACTCTGCTCACATTGGTACCCAAATGCTGAATTTTCCCTATTTCCCACTACATAGCCTGCTCTTACTACCTAGTGACTTATCAATGGTAGCCCTCTTTAGCTGGTATTGAATATGTATTGCATGTCTGTGTGTGTGTACGTGGGTGTGTGTGTGTGTGATGCTTAAATAAATGAAATTTCTACCTCTTTTCTGACTTTTTTTTAATCACCAGTATTTGGGGAGGGTTATTTTCAGAATTTTTTTCAGTTACCGACTGAAGTTTGTACAGATAGACAAGATTTCTCCATGAGATATCTTGACAACACTTTAACTGGAAGTCCTAAACAAAATTTTTCAACATTCCTTTCATCATCCTTGTCCATTCCCATCTGTCAATGAAATCATAAAGAATTGTAAAATATGTTGATTCACTATAGAGGGTTGTTCATGGAATTTCTAGACCATTTCAACATAGATATTGCCACACAATCTTTTGTTGTTATTAATAACTTTTGTTTTATATTACTTCTATTTCTAAATTTATCTATTTCCCCTTTCCTCTTAAGTGAGCCATTTCTTGTGCCAAGGAATAAATGAGAAATAAAGAAAATTGCAGGTCAGCAAAACTAACCAATGCATTAACTGAATCTGACAATATATGTATGGTTCCACACTCCTCGACTCCCAGATCTATTTAAAAGACAAAGAAAGGGAAAAAAACATTCTGTAACTCTAGCACACTACAGCTAGGCTCTGATTAATAGAAATTATGAATCCTGTGAAGTGTCTGAATTATTTGAATTCATACCTCATATTTACTGTGAATTGAAACTGAAATGGGTAAATAAACACTGGGAAGATAGTAGAGGGACAAGGGAAATAATGGAGGAATGCTGGGGTGAGTTGGTTAACTGCCAAAACACTTAAAACATAAAATAATCACACCCACTCCCACAAGTAATGGACAGGGCTTGGGAAATGAGTACTGACAGCACTGAGGGAATGGTAGTTGGGACCAACTGTCCTAACTCTAGCCAGGGATTAAATTACACCATAGTGAGTCCTCTGGGTTGTGGAGAAGGATACAAACAGGAAGTTATAAAAACCAGTTTAATGAAATTAGGGAAAGGGAAATGGGAGAGGTTTTGACTAATCTAACAAGGAGAGCTCAACCAACTGTCAGTTAGAATGGGGAGTTGGCTGGCTTCTCTCTAACTCTAACACAGACAGGCAGGCAGTCTGGCTGGAACAGGAGAGGCTGCTAAGGGGGCTTTGGAGACATGGGGATCCTCATATTGCAGGAGATACTGATCCAAGTTGAATCCTTGATGGTAAGGTAACTGGAACAAATCCTTGATCAGCCAGTAAAATCCACAATACTAAGGAGAAAGGCCTTTCCTCAGCCTAGGCACTTGCTCAATGTTCACACCCAGTATCTCCAAAGATTTCAGGTTACAGACAGTTAGCTGGATCAGAGCTGCAAAGCTCCTTCTTCCAGCCTTGACAGTTCACTCCAACTCCTTCTCTAGCTCCTCCTGCATTCTATACAGAATGTCCATTTCTGCCAACCAAGATCTTGCCTCTAGCTGCCTGAACATTTCTACATATCTATATTACCTATCTTTATATTTTATCTTATAAATTTGCCTATAAAAGAACCAATTACCATATTTTATAATATTTTAACTTTAAATAGTACAATTTCAAATACAGGCCACTTTTTAATGGAATTAATAATTTTCATTATTTGGGACCTAATTATATATAAATATGAGCAGTGTTAAAATTACCTCCAAGGAGAAAAAACTAAAGATTTAATTCAGCAATTAACACATCAAGGAGAGCCAGAGAAATATATCAAGTGCACATTGAAGCCTAGTTTCAAATATTGCACCTTAGCCATGGGTACCTAGGAAAGAAGCTAGATCGGCCAATTGTGCAGTCTCTAGAAACAGGGACAGATCTTTATGAGCAAAGACCAATCTCCATTCTCAAGAAAGGAGTCTAATATAGCCTCAGGAGCTACAAGAAATAGCTGTAACTCAATGAACTGAGAGAACTGATATGACTGATTATGTATCTCTTATTGAAAAGGACCTTAGGGGTCATCTAATTCAACCCTCTAATTTTACAGATGAGAAAACTGAAGTTTGGGAAGTTTCAGTTATTTGCACAGTCATAACAGTAAATAATCACCAGAGGTAGAATATGAAGCCAGATTCTATGGCTATAGAGAAAGTGATCTTTCCATTATATCATACTGCCTTCTAGATCAGTGGTTCTCAAACTTTATTGGCCTATAGCCCTCTTTCCAGAAAAAAAATATTACTTAGCACCCCCTGGAAATTATGAAACTATTTATTGAACTCAGAATAGAATTTAATACAAAAAAAGTGTAGCCATCGCTGCTCTCCTGGATCTCTGCAGCACCCACCAGGGGGCAGTAGCGCCCACTTTGGGAATCACTGTTCTAGATAGAACATCTGAATTGTTCACCTCAGTCAAAAGCACCCAGATTTACGTGTATTACCGCCAGGAACAAAACTCAGTTGTAGACAAGGGAGCAGCAAGCCAGGCCATTGGAGGCCCAAGAATATAACTTAGTTTGGCAGGCTTGTGTCAAGATGAGATATATGGTACCGTCATGCATTAAGTTAGAGTCATGGTTAGATAGAGACAAGATTAGAATTGGGCAAAATCACAGATAGCACTGATCCTGAGATCTTGGGTTTATATGAGGTTCACACAAGGACTGGTCAAAATAGAAGACTGAGATATGCTCATGAATGAGGTGAAGGCAGAATCAAAAATCAAGAGGTCAGAGCTTGAGCAGCAGACTTTACAGATTGTTGTGCTCTGGTCTTGGGAAACACTCACTAATACGTCCATTGGGCTTTATGGCTCTGAGAGGAGATTTTTGCAACTGCTTTTTTTTTTTTTATATACCTTATACAGTTTTGGTCCTGCTATTCCTTCTGCAAATTGGTTCTCCTATAAACAGATCTATTGAATCAGCTCCTGATCTCCAGAGGAAAAGGTGGTATTCCACTTTTTTTCCAGAAAAGCCTAGTATTTATGTTTGATGGAAGCAGATAGGAGATTAACTTGACGAGTTTTGGGTTATCCATGGTACTTTGCTCTCTAGACTTTGCAAACATACTTTAGTTGCCTTCTTTGATTCTTACCATTCTTTTGTCTCATTGGTAAATGTTTTTTGGTGCTATCTTTTTTTCTTTAGATTATAAACTCTTTGAAGGAAGGAATTGTCTTTATGTTTGTATTTTTATCCCCAGCACTTAGCATAGTGCCTGAAATATTTGGCTATTGTTCAATTATTTCAGTCATGTCCAATTCTTTGTGATTCAATTTAGGGTTTTCTTGGCAAAGATACTAGAATGGTTTGCCATTTTCTTCTCCAGCTCATTTTATAGATGAGGAAACAGAAGCAAACAGGACTTGTCCAAGGTAACATAGTTAGTATCTGAAGCAAAATTTGAACTCAATCAATCTTCCTGACTCCAGGTCCAGCACTCTGTCCATTGTACCATCTAGTTGCCCTGCCTGGCATATAGAAGGAACTTAATTAATGCTTGTTGAATTGAATGGAGTGATTTCTCAGTGTTTTCATCAAGGTCTCTCCTTAACAAGATAATCCAAGGGCCTCATGATGAAAAATGTTATCCACAGCCATAGAAGAAATTGTCAGAGTCTGAATGCACATTTCATTTTTCATTTTATTTCCTTTGTAAGTTTTTTTCTTGTATGTATGAAATGTATCTTCTTTCACAGCATGAGGAGGATAGAAACATGAATTGCATGACAGTCCTGGCATAGCCTATATCAGACTATTTACTATATTGGGGATGGGGGAGGGAAAGGAGGAAGAGAGAGAATCTAGATCACGTAATATCAAATAACAATTGTCAAAAAGTGTTTCTACATGCACCTGAAAAAAAAATTTAAGAAAAAGAAAAAAAGATCTTCTTGATACCTGAATTAATAAGGTAATAACTAACAATAATAATTTGCATTCACTTTAAAGTTTGTAAAACTTTTTCCAAATATTATCTTATTTTATTCTAACTTTGGGTCTAGATACTATCATTATCTCCATTTTACAAATGAGAAAACAGAGGCCGTCTGAAGTTAAGTAACTTGTCCAGGGTTACAAAGCTAGTAAATATCAGAGGCTGGATTTGAACTCAGGACTTCATCCCAGTGCTCTATCCACTGAGCAATCTAGTGAATTAAGAGTTTATTCTCCACTCCTCTATGAAATCTGAGCTAGTATTTCATAAGGAGAATCCAAAGGCTAAAAAACAAAACAAAACAGAAACACCTCTATAAAGAAAAGGTTCTATCTTCCATTTGTAAGATGGTAATTTGGCCAGTAAATAAGATTGGTGATTTTCATATCTTGACTTTATGACTTCTCCTAGGCACAGAGAGCGAGATGGCTCTCTCTCTGTTCTGAGACTCTTAGAAACTCAGTCTGACTGCTAGATTTTATCAATAACAAGTTTATTAAAGATGCTAATTGAGTTAGGCAAGGAAGGAGGGCTAGGAAAAGTCCCTTTCACTAATAATTATCTATCTTTCCCAGAACCCACTGATCCTTACAGATCAGTTGAACCTACTCTGACTTCCTCTTTCTCTATTTCCCCAAACCTCCCTGACTCTGATCTCTAAAGCCACTCCAAAACAGGTTTGATTGAGGAATAGAATAAGTTTCTGGATCAAGAAAGCAGACCCTAATGGTCTCAGTCATTCTAGACACAGGCTACACCTGTGGAGGCAATCTCTCTCAGATTACTTCACTCAAGATGAGTTTCTTCTTCAGGTAGATCAAACAGTTGTTATATAAATCAGGCACTGCTGGCAGGGCTCTCTCATATAGGACAGGAGACAAAATCACTAGATAGGACACTTCCCACCAGGATCAGAGGATCACCCAAAAGTTCAGGAGCTCAGTACTCCAGCACTACTCCCCAGGTTCTGCCCCTCAGGGCTGTCCCAAAGTTCTGATTCAAACTGCCAGCTTCTTATCTCTCAACATTCCATTCCATGCATACTCTTGTATTTATCTCTCTTTTCATTTTCCCATTTGTCAGTCTTTCCCTTTCACAAATGGAACCCACTGGGTTTCCCTTATGTGAATCTAAATAGTTACATTAATTATTATTAATTCCTTATACTATAATCTAACCCCCAAAACAACAAACCACCTCTACTCTTTCTATGCTATGTCCTATCTTAACTATTCCTAATCATGGATGTCAACCCAGGAAAGAAAGGTAAGTGTAGGGTTTACAAAATTATTATAAAGTTTCAATACAACACAAGGCTTGCAAAGTTCAAACAATGTAGGATATATCCTATCACTATAATAACTTCAAACTAATACAAAACTATAACATTAGAATGAGTCTTTCTAAATCAGTTTTCCATCAAACTCTCATAATACTAAGCTAATACAACAACCATTCTATCTCACACTGATAGAACAATAGAAAACATTAAAAAATGTCCAATAAACACAATTTTAGACTCAGCTTTTACAGCAAATCCAATTAAAAAAAAACTTCTGCAACTACAGTTTGAAACTCTTATCTAAACAATTCAACACCATTACCCTATTTTCTATGCTATTCAAATACACATAATTTTCTAACCTAGCCTGGCTCTGCCGACTGTAAGATGGTAATTTGGCCAGTAAATAAGGCTGGTGATCTTCAAATCTTGACTTTATGACTTCTCCCAGCCACAGAGAGTGAGATGGCTCTCTCTCTGTCCTGAGACTCTTAGAAACTAGGTCTGACTGCTAAATTTTATCAACAAGTTTATTAAAGATGCTAATTGAGTTAGGTAAGGAAGGCGGGCTAGGAAAAGTCCCTTTCACTAATAATTATCTATCTTTCCCAGAACCCACTGATCTTCATGGATCGATTCGGTGTCTAACAGAGTTGGACCTACTCTGAGTCCCTCTCTTTTTCTATTTCCCAAAACTTCCCTGACTCTTATTTCTAAAACCACTCCAAAACAGGTTTGATTGAGGAATAGAATAAGTTGCTGGATCAAGGAAGCAGACACAGGCTATGCTTGTGGAGGCAGTCTCTCTCAGATCACTTCACTCAAGATGAGTTTCTTCTTCAGGTAGATCAAACAGTTGTTATATAAATCAGGCACTGCTGGCAGGGCTCTCTCATATAGGACAGGAGACAAAATCACTAGATAGGACACTTCCCACCAGGATCAGAGGATCACCCAAAAGTTCAGGAGCTCAGTACTCCAGCACTACTCCCCAGGTTCTGCCCCTCAGGGCTGTCCCAAAGTTCTGATTCAAACTGCCAGCTTCTCATCTCTCAACATGCCATTCCATGCATATTCTTATATTTGTCTCTCTTCGCATTTTCCCATTCCTCACATTTCTGATGAACCTAGAAGAGAAAAAAAATCTATCCTTAGTAAGCTTCTCTGGCTTATTTCATTTTCAGATAAGCTGAGACCATTTCCAAGTATGTATCCCTTGAACAACTTTCTCTATGCCAAGATGGCCCCCAATACTCACAGGCTCCATTGGAACCGAAAAGAGTCTTTCTTTTCAAAAGGTCAGTTAGTCCCACACTCTCATTTTAAAGATGAGGAGACTGAAGTCCATAGAGGTGAAGGAATTTGTCTGTAACTAATAAGTAGTAGAATCAGGATTTGAACTAAAGTCCCCTAACTCTAAATCTATGTTCACTCCCTTCCTATAGAAAGAGAATATATATGAGGTTCGATTATAGCCTTGCTTTGGACTCTGTGATGGAGGAGAGAATCAGATGAAATTCCTACTTTTCCAAAAAGAAAATGGGAAGAACCCAGAAGAACAGCAAGCATTGTTACTTAATCAGGAAGAGGTCACATGATCTCATTTCACTGGTAAATGTTTGACTACATATTTGTCTTTTCTCACTAAAGAGAACATGACTTGGGAGCTGAGCTGTTTGGAACACATGGACACAGTTATATCTCAAGGGCCAGGGAGAAGACTCAGGAGGAAGCAGATGAGCTCCTACTTGAATTGAGTTCTTATTTGTGTTTCCATTATTTATAAGACTGAAGTTGAAGCATAGTTGCTACTTGAGAGTGGAAAATTTCCCTCTTCCTAGGAACCAAGATGCTTTCCACTTATGTATGGTAAGTTCTCATGCAGAACCTGTCTAACCTCTTACTTAGTTAATACTATTTGAATTATCAGATTTATAAAACTGTTAAGAGGATTATTTGACCATTATTTGTTTTGATTGTAGGTCATGCTAGATAGAAACAGTGGATTCTTCATAGATCTTTGGTTGGGAAATGTTTGGTTTCTTTTTTTCCTTTAGTTTCTCACAGACAAATTCTCAGCCTCTAAAGTCTGAGACCGAGTAGTCATTAATCTAAGGGAAAAACTATCTTGAAAGTGTGATAGAATGTGTATCTTGTTTCTTTTTCAACATGCAAGAGATATATTGTGAAAGCTAAAGAATTAGCCATGCGCCATTCCCTTCCACCAGAGAAAATTAACAGATAATATCTTTTGCCATCCGCCTTAAGCGTTCAGTGTAAATAACCTGAGATCAGAGATACCTATGTTCTTGATGTGTCCTTAGTTAGGATTTTTTTCCTTTAGTTTTTTTTTTTTTTCACAGCCAAATTCTCTCACCTTTCTTTACATCTGAGGTTGAGTAGTTCTAAATCTTAGAAGAAAAGTCCTCTGACAGGTTTTGAGGAAGGATTCTCAAATAAATTTTAAAAAGCTAATCCATTTTTTGAGCATGAGAGAATATTTAGATGAAGATGAATAAGTACAGATACATAAATGGAATACAGCAGATAATTATATCTGAATTAAGGTTAATCAAACTGTAAATTGTTTCTGTTCAGATACTGAGACATGATCAGGAGAAAGCAAAAATAATTTTCACAGATTAGAGTTGGAAGGAACCTCAGAGGCTGTTTTACCCAACTCTCTCCTTTTAAAGAGAGGGAAACCAAGGCCAAATGGTGAAGTCACTGGTTCAGCATTATATAGGTAGTGGCAAAGACAGGATTTGAATTTAGGTCCAGTGACTCCAGAGTTCTTATTCTTTCTACTGTTCCACCCCACTATAATGAGCTGGTTGTCCAGAGAAAGATGTCTGGTTCTCTTTTACTTAATTATTCAGGACAAATCATTTTATACTTTGAAAAACTACTGCAGATGAAAGCACTGGTATAATCTATCAGACTACATATTTTGCTTGGGAGAGGAAGGAGGGAGAGAATTGGAATCATGAAATATCAGAAAAAGATTGTAAAAGATTGTTTTTACGTGTAATCAAAAAGAAATAAAAGTAAAAAATAAAATTATTTTTTTAAAAAAGAAAAAAAACTACTGCAGACTCCAAATGCTAGACAATGACTTGCTTATGGTCATAACTGGAAATCTATGTAGGTGCTTGGTTTCTGAAGGTCAAGCTCCCCTCATATGGAGAAGAAAAATTATCACATTCTTTAATGATCTTTCGTCTTCACTAAAAGTCCTGAGTGGTGACAGTAAAGGATTAAATGTTTGAGTTTTTAAGGACATTAATTTTTTCAACTTAATTTTCAGACATAATTTGGTTTCAGCTAATATTACACAAAATTAATAGTTACAATCAAGTCACAAGATTTCAGTCACGTTAGAGAATTACTCATCTTTAAGGTAGCACTATATTTTTTTACATTTATTATCTTTCCTTTTTCTAGTTAAACTTTCCAAAAATATATGTATCCTAACCCACCTGAACATAGTGGGTAAATCTCTGGACTTTAAATCAGGAATATAGTTAGTTAGTTAGTTATTCCTGTTGACTCCCTAGGAGCATAGGGCTGCAAAATCAGGAATATAGGGTTCAAATATTGCCTCAGACACTTTCTAGCTGGGTGGTCCTAAGCAAGTTGCTTTATCTCTCTGATCCCCAGTTTCCTCAACTGTAAAATGAGAATATCTACCTCAGAAAAATATTTTGAGGATCCAATGAGATAATATATGTAAAGCATGCAATAAATAGTGTACTATGATCAACTATGATTGACTTAAGTTGTTATCAGCAAAACAACAATCTCATGATGAAAAATGCTCTACACCTCCAGAGAAAGAAATGATGGAGACTGAATGCAGTTTAAAGCATACCACTTTTTCACTTTATTTTCTTCATGGGTTTTAATATGTGTCTTCTTTCACAACATGATGGCTATGGAAATATGTTTTGCATGATAGCACATGTTTAACCTGTATAAAATTGCTTACTGTCTCAGGTAAGGGTGAGGAAAGAGAAAAAGAGATCATTTAGAACTCAAAATGTTGGAAAATAAATGATGAAAATTGTTTTTATATGTAATTTGGAAAAATAAAGTTTTGCTGAATTTTTTAAAAATATGTATCTTACAATCCTTAAGGCTTTTATAAATCTGAGATATTACATACATTGTTTGCTTCTTGAAAGTCTTTCCCTTTACCCTCTCTCCAAATGTAAATGTTCCTCAAAATTCTATCCTTAACCTTCTTCTCTATCTAGACTTCCTCACATGATGATCACATCCACTCTTGTGGCTTTCACTAGGTTGTATAAGGAAATTATCTTTCTCCTGAGCTTCCATCTCATCTTTTCAATTACCTATTAGGCATCTCCGATTTGATGTCCTCATCATACCACAAACTCAACAACTCCAAAGTCAAGCTTCTCCTTTCCCTTCAAACCAGTTTCTCCTCCTGGCTTCCCCTTATTCTCTAAGTCATCCATCCTTTAAACCTGGTCATCTTTTTTTTTAAATATTTTATTTTTTTAGAAACATTTTCCATGGTTACATGATTCTTGTTTTTATTTTCCCCTTCACTCCCAACACTCCCCCCATATCCAATGTGCATTTCTACTGGTTTTAACATGTGTGATCAATCAAGACTTATTTACATAAACCTTGTCATCTTTTACCATTCCCTTTTCTTTGCACCCCATATCTAATTAATTACAAAATTCTATCAGTTCTATCTCTGCAACATCCCTTGAGCACATCTTATGACCTCTCAGCTAATTATTTTAATATTCCCTTGACTGGTATCCCTGCCTCTTCTTTCTTCCTTCCATTCCATACTATATGATACTTTCGGAGCTCCAATCAAATTGTTTGCCTCCTTCAAAGCTTTGCCTTTTCCTGCAGAATGAAATCCAAATGCTTTTTTGTGATGTTCAAGGATCTTCAAAAAAAAAGGTCAAAATATTTCTTTCTTATATTTTCCCTACTTTTTTACATATTGGCTAATACCAAACTGGACTCTCAACCTCTTAGCTCTTTATTTAAATCTCTCCTGTGGTGCATATCCTGATTTATATTGCCGTTATCTATGAACTTCTCCTCTCCTAGACTATAAACTCCATGAAGGCAAGGAATTTCTTATTCATATTTGTATTCTTCAGAGTACCAAGGAAAGATTTTGGAAAATAATAATAGTTAAATTAATATTTACTGAACTGTTGAATGACCTCCCTAGACCTTTTTACTCTTGCAATTGGGGAATGGGGTGGTGGCTGAGGAGGACTAATGAATTGGGCATTGAGGAATTCCAGAATCCATTTCACCAGATTGAAGTTTGTTTTGTTGATGAACTGCCAGTCAGTCACTCACTGGATGGAGTTGATAAGGTTGATTCAATGACTTGTTTGTTCTGTAGCTGGCTTAACTGGTTGAACCAGGGCAGACTTCCACACTGCTTAATTCATTGGTAAAACTGAGTCTGTTTCCTTCAACTAACGGCATAACAATCCATAAGGGTTAAGGTACATGTTCTTCCTCCCTTACCTTATAAAAAAATGGCACAAGGGGACAGCCATAGGAGTATTACACACACAATTTGGAGCTTGAAATATAGCAATAGAATTTATAAATGCTGATTAACACCAGAGATTAAGATAGGCTGAGACATCTAGAAACAAAGTAGAGAGAATTGAGTCTAATTTCATATGGAAAAATTGCTACATTTAATATGCATTTGTGATATCCATATAATTAAATATATTAGCAGAAGATATCAATAGTAAGGAAATTTTCCTATAAATCTCTTATTCACATTTTGTAGAAGGTTAGAGGTCCCTGCAATAATTTGGAAGATGCTAATCTAACCCTTCAATGCCTAAATCAAAAGTAGGAAAATATCTTAGGTACAATAAACAAAACAAAACAAAATTGAGTCACATAAATAAAAGGCAAATTCATTTTTTCAGAAAGAAAAATAGAAAATGTTCATATTTCCTTATTAAAATACAGTCCAATCCTTTAAGAATATATTAAAACACTCTGTGTGCAAGCCACTGTGCTTAATGTAAAAAAGAGGAAATATAGAACTTGAGGTGATAAAAAAACACCACTTCAATTCTATATCACAACCAGTTAAAGGAGAGAAATAAAGACAAATTAAGGCAGGGACAAGTAAAGGAAGGAGGAAGGGAAAGAAAAACAAAAAATAGACAAAGAAATAGAAAGAGATAAGGAAAGACAAAAATGAAATGAGATACAGAGAGAGAGAGAGAAAGAGAGAGAGAGAGAGAAGGAAGGAGGGAAGAGGAGAGAGAGAGGGAGAGAGAGAGAGAGAGAAAGAGAGATGAATAGTCAAATACACAGAGAGAAAAAGGTTGAAAAAATGATGAGAAGCTAGAGGCAGATACAGAGAGACAATGAGAATGACAGATGGCTTAAGAGACAAAGAGGTGGAGTAAAATAGAAATGGAAAAGAGGTCACAGGCCACCTCAGTAGTATTGTGATAAGTGAATTATATTCCACACTTCACTCTATGGGTATCAAAGTAAGCTATTTTCTATTATTATTGGCTTTTACAATTTTGCTGAGTCTTTCATAGCCCTTGCTTTTGCTTTTGATCTTCAAAATTTATTTTCTTAAATAGACATTTCTTTCACTGTGAAATTCTTAAGGTTTTGCACAGGTATGAACAAAAGACTTAGGCTTGGAAATATCATTTTAAACCTTAGAGTTGGCTGATTAATTTAATATCCCATGCTTGAAAGTTCTCTACTGCCTTATCTTTATTCTTGTGAAGTTTTACTATCTCATTCCACAAAACTAGAAAGCTTTATTGAAAACAGAATTTTTAATCATAGATTTTTAGAATGGGAAGGAACATTAAATCTCACCTAGAACCTTCCTTTAACAAATGAGAAAACTGAGATGGGGGGATCAGGAGGACTTTTACAACTTCACACAAACTATAAAGTGATTTAGTCAGAACTTGAAGCTGGCTCAAATCTAGAGCTCTTTACTCTCTGTTCACTACAACACATAATTCTCTATGAATTTATTTCATTATTCCGAACCTTTTTCAAATGGAATATAGATTACTGCTACATCAATAATCTAGGGACAACAATAGATAGAATCCCATTCCCTTGGGCAGAAGGAGTTGGGAATTTCTTTATTGCATTGACTGAAGTCTTGGGGGGGGGGGGTACAGTGCCCTAGAAGTCATACCTAGATGAGAAAGGGAAATGTAGTGATATATAACAGTGTGAAAGGTAAGGAACAGAGAGGCGAGTTGGGTAGACAGCAGATGGAATCAAAAAGTGACATGGAAAGAAGGTTTGAGGAAAATGGGTTTGTGGTGAGTGTACTCATTTTATACTCTTTTGTTCCCTTGAACTATAATACTGTATAAGCACAATAAAAGACAATTAAGTTTTTAGTGTTTTGATCCCAGATCACATCTAAAATATAAAACAAAACTAATTGATTCTTTAAAAAATTCAACTCTTCATTCATTTATTTAATGACTATTTTTTGAGAATTTAGAATACATGAAACATTCAGGCACTGAGAGAGAAAATAATATAAACATTATCATAAATATATAAATATAATTTGCATTTCTATAGAATTTTAATGTTTGTAGAATATTTTTCCCTTGAGACAACTCATGGAGATAATAGTATAAGTATTACAGTTCCCATTTTTATGGACAAGCGAGTGAATTGATCATTTATGTAATTATAAAATGACAGGCACATCGAGTTCTTGGGGAACTCCCCAGGAAAGACCATGATTGACAGAGGGAAATGGAGCAGCAACCACACTTTAATAAGGCACAGAGACAAGCCCAAAAACTGGGGAGAGGTACAGAGGTAGATGGCTCTCCTTGGGAGACAAGGATATGGGATGGGAATGGGAATCAGTGTGAGGAAAAAAATGAGGAGTGGAAAAGGCAGGGAATATCCTGTACAACACCATGTATTACATTTGGGCCCATGAATCCATGGAAATGGAAGAATGCTTGTAGTGCAGGCATTTGAGATCTCATTTTTGTAGGTCCTTTCCAGGGGAATGAAACAGTCCAATTCCTAACGGTGACTCCTTGGTGTTAGTCCACTAACATTTCCATATCATAAATTAGTACTTAATTTAGTAGTAACAAATTCCAAATCAAATTATTGGTAATATTCCAAAATCATCATCTCAAAGTTTATCAGCAACATCTTGATGTTCTGCTGGTCTAGAACTGTGAACATCTGGATTTTGTCTGTAATTTACATATCACAGAACCAGAACATTGAAAAGCAGTGCTAGATAGCTTCCTTTGATTCAGCACCTATTACCAGGATATGAATTTTGGTTAATATATGATGTGATTTGTAAATTATAGTCTTTTGATCTTTGAGACAGTTTGCACATGACTTTCCATTTCCCTTTTATAATCTGATTTCCTGCTAATGCCCCCTTTGTACTGACTACCTATAAAACTTACTGTGCTGTCTAAAAAGGGAGAGTGGTCAGGAGACTAAAACAAGATGCAATTTGAACATTCCGAGGTTCAGGAATGACAATAAGGCGAGCCTATCCTCATGGAATATATAACAAGTTTCTACTCAATTACCAGTAGAGGATTATAAAAGAGGAATGATAAGGTCCTGGATGATATATTCTAAAATGACAGATAAACACATTGAATAAATAATGTAATAGAATTCATTACAGGATAAGCCATTTGTGGACTTTAATGAGTTTCCAAATGGTCTCCCCTATGTGTTTCTGTCCACTAACAGCAAGGAACCATCACTGTAATACATGTGACAACTTATCACAAAATAAATGCTAAAATGTCACAGAGAATGACATTTTCTGCCATTAAAAATGCATGAATTCTTTTTTTAAAAAATAACATGTACAGCTATTATATATACCTTCTATGTGTTACATCCTAAACAATGGTTTACTCTTAATCCTTGTTATAACAGAAATATTGAATCATATAAATATGTATATATTTATGTGTATATACTTATATTTATATATCCACTGAGCCACTTAGACTCACAAATTCTATATGCTTTTAAAATCTTTTAAGATTCAAGTCATTTATTTAAACACAAATGAATTATTTGCATTTCATATTATATTCTAATCCATTAAATAATTACAGAGTATCAGAACTATAAGTTATTTTATATAATATTCATATGAATAAATAATATAATATAATTCATATAGGGATAAGCCATAAATGGACTATATATATGGACATATAATAGTCATATTTCATATTATATCTCATATTATAGAGTTAATTTATTCTTTAATTACTGAATATTGGAACCAGAAGGCACCCATCATATCATTTAGTCCAGTTTCTTCATTTTACATACAATGAACTGAGATCCCAATGAGGTCAAATGATTTGCATGAAATTCCATATCTAGTAGATTACAGAGTCAAATTTGAACACAGGGCTTATGACATTATGGCTAGACATTATGGCTTTCTGTTATTCCTTGTGCATAAATACATGAGTTTTCACCCTAATCTTTTAGAGCAATCTCACTATGATGCACTGACAAAATCATATTTCTCATGGTTTTTACTTGCTATGAGAGGGAAAGACAATATTTTCGGAAAGTTTTCCAGAATGAGGAGACAAATTATTTTCAACACGTGTTCTCCATGCCACTGTTTTGGACCAAATCCTTCAAGATTGTGTCCAACCAGGGGCAGCTAGGTGGCTCAGAGGATAGAGAGTACAGCCTAGAGTCAGGAAGACCCGGGTTCTATTAGAATCTAGGAAAGAAGGGAGAAGTTTTGCAAAAAGCAGAGACTTAATTTTGCAACCCAGGTTGGCTCATGAGCAGAGCACAAGGTCAAAGTTCCAAGGAGTGGGAGGAATATATACAAAGAGGGAAAGAGTATTTGAGGGGGCTCTTTGGTCCCTGTCTCTCAGGAGCTTGGAGAGTTTACTTCCTGTCAGGGAAGAATAATGAACTTTCTTTTGGAAGCCATTTGACCTTGTACCTGAGGTTCCTTTTTCCAGCAATGCAGTCTCCAAACAGATTTATCCACCAGAGTTTCATCTGTTCCTGCTACCTGCATTCCTGAGTTCCAGTTTCTTATTTATATCTAAGGTACTGAGAAAAAGCCAACCTGAGACAAGAATATCTGTCTGTCAACAAGGATACCTGCAGCCTTTTTGGCTATCACCCTATCACAGCAACCTGAACTATATTTTTCCTAACAAGAATATTTTGGAGGGTCAATAGTGTGAAGATTAAAATTAATATGCAAAGTACTAAATATTACATTTGTGAATATTTTACTAATAATAAACTAACAAAAGAGACTAACTAAAAGGTACTAACCAGCTCGCTCCCAGGAACAAAAAAAAAGAGAGGGAGGAGTTACTGCCATCTATAAAACAGTAACGTGACCATGCAAACGTGGAGGCGGATGAGAGATTAAAGGGAATTTGGGGAAAACTCAGGGATTTATGGGGGATTATGAAATCCAAGGTTCAAAATTTCCATTTATACAATAGTCAAGAAAACTAGAAGGGAAATTTAGGATAACAGAAAGTGCAGGTTTCAGATAGCATTAAGACCAGAAGAAAGACCTGTGAGGGTCTTATAGGATTGGATGGAGGAGAAATTATAAATCTAGATTTAGGGACTTTGACTTTCCCTTTGACTCTCCTTCCTTTACCCGTGTGAAACGCTTCAAAAAAAACCCTTTTTGTTTATAAAGAAAGAAGTTAGATTGTGTTGTATCCCAGAATCAGTTCTGAAGCCTACCATTCTGGTCTATCAGCCTGACACAGAGAGAGAACATCACTTTATCAATCTATCATCTATAAAGGTGAAATAACTCACTTATTTCAGCTCAAATTTGACCTCAGACACTTCCAAGCTGTGTGACCCTGGGCAAGTCACTTTACACTCATTGCCTAGCCTTTGCAGCTCTTCTGTCTTGGAACCAAATCTTAGTATCAATTCTAAGATAGAAGGTAAGGCTTAAAAAAAAAAAAAAGAAAAAGAAAAAAAAAGGTTATATCCAACCATCTGTGACCTTTCTAAACTGTAAGTTCCATGAGGACAGAAACTATTTAAACCTATCCAGACTATGCCAAATCTAAGTTTTGTATCTCCTCTGCTTAGCACAGTACTTACATATATAATGCTTGATAAATATGTTTTTGATGGATAGATAAATGGATGGATCTAACTGTTATGGAAAAGAATTCATTCTTTTCACTTGAGCTAGTTTAGGAAAGTTATAAAAGGGATAGAAGAGAAAAGTGAGAGAAATGAAAGAAGTTATAAGATGGTTATATCATCATTTGATTTGCAACTTTAGAACTTTAGAAATTGATTTTTGTTATTTATTCATTTCTGTGCATGTCAAAGAAGCTGTCACCGGGTTGAACCACAGTCACCTGATTCAAGATAAAGGCATATGTGCTTCCTAAGTTTCAAAATGTGGCTTTTTACCAATTATCCCCTTCCCCAAATAATAATGATTTGAAGTATAAATAAATATATTTATATTTAGAATATTTTTATTAAAATGAATAAATGTAACCAAACCTTAAACCAACATTACGTTTATAGAAGATAATGTTGAAGCCAAATAAAGTCTTTAGAAAAAAAATACACACACATACAGAGGAGTGTGTGCATACATATATACGTTTTTGCTAATTGATATTTGATATATTAATTTAAATTGACAAATTAATTTTTAATTCCTAGTACTTTCTCCTCACCACCCATTAATTCCTGCATTCACCTTCAAAGATGAAGCTTTTGAATATTCAAACTGGCTAGAGTTTTGGGATCAAAGATCACAAAACTTTTCTGTGGTTCCTCAGCTAATTAGTGGCAGAATTATGTTTAGAACTCGATCTCCTGACTCCCTGTCCAGTGCTCCTCTCATTGTATTAAGCACACTCCTTTGACCTTCACTCATATAATGACTTTTTTTTTAATTCTTCTTAGATGCTCTCAAATCTCTGGGATTTGAGCTTGCTCTGCATAAAAGTTTCTCCAGATTTTTCCTTAGCTACAAGTGTCTCTTTCCCAGTTTCTCCTTTTTACTACCATAAAAATATAGACTGTCAATAAAGATAAGAAGTCATAGAATTATAACATCATAGCTAGATAGCTGAATTAAATTTTAAAGATAATCTTAGTAGTATCAAATTGACATATAAAGGAGACCAAAAAAAATCATTCTTGTTCAGTCATTCAGTCATGTTCAACTCTACATGATCCCATAGACTCAATCTCTTTGGGTTAACCCTAGGAGCCAAATGAGAGATAAAAGAGCCACCCTCTAGGAACCCAACTAATTAGCAAAAATGGAAATTGGGATAATCAGTTGCTCTTGAGGGTGTATATCAGTGGTTCCCAAACTTTTTTGGCCTACTGCCCCCTTTCCAGAAAAAATATTGCTTAGTGCCCCTGGAAATTAATTTTTTTAAATTTTAATAGCAATTAATAGGAAAGATAAATGCACCTGTGGCCATCACTGTCCCCCTGGGTCACTGCAGCACCCACCAGGGGGTGGTGGCACCCACTTTGGGAATCACTGCTGTATATCAATGGCATCTGTTTATTCTGAGTTTTAGCACCTCTGATATAGAATCAAAAGAGTTGGATTAAAATTCCAGATGTTTGTATTTTTTGACCAACTTTATCTCTCTTCCATAAAATCAGGGGGCTGGATCTGATAGCCTCTAAGTTATCTTTCAGATTTAAATCTATGATCATAGGAAACATTCATCAACTACCATCTATCTACTCCATATTGTTTTAGATGCAGTGGGGAGGTCATTGTTTAAAGACATGGCCCCTGTCATCAGCGAGCTCATAATCCAGATGAGAAAACTAATTCTATGAAATAATATCTAACAATAGGAGAAAACATAATGAGGAAAGGTGCTTTACTAATTCCAAAGAAGACATCCATGAGTCCTAGAGCAGTAAGGAAAGATTTCCTGGAGAATGTGAGACCTAAGAAAGCCCCTTGAAAACTGAGTAGGATTTGAGTAGAGTTCAGGGTTGCTCTAAATGAATACATGCTTCTGGTAGGGTTTGATCAAGATGGTCTCTAATGACTTCTACTTAACTATGAGATTCTACGTGGTTGCAAAATAGTATTTTAAGGTCTTCATATGTAGCAGAAAATGATTAGAAAATAGGTTGGCCATTACAGTATGGGAAATAAGGGAAAGAAAGAAGGAAATGCCTTCAAAACAAGAAGAACAATGTGGTGGTTGGTCATCTTGCCTTAACCATTGGTTTTTTCTCACAAACTGTACCTGAAAGTGCATAGGCATCACATTTTTCTAACAGGACAGAATGTTTTGAATAGAAATATTAATGGCAAAAAAAACTTCTTGATTTAATCATGAATTAAAATTAAGCTTTTTTTTTCGTTGTAAGTTCCTTGAGAGCTGGGACTACTAACTATTTTTTTCCATTTTTGCATGTCACCTTGACATATTAAGCAAAATAAAAGGCTTAATAAATATTTGTTGTATTGGGTCAGGAAAGACAGGACACAATAGGATGGTCAAAAGGATAAATGAAAAGAACAGGCAGCCCCCTAGAGAAAACTAGATCCAGAGCAATCTTTCAAAAAGCTGCTAATTGGAATTAAGGGTATGATGAAGGGAAAGATAAAAAGAGCAATGTTTTCTACATCTGTTTTTTGTTTTATTTTGTTTTGAGGCGAAAGAATGATGCAACTGGCAAGACTCAAAACTATTTCATACAAGATTTGGTTGATATTTATCAGAGAGAAGAAAAGATGATGTGATTTAAAAAAAACACGGTGTAATATCTTCCAGTATGTTAAGGGCAATCAGTTGTAAGAAGGATTAAACTTACTCTGACTTGGTAGGAGAGTAGAAAGCTCAGAGGAAAATGCCTTCCATTCTTTGTCCCCCTAAGGTAGATTATATGGTTGTTTATGAGTTGATTTTCTAAAAATAGTCAAAATGAATTAATTCAGACACTGTAAGTATTCTGGCAGAGATTTGGTTTTCTCAGGGTTGCTGTAAATTGATCCATGCTTCTCATAGAATTTGATCAAGATGATTTCTAATGTCCTCCACTAACTCTGAGATTCTACGTGGATGCAAAATAATATCCTAATATACTGTTCATGTTAGTTTTATAACAATTAAAAATAATTAAGACTGATATTAAAAGGAGAAATAATACTTTAATTAGGGCCATGTTGGTAAAATAAAGAAGTGGCCACACACCTGCTAAAATCTATTTCAAATCTCCTGGCATTAGTCATTACCTTCTCTTACCTCTCCTACATACCAAAGAGAGTCAATCTCAAGCCCAACCTCCCAATTTAAGCTACTCTTTTCCTTGGTACACATCATCACGTCAAAACCGGAAACCCATTGAATCGTGGAAAATGTAGTTTCCAAGTCCCCTAAATACCCACAGGAAGTTTGTCATATATCTAAGTATTTGGGGCTCATTTGAGCCCCAAACACCTCTCAATGGAACCCCAAAAATTCCAAATAACACATTTACCCCCTGAGATCCGGCAAAAAAGACTGGTCTTTTTTGGTGGATCTTATAAACACAGTCAAATTCTAAATTACAGGAATTTGGGGATAAAAGAAAAGAGGATAAAAACTAGCTGCATTGACAAAAAGCCAATTTGGGGCAGTCCCCTATTGGCATAAGAGTGTACATTCAAAAAACAAATGCATTCAACTCATTCAACTCCCCATAGTTCAATCAACTGCACCCCAAAGTTCAATTTGGATCTTCATGATCCAGTGAAGGTTTTTCAGGTATCTTCATGGTGTCTTCACCAAATGGGTTCATTTGTCTGGATTCTGGGGAGATGGCAAATTTCTTATCCTGAAATTATTCTCAAAAGAATTTAAACTTTACATTATAGATTATAAAACATACATTTCCTTCTAAGACTTATACATTACCCCCCTGAAATCACTCCTAAAATAGTTAAAATATTTTTTTTACCTTACAGCTTTGAGCAGAAAATTATTAGAAAATAGGTTGGTAAGGTATGGGAAATAAGGAAAACCTTCAATAAAGAAGATACTATATTCTTTCTGATATGATGCAAGAAACAGTGCCAGGCCCCACAGGAGATTAGAGTTGCATGAGCCTGACCTTTGTTTCTGTGTTTGGCTATTGATTAACTAGAAAAGTAGCATGTGCTCCTGAGTAGTGAATGACCTAAAGATGTTGCAAAAAAAAAATCCTCTACTTAGGAACAAACCATATTCTTTGGGACTTTGCTGTGACTCATAATCTCAGGACACCTTACATCAGGCTTGGCATCCCCTAGAATAGTAACCAGAAACTCTGCCTGATACATCAGCCTCTGTGCTCAGGTCACCTGCCACTCACTTCTCCTAGCTCCTAATAGCTTTCTCCAAGCTGCATCAAGCTCTTTAGCGTGGGAAATGTTACTTAGGGGAGAAGAAGAGAGAATCTGCAGAGCCTACTAGGTCTTCTTGCCCTCCGGGCAAGGACAATGTAAAAAATGCCCATGCTATCCAATGTAGATCAAACAATGTGGATCTAGAAAGGTTTAGCAATACTCTAGTGAGTAGTAATTGCTCTGGTTATTTCATAAATACCAGGATATCATGTTGTTTGTGTAGGAACTGCATATATCATGGTGCCCACAAGCATCAAAGTCAGGCATATCTAGGGAAATCATTTTTAGTTTAATTTTTAGAGAGCTTTAAATATCAGGCTGAAGAATTCGCATTTTATAGCAAAGAGTCAATCAAAAAAGAATAAAAACATAGTCATGCAATGGTTTTGTCCCAGTGGAAGGCAGATAACATGAATCAGTTGTTATAGTTGAGTGATTTCCTCCTATAACAATGAGCTCCCTGGGAGCAGGAGTGGAGAAATGGGTTGGGAAATGGGGGGATGGGGTAACTCAGAATTGAGATTTAGCAATATTTGAGTGAGAATAGGAAAAAGGAGCAAAGAATTCCAGGGTAGAGGACAGTCTATAATTGAATGAGTTGATTATAAGGGTATCAAAACTGTGAAGGGAGAGAAAAAGATGGCCCTCTCCTTTCCATTAGTTATACTTTTTTTTTTGGCAAAGGGTATACTATTATCTTCTTCTTGTTTTTCAATCAAGTCTAACTTTTATGACCCAATTTGGGGTTTTCTCAGTAAAGATACTGAAGTGTCTTGTCATTTCCTTCTCCAGTTCATTTTACAGTTGAGGAAACTGAGGCCAGCAGGGTTAAGTGACTTGCCCAAGGCCAAACAGTTAGTAAGTGGCTGAGGCCATATTTGAACTCAGGGGGTTGTCTTCCTGACTCCAGACCTGGTACTTAATACACTGTGCCACCAGCTAGCCTTGGCGCCCATTGTCTAACTAGGAAACCCTAATATAGGACTTAGATAATTACTCTCAAGTGATCAGCTAAAGATCTCAAATTAATAGGAAACACACACCCTATGAAGGAATCCAATACCATTTTAGGCCAGGCAAACCAATAACAAATAATGATTAATAATTTGGAAGTGTATTTTTATTTTGTTTCATTTTTATTATATCAAACCAGTTTGCTTGGAGATCATTGTTTCTCTTATGCCCTTATAGATTAAGCTAATCAAATATAATCCCTTTTCTATATAATATCCCTTCAAATATTTGAAGATAGTTTTGATGTCCTTCCTAGATCATCTTTACTTCATGTTAACACCCCCAATTTATTCAACTCATCCTCCTGTACAATGGTGATTAGCCTTTTCTCCCATTTTGGTCACCTCCTTAAACTTGTAGTTTGTCAATATTTCTCACTAATGTAACAGTGAAATTCTAGCTCCCTGCTGTCACATAATGATTTTTTGAGATAATTTTACCTTTTGGACTCTTGGACTAATGTAGATGGCAGAGGAAAACTACTTTGAAGGTGAAATAGAAGGAGATTGAACACAAGAGCAACTGGTCATGAGTTAAATGTGTATATCTTTTTCTCTTTCTTAGGGAGATGAAAAGTCTAAAATGAAGTCACTGAATTCGTTGGCTAGCTCTTATCCCTAACCCTGCGCTGTGGTTGGGAGATGAAGAGAGAAGTAGAAATTAACAAAGAATTTTCTGCTTTGGGGAAAAAAAAAAATATATATATATATATTATGGAAAATCCTATCTATGTTATATATGAATAATGCTTCTGTTTCTAATATCTTGATTACTTTTCAATGTCATTTCATTTCCCTCCAATTACATTAAAAGCTTCATCTAACCAGATTAAACTGCTCACTAAGATAAAGATGCTTAATGCATGGTAAAGGAAAGGAGGAGAGTGTGATCAGGTAGGCTAAGCCCTACCTCATACACACACAAGCTCAATAACCTGCATTGGCTCCAAGATCAAATATAAATTGACTTTCAATAACCTTTAAAATCTATCACCTTCCTTTATAGTCTTCTTACACCTTACTCTTCTCCATGCATTGTAATGTCCTACCTTCATTGGTTTATTTGCTGTCCCTTATTCATTATATTCCATTTCCTGACTATGCATTTGCATTGGCCATCCTCCATGTCTAGAATGCTCTCCTTCTGCATCTCTGACTCCTGTTTTCCCTGCTTTCCTTCAAAGACTCTACTCAAATCCCACATTTTTCCATTCCATTCACCAATCCCCTCTCCCTAAGACTGTCTTCCAATCTATCTGTATTTGTCTTATACATTTATGGTTATTTGGATTTTGTCTCATTAGAATGAAATCTCCTTGAGAGCAGGAACCATGGAGTTTCTCCCCTTTCTGTGTATCCCCAATGTTTAACACATAATAAATGCTTGTTGACTGACTGATTGAAATGTACACCTCTAAACTGGTTTGTGGTTGACATCCAGGATATACCTTGGCCCTGACGATGATTTTAGAAGTCCCAGCAGCTGAGTTTATACTATTACAGCACCACTTAGTATTTCCATTAAAATGTGGTGCCTAGAATTGTGTACAACATTCAAAATATTGTATGATCAGGGTAGAGTATTATAGAACCAATCCTTTCTCCCTATGGATATTATTCCTCTTTAGTTCAGTCTAAATTAATTTTTAGATTTTTGAGATATTAGATCACACCATTTAGTTTGAAGTCCAATAAAACCCTGCCAACTTTCATGTTTTCTACCCATAACACTGCCATCTGGCACTTGTGCAGAAATTTTGTAGATCTCAAGTATATAGTTCTATTCTGTTTCATGTTGTTAAGTTTGGCTCATTCTACCCTTTGGATCCTGACTCCATTATGTAATTTATTTGCTATTCCTCAGCTTTGTATTATTTCAAAATTTGTTAAGCATAATATCTCTGCTTTCATTTAAATTATTTATAAAAATAATTCAGAATCCAGCACCAAGGACAGATCTCAATGGTCTCAAAATATATCCTTCTAAGTTGTCATTGAATTATTAGTGATTATTGCTTGGCTCTAGTCATTATTCAAACAATTCCAAATCCATCTAATTATGCTAACATTTAGTTCATATCTCTCCATCTTATCCAAAAGGATAGAATGAAGAACTGTTTTGAAGGGATTTTTTTACTGAAACTCAGGTATAGCACATCTGTAGCATTCCTATTATCTACCAAAATTGTTACCCTGTCATAAAGAGAAAAAAATGAAGAAATGAGGTTTGTTTGGCTTTTCCTGATGAAATTACTACTGCTTTCCTTTTGTAATCATCACAAACCATCTCTTTAATATATTCTAGAATTATTCAAGCCATCAACTCATTTATCTGTAATTTGAAGATTCTACCTTCTTTACTTTTTGTAAATCAGAACAGTTGTGTGTTTCTCTTCCTCTTCCTCCCTCTCTTACTAATTAACTAATGAAGTAGCCAAAAGGTCTTGTTTAAACACAAAGGGGTTTATTGTCTTCTAGGATAGATTGACAGGGTAAAGGATCAAGGAAGCCCTAACAGCCACTTAGAGAAACCTCAGGTGGGAAAGGGAAGCAGGAATATGAGACTGAGAAAGGACCTACCTTTACTCAGCTCTCAAGTTGATTTTGAAATCAAAAGGGGTTAGGAAGTTGGATACAAAGACTCAATAAATAATTTGTTGCCAGGCTAACACTAGCTATCACAGATTTTAACTAACTCTCCGATTCACTCTCCTATTCACTCTTCTCGGACATTCAGGTAGGGGAAATGAAGGTAGGAAATAAGGTAGGATAGGAAATTCAAAGGATTTATCTAAATTAACAAATCTCAAAAGAAACTGCAAATCTAGGCTAGGTTTCAATCTCAAGAAGGAGCTCAGCTGGGCCCTGGTTCCCTCCACAAGTTCCCAGGTCCAACTGAAACTTTTCCCAAGATTCTAAAACCTCTTAACTGATATAAGAACTCAGCAAAAGCCTGCAAAACTGTTATGCCCCCCCTCCTCTGTATCACAGTAGTTTTTCCTTCTCTCCATTATCCATTATAATTAATTTTTTATATAAACATGGTATCTTCCTGTAGAAGGTAAACTCTTTGAGGGAAGGGACTATTTCGATTCCATCTATACAATTCCAGAACATAACAAACTTACACAGTTTCTAAAGTAGTTCCTAAAAAATGCTTGTTAAGTTGAAATGTCTTCTGCTACCTCTATTTGCCTTTTGAATAAGGTTTACTCTTTCTGATGTCATATTCTAGTCATCAATCCTATACTATCAAGTCTTAGGGACAAGCTTCTTGAGGGTAGGTGTTTCAAAGAGGGTCCTACTTAACCATAGCAGGAGAAGGATATTCAGTGAGGACAGATACTTAACAGTAATTCAGCTAAATGAAGCTCTCTTGCCTGAGTTACCTTTCATGATTCATAAGCCAAATCTAAGAGAGAGTTCATTCCATTCCCCAGTGTTTTGTGTGTTTATTTTGTACTCAGGTAATGAGGAAGTGACATAGAAATCCTGAGCTCTTAGTTTCCTAAGCCAGCCAAGTCTCAAGGAATCTCTCAAAGCCTTTAAAGGGAAAAAAAACTAGCCTGGGAAAAGGCTAATTTTTGAAATAATAATTTAACATTAATTTTAATATTATTAATAAAGTAAAACTAAAAAATATTGCTGCTAAGGCAACAATCCAATAAACATTTTTAAACATCTATTATGTGCCATACACTATGCTAAGCACTGAGGATACAAAGAGAGGAAAAAGATAGTCCCTTAAGGAAAAAGACAGTCTTTTCCTTCAAGGAGCTAATAAACAGGGAATAATCTTTGCATTAAATATTTTCTTTTTTTGCATCAAATATTTCTAATAAAAGTCTAACATTCAACATCTATAAGGAGTCACCATATAAAATTAAGAATCACTCCCCCAATAAATGAGCTATCAAAAGACATGAACAAAAAGAAAAATACAATAGAAAATGTTCAGAATCACAGCAGTCAAAAGGGAAATGCAAATTATAATAAATGTAAAGTATCACTTCACTCCTATCAAGCTAGAAGAGATTGAGAAAGATGGGAAAACATTTCTGAACAGGCTGCAATAAAACAGGCATATTAATTCAGTCAGTGAACCTGTGAATTAATTCGACTATTTCTGAAAACAATTTGGAATGATACAAATAAAGAAAAGTTACTATTTAGCCACTGACCAAGATATTTCTCTATATATAACAAGGGTGTTTTTAACAGCAAGAAAAGATCCCTTATTATAGGGGGTATTGTGCTTCTGTGGGATGGGCCTGATGAAGGTGGCCCAAGATCCTTAGATGGTATATGGATCTAAGCTGAGTGAGAAATGGGATGCCTGAATGGCCACCAAGGTGTGCTGGTAACCACCAGGGCTTACAAATGTTTGTCTCAGCTGAGCACCAGATCCCACCTACAGTGCCCAAACCAAAGTGATGGATTGAGAAGCTGTATTTGGTCCACACAGCTCCTCTGGTTATTTGTCTTGGGGTTGGGTTAATGGGTTTATAATGAGATGAATTGGTAATAAGGTCAGATAATGCTGATGACTGTGACTTAAATATTTCCCTTTCCCCTCAGTTGTAGCTGTTAAATTGCTCTTTAGAATGACACCAGTATTCACTTAAATTAGTTCAAGGCTTTCATACTACTAAACTCAAAGGGGTATGATCCAGGATAAGGAGAGTGGTGTTGGGGATGGCTATGCTAAACTATGGATGCTAGAGTTGGCTAATCAATCACTAATCAAGTTGGCAGCTGGCTGGAGAGTTTTCTCTCCCTCTCAGACCCTGATCAGGCTCAGCCATGGCCTTGACCAGGTAAATAAGGGTGTGTGATGTTCTTCTTGATGATAGATGTTAGCTGTATATCTCTCAGCCCTATTCAGCAACAGGTGAATTGATATTTGAGTCAATAAGGTACAGGTGCTAGTGTGGCAGGTCTATTGGCTTACCCACCCACCACCTGGACCCTTCTCAAGACTGAGACCCTGAGAGGCTCAGGTCCTGGGTTTTTATAGTGGTGGCAGCAAATGTCTTTTGCCACTGGCTCATGCCATCTGGGTAAATTCTAAATTCTATAACTGCCAGTTGTCACTCAAGTTGGTCTCCATCTTCTTCCAAGAGGTTGCTATAACATCCCATATACAAAAAACATTTTGTAATCTTAAAGCATATCATTATTTGTGATAGCAGAAAGCTAGAAACAAAATTTGTGACCAGCAGTTAGAAAATGGTTTAAGAAATTTTTGGAAATGATTAAGTAGAAGAGTAATTATTGTGATTATAAATATTATCATAAACTATTTAATTATCTGCATTGTATTATAAATATGATTCCTGTAAGTAATTATTAATTAAAAAGAGACCAAAACTTGAGTAAAATGACGCAGAGTGAGGAAAACAGAGCTCAGAAAACAATATACACAATAATTGTCATATGTCAACATGGAGAGAACAAAACTCTGGTCAAATACAATAGTCATTGTTAAAAAACAAACACATCAAAGTTGAAGGGCATTCCTCTGTTCTATTCACTTTTTTTTTAAACCCTTAATTTCGGTGTATTGTCTCATAGGTGGAAGAGTGGTAAGGGTGGGCAATGGGGGTCAAGTGACTTGCCCAGGGTCACACAGCTGGGAAGTGGCTGAGGCCGGGTTTGAACCTAGGACCTCCTGTCTCTAGGCCTGACTCTCACTCCACTGAGCTACCCAGCTGCCCCTCTATTCACTTTTAAATGAACTTTTTGACATATTCTGGAAGGGAGGGAGGTAGAGAAGACTGTCATTGTTGTCTTTGTATCTTAGCATAGTGCCTTGCACTTTGAAGGTACTTATTAAGTACTTACAGATTCATATACTCATTAATATGCATTGAGTCAAATGTATTTATTTGCATTAAGATCTGTAGTTCACATTCTTTTTCTCATGCCTTGTAAATTGAGTTCTAAAGTTATATTTTTATTCCTTCTTAGATGTTTCCTTCCTTAGAATTGCTAGTCCTTTCTGCTGATGTTCAATGTAAGTTGTTACTTCCCCTGGTATCCAACTGGCAAGAAAGAAGAAAGAATAACCTGGGGGCCAGTGGATCTCTGCCAGCAGGTTCTGGAAGGGATGATATAGCCAGATGAAGTGAATTTTGAGAGATGAGAGGTTGCTGAATAGTGGCAGCAGAAGGAGGCTCTGGGAGGCATAATGGGGAATAAAGAATATGCCCACTCCTCCACTTGGCTTAGTATTGTAGAAGGATATGAGAGAAGGTTCATTCAGTACCAAAGGGTGTGTTTCTGAGATTCGAGAAGAATCTAGGTCTCAAGAATGCTAGAAAATGTAAGGAATACAGAAGAAAAAAGATCCAAGACTAAGAAAAATGTATTAACAATAGAGTCTGAGTTCTAGAGGGAACAATGAAAGTGGGTCAGATGTATTAACAATAGAGTCTGAGTTCTAGAGGGAACAATGAAAGTGGGTCAGATCTAGACAGGGATTTGGGAAGGATAGAGCAGAGTTGGATGGAGATGACAAGACATGAACTGGTGACAGGGAAGAGATATGGTTTTTGCTTGGGCTGCCAGGGGTTCAATAATAACAAGATTCAGAAAAGAGGGGGTGAGGTTTCCTAGCCTTGAGAATATAGTGATTTGATACATCACCTCCAAGAGTCCTATGAATGTCATAGTAAACCATCAGTTCTCTTTAAAATCTTTAAAAAAGGTGAATCAAAGAGGAGGGAGGAAGATTTGACCTGGTTTCAGCAACTCTTTTCAGAGATGAAACTCTGATGAAGAGAGGTCTGGAACTTGTCTCATGTCCCAGCTTGGGTCCTAGAGGTGACTAAGTCTTTGTTCCTGGGTCAGGTTCAGTCCAACATCTGAAATTTGACATGATGAAATTTTTCCTAAAAACAAGTTCCAAAGTGGAATAGACTACAATGGAGAATAAATTCTCTTTCATGAAAGGTCTTCAAAAATAGATCTAACTGACCACTCATCAGTGATGTTAGGGAAGAAGAAAATGTATTCAGGGATGAATTAAATCAAATAGACTTTCAAATCCTCTTAATTCTGAGAGTCTAAGATAATAAATATATTACTGTGGTGAGGAAAGCACTCAGTAAATTCTTGCTATTCTTATTGTAAATTTTAGTGAATAAAGAAATCTCTAAATTGGTACTGCACTATATAAGCATGTGTTATGATAAGGAGGAGAAAGCAGTAAAACCTTAGAATCAAGAACCTCCAGGATCAGATCTTGTCTCTGACACAGAATGGCTGTGCAATGCTAGGCAAATCATCTAAACCTTCAATGTCCCCAGAATACGTTACAGTCAAATTGCCAGTGTTCATTGTTGCAAAGAGGTTCCATTCTGAGAGTTCCCCACCCTGATGAAACCACAGAGTCCCACCTCCCCACTAACAAGATTATTATCTCTGGTGCCATTTAGACAGCATTTTAATTCCTTGAATTTTTTATCCCAGTTCTGTAAAGGGAAGAAGTAGGTTTGTCCTAAAGGCAAAGTTATTGCTAGGTGTTAATAACTTCTGTTGTTTCTGCCTCTTTTATTCCATACATTAGGCCAGATTCATATCTACCTCTGTAGCTACAGGCCAGCATTCTGGGAAGTCAATATGAGTTTTGCCTGGAAAAATTTCGTACATTTCACAAAAGTAAAGCAGGCTTGAATGGAAATTTTGTAAAAAAACAAAACACTCTGGGGCATTGCTAAAGGCATATATACTGACACACCTCTTCCTTCTTCCCTAACAATAAGTCTTAATTTATAAGAGCATCCAGTTTTTCCTCTCTTCTCTAGAGCAAACTTCCTTCTTCTCCACATAAGCTGGCACATGTTTTACCAGTGAATGTTAGTTTCAAAAAGAAAACTGAGAACCTCAAAAATCTTCATCTCCAAACCTTTTCCTGTAGTCTCCAAGCCATATTTAAGGGAAATAAAAAGAAAACAAGAGTTTATAGATCAATTGGTTAGAAAATGTGCCACTATATTTCCTTTTTAAATTACTGTTCTCTGCTGTCATCTGGACTATAGCAATAGCCTTATTATTGGACTCTGACACAGATCTCTCCCTATTTCAATCCTCCCTTCATATAATTGCCAACTTTTCCCTAAAGTTTAGGTCTGGTCAAGCCATTCACCTATTCAATAAATTCTGGGGTTAGTGGCAATTCTGTTTCCTCCAGTATCAATTATAAAGTCCTCAGGAATTTGAAACTCTTCACAACTTGTTCCTTTCTATCTTTCCAATCTTATATTTTATTTCTTACTCTTACATTCTACAATATAGCTATGCCAAACTTTTTGTTCCTGACTTTCAACACTTCATCTCCTATCTTTGTGCCTTTTCTTAGTTATCTTTTTCCTCCATATTAGCTCATCTCTATCCAGATTATTTTCACATCTTTTAGCCCTAACCTCTCTGCTGACTTCCAATCTCACATCTCCAGCAGCCTGTTGAACATCTTGAATTGGATCTTCTATAGTCATCTTAAATTTGATGCATCTAGGGGGCAGCGGGGTAGCTCAGTGGATTGAGAGCCAGGCCTAGAGACAAGAGGTCCTAGGTTCAAATCTGACCTCAGACACTTCCCAGTCATATGACCCTAGGCAAGTCACTTGACCCCCATTGCCTAGCCCTTACCATTCTTCTGCCTTGGAGCCAATACAGTATTGACTCCAAGACGGAAGGTAAGGGTTATAAAAAAAATTTTTTTGATGCATCCGTAATAGAATTCATTATCTTTTTTTAAAAAATGTCCTGAACTTTTTATCATGGTCAAAAGCATCACTATCCTCCTAGTATTCCAAGGAGCCATCTTCAAATCATTCTTTCTCACCAACTATCCAATCTTTTACCAAGTCCTGCCAATTCTACTTTTGCAACATCTCATATACATTCTCTTTTCTCTTCTGACATTGTCCTTATCCTGATTGAGAAGGCTCTCAACATCTCCTGCCCAAATTTCTTCAATAGCCATCTGGTTGGTTTTGCTGCTCAAATCTCTCTTAACTACAGTCCATCCTCTGTTGAGCTTTCATAGTGATCTACCTAAAGATCTGCTCATCTCATTCCCCCCCTACTCAATAAACTCCAGTGGCTCCCAGTTACTTCTAGGATCAAATATTCAATCTTCTGTTTGACTTTTAAAACCCTTAACAACCTGATCCTTTCCCAAGAAGATCTTTCCAGTCTTCCATTCCCCTCCACATACTCTGCAATTTAATGATACTGGCCTTCTTGTTGGTCCTAACACAAGACTCCATTTCCCAAATCCACACACTTTCACTATCTGTCCCCCCATACCTAGAATGCTCTACTTCCTCATCTCCACCTCATGGCTTTCCTGAAGGTAAAAAATTCATTTTTTTCCAAGAAGCCTATCTTAGTCCCTATAAATGCTAGTGTCTTCCCTCTAAGATTTCCTCCAATTTAGTCCATATATCATATATGTACATATTTGTTTGCATATTGTCTCCCCATTAGAATGTGAGCCCCTCAAAGGCAAGTACTGTTTTTGTTTCCCCAGTACTTAACACTATTCCTGACAAATAGTTAGGACTTAGTAAATGCTTGTGGATTTGACTTGACTGTCAACCATACCTAGAATCCTCTCCTTTTATGTCCTCTGCCTATAAAAATCCCTGGATTCCTTCAAGACATCTTAAATATTATTTTCTGTAGGAGTCCTTTCTTGATTCCTTTCAGCTTCTAGAAAGCCTCTTCTTTAAGATTACTTTCCTTTTACTCTATATATGTATCTCTGTACAATTTTTTTAAACTTTTTTTCTATCCCCAGAATTTGGCACAGTATCTGGCACATAATAAGAACTTAATTAATGCAAGTTGATTGACTAATGTGAAGCCCACTATATAGCTCTGTTTTTAAAGAACTGTCTCTGTCCCAATCTAGAATATCTTCCCCATGTATATTTATTTTTCTGATATTTCTTTTAATTGAATCTCACTCATTTCTCTTTATCCATTCTTTTATCTAATGCTATTTCCTTTTGTTAATGGATAAGATAGCTAATATAGGCAAAAAAGACATAGAGTCCACAAAGATTGGCAACCTGTTCGACTCTGGTCTATATCTACACATACAGTCTTGAACAAGAATCAATGCTAAGGAAAGCCAAATCTCTCCTTAAGTGATTGAGACCTCTCAGTCTCACATTCGTTGTTCATCACTTGCACCTTAATATTCCCAGGGAAAGCTGATAGTAATAGTTATAAAGCATTCCCCAAAAGGAGAGAAGTTAAAAAAGAGAGACAAAGGGAGAAATATCAAATGAACAATTTAAATCAAATATAGATCAGGTTCTTTATTCTTCTGCAGAAAGCAATGATAACCTAGAAGAATTATAGTACCATTATCAAGATTATTTAAACAATATTCAGTAACAACTCATCACTACAGATAGTGTTTTCTGGGAGAATGAAAAGTAATCATAATTAGGGGCAGCTGGGTAGCTCAGTGGATTGAGAGCTAGGCCTAGAGATGGGAGGTTCAAATCTGGCCTCAGACATTTCCCAGCTGTGTGAACTTGGGCAAGTCACTTGACCCCCCATTGCCCACCCTTACCACTCTTCCACTAAGTAGCCAATTCAAAGAAGTTAAGGGTTTAAAAAAAAGTAATCATAATCAGAACATAAAGCAACTGGGGATAGCTTAGTGGATTGAGAGCCAGGCCCAGAAAACTTGCATTCAAATTGGGCCTCAGATACTTCCTAGCTGTGTGACCCTGGGCAAGTCATTTAATCCTTTTTGCCTAGCCCTTACTTCTCTTCTGCCTTGGAAGCAATATGCAATATTGATTTTAAGATGGAAGCTAAGGTTTAAAAAAAACATAAAGCAGTTTTTGCAACACTCCGACAAGGAAAAGGAAATAGTGGAACAGAAAAAGCTCAGCAAAACTAATCAACAGAGTCTATGAAATTACCCACACTCATAATTACCAACTTTTGCATAAAAGGGAAGAAAGTATATTTTCTCATTTCTTTTCATCAAGAGCTTGGTACCATGTGTTGCTGAAAAGAAGGCATATTCCTTTTTATTGTCCCTATTCAATTTTCTCCAGATATCTATTAACTCTAATTATTCTAAAATTTCATTCACTTCTCTTCTTTCTTATTTATTTTTTGGTTCGATTTATCTAGATCTGATAGGGGAAGACTGATGTCCCCCCCCACCACCAATAAAGTTTTACTGTCTGTTTCTTCCTTAAGCTCCTTTAATTTTTCCTTTAAAAATCTAGATGCTATACCATTTGGTGCATATATGTTGAATACTGATATTTCTTCATTATCTATGCTGCCTTTTATCAAGATATAATTTCCTTCCTTATCTCTTTTAATCAAATCTATTTTTGCTTTAGCTTTGTCAGAGATCATGATTGCTACCCCTGCTTTCTCTTTCTCAGTTGAAACCCAATAGATTCTACTCCAGCCTCTTACCTTTATTCTGTAGGTGTCTACCTGCCTCAAATGTGTTTCTTGTAAACAACATATGGTAGGATTTTGGTTATGATAATTAGAGCATTCAATTTTGCTTTTCTATTTTTCCATTTACATTGTTGTAGCTGTTGTGAATTGATTTTCTTGATTCTGCTTACTTCATATCAGTTCACATAAGTATTCCCATGTGCCAGACACTGTGCTAGGTGCTTTACAAATATTTCATTTAATCCTCACAACAACCTTGGGAGGTTGGCACTATTGTTATCCACATTTTTAGGTTGGGGAAGTTGAAAGCAAACAGTATTTAAGTGACCAAGGTCACACAGCTAATGTCTAAGTCTAGATCTGAACTCAGGTCTTCCTGATTTTAGGCTCAGGGCTCTAACCACCTGGGTACATCCTACAAGAGAAACACAATAGGAAGAGGAGAATATGACTATCCTAGAGTCTTAGGCAATGACTTCCTGGAACCCTCAGGCTATGGCAGCAGAAAGTTACCTAAATAAGAGGCAAGAGAACTCAATCAGGGTGCCCTCTTTTTGAGGGTCATATTTTGTCAAAAGTAGATAGAATAAGTATTTGAGAATGGCAAAAGAACTCATTGAAAGTAATAGGAATTGGGACAGCTAAGTGGCTCAGAGAACCAGGGTCTGACACGGGGGAATTATGGCTTCAAATCTTACCTCAGACACTCCTAGCTGTGTGACTCAGACAAGTCACTGAACCTCAAATGCCAAACCCTTAATTCATGCTCTTATGCCTTGGAACCAATACACAGAATTGATTCTGAGATGAAAGGTAAGGGTTTCTTTTTAAGTAATAGGAATCTCTCTAACAGTAAGCTAAGCATAAGACAGGTTAATGAATATACAGATTTTGTTTGTCTATTTTTCAGGACCACACAACTAAACAGCACTTGTGTAGCTTCATTAGACATGGAACTCTTTCTGCACTACTCCCTCATTCCATCAGTAAGTATACTTCAGAAATAAAAATAAACTTCTGTAACTATCCAAAGCAGAGTCATGAATATGTTTGAAGTTACTCACACTGTTTCCACCTTTTAATTTTTTCAGTCTGTTAACCATGTCCTCAAACCCCATAGCAAAGTGGCTCCTCTTTTTTTATGTAATGACATTTTCATAAAACCTTCTATGTAAATAGTTTTCTTAGTTTGTATTTTATTTACATAAAATTTAGAGTTGATGAAAATATAGCAATTCACAAACAAATCTTAAACACTGATAAAAAACACATAACATATAAATGTATTTATTGATGAAATCATTTTGATGGTCTTGTTTATTGCATAAAAGCTTTAGAGAGGAGGGATAGTATTTTTTTTCAAATGAGAATCATGTGATTCCAGACTTTTGGAGAATGACTCCAAACGTGAAGAGAAAGAGACAGACAGACAGACAGATGTAAGAAGTGAAGAGCACGTAGGGGAAGACAGCTCAACATGTCTCTAATTTCTAGCTTGCCTCTCTAGACTGGAGGGGATTTCCTCTTGGCTAAGATCAGAGGCTCTCTCTCAGATGAACTGAGATCTCATCTTGCTCTCATCTGAAGAGTTCATTCACTCTGTATATTTTCTATTATATTCTTTTCTGTACAACTTCTCTAACATCTGCTCTTTGCAAGGATCAATGTGTTTACTTGCTATTTGTTTTCTGTGGTAGTCATTTATGTAATTATCATTCATTGGGAAGGATTTATAAATTTTTAATTTCAAATGTTTTTGCCTCTTTTGACCCACTGTCACAAACTATGAAGTGTCCAGAGGAGTCAAAAGAGAAAATAATACCTAGTCATTTTTTTCCTCTGAAGGGCTAGTCTACTGGAATAAAGGTGGGGAAAGGGAGAGAAGAAAGATGAGAAGGAGAAGACATGGAAGCAGATACAGGGGGAAAAGAAGAGGAGGAAGGGAAAGAGAAGTTACTTTCTGGGAGTGGGAAGAAGGAAGGAAAATGGTAGGATTAGCTGCTATTTCTAGTACTTCTGGATAAACTTTGATTTCTTCTCAGTTAGGGCAACAGAATAATTAAGGAATTTTATGTACAATACATTGCCCCCAAGGATGAGATAGGACATGTAAGCATTACTAGTGCTGTCTTTTTTTGTTCCTTTAGTTTCTCATAATTATGGTTCTGTCCTTCCTCCAAAGAAGAGTTCATCACAAGCAGTTAGATGACCAGTCCTACCTCCTTGGTAGCCGTTTCGGGATTGTAATGTAAGTTGGGCAAAAGTTCCACTTTGGATTTCAAACTCACTTTTCCACTAAGAGTAAATTAGCTCTTAAGTGAGAATATTTGCCAGGAAGTCATAGCTGAAGGAAACCAATACAGGAGAATAAAGTTAGACTAATATCAATCACTACAACTAAAGATAGAGGGAGAAGAGAAACAACATACCTTAGTGAGCATAACTGGAATTGCAATGAAGAAACAAGAATAACTGTCTGTCTCCAGGGCAACCACCCCTGTCATCCATGCTGGCTTTCTTAGTGCTATTAATCTGAATAAATTGCATAGAAAGAGCCAGAGATTACTAATAGATAGCCTGTAATTTGACATCCAGATGTCAAAAGAAATCAAGGAATGTCCCCAGTATGCTGGGTGACTCATCTATGGAACATTTAGGGGAGGGCATGGACAAAAGTGGTGCAGAACTGATGAATTGGGATCTAAATCACTAGTGGAAACATCCACATAAATGATATCAGAGATCCATTTCTGTATCAAGAGTGACTAAAACACCCCCACACCCAAATTAGCTAAAACAAGGCTAATTTGTCCATCAACTGAATCAAGGGAGTATTTCCATTCATTTTCTCATTTTTAGTATTAGGGAGTTTGATCAAAGATTCTCTGATGAATACTGAACATTTACAAATAAAATCACTAACTGAGATGAAATCCACTTTTTGCAATTCAATATATTCTCAATGTATTTCAGGATCTTGGGGACTCCAAATCCAAAATTGTGGTTCCTTGGGGAAAGCATCAAACTTCAAGAATGATAGTCTAAAAATATTTTTTCTAACTTTTCAGTCTTAGCTTTTTCTGATCCAGGTAGTGATAGGAAGCAATGAGACAACAGTTAAGCAATAGGAATTGAGCTTCTTATTGAGATTTTTACTCAACTAGTGTTCCTGAAAGAATTGCTGCATTAAATGCTAAACATTAAAAGACCTGGCTCACATGACAATTTTTTTTGCAGGCCCCTGGATTTCATTGGAACATTTAATAATCGATGGTCATATGGAATTGCATTTGGAGCTACAGCAAATAAAGTCATGTTTTTATTTTCTGAAGGCTACCAACCTCTTCAAGTACCACAATGGGCACAAGGTAGTGAGAAGGTTTGGGGGATTTTTTTTAAAAAATTATTTTGATTTCTTCTCCATTTAGCAAAATATCAATTCTCCTCTCTAGAGATTTTTACAAATGGAATATATCCAGATTTATTGAGAAAAGTTCAGCTGCTGTGAAAAGTGAAAATTAAGTCCTTTTAAGACCTCTTCCTAAAAGTCTATGAAATCATGACCATGAGTTTTCTTGGACTTCCTGCCATTTTGCCTCAGTTGACTTCCAGTTCTTGAAATAAGGCACTGAGTTGCTGAATTCCTTCCCATTAGTGATTGTATTTTTATCTATCAGTATTAATTTGCCTTGATTTTACCAACTTACAAATGATTCATATTGAAAACAGCCATTTCTGGGATGGGTGAGTATTGTCTGAATATAACATCATGCCTGTCTCCATTGCTGAACAAACCATTAGAAAGAACTTGGAGATTTTTAGAGTATGTGGATTCAAAAATGGAGGGTGGATTAAAAACTGTCAAAAAGTATCAACAACTAGGAGTAGCTAAGTGGCTCAGTGGATTGAGAGCCAAGCCTCAAGATGAGAGGTCCTGGGTTCAAAACTGGCCACAGATAGTTCCTAGCTCCCACCTTGAGCAAGTGACTTAACCCCAATTGCTTAGCCCCAACCACTTTAGTATTGATTCTAAGACAGAAGGTAAGAAGGTAAGGGCTTAAAAATAAAGTATCAGTAACTTACAGGAGCTGGTACACACACACACACACACACACACACACACACACATATATATATATATATATATATAATTTTTTTAATGTAATAGTTCAGTAAAGCTGACTGGTTTCCCTCTTGGCCAGCCTGCCTCTAGATATCCCTCCACATACTACTTAAATTTATGTTCTACTTTGCTTTGTTACATGGTTTGATGTTCTCCCAATCAGAGAATAATAATTCATATTTATATAAACTTAAATTTTTTCTAAATTATTTTATATACATTTTCTCATTTGGTTTAACAAGCCTCTCTCTTTTAAAAAAGGTAGCTAGATGTAGGGTAAAGTGTAAGAACGCTGATCTTGGAGCAAGTTCATATCCTGTTTCCTATGCTTACTAGCTATGTGATCATGAGTTATTTGACCTCTATTGGCCTCAGTGTCCGCACCTGTAAAACGGGGATAATAATAGCACCTACCTCCCAGGTTTGTTATGAAAATCAAATAAGAGAAGATTGATAAGAAGTACTTAGTCCAGTGCCTGGAACACAGTAGGCCAGATTGTATGACTGTTTGTCTCTGTTGTAGCAAAATAAGGTAATTAAGTCAACAGCACCATTTACCCTTTCTCTTCTCAGCTATCGTGCTACTAATAGGAGGCATTGAGGTGGGCCTCTCACATTTTCCTTTTTTTGCCTGCCTTTCATCAGATTTTCGACTGACAAGCTCCATCCTTGGATTTGCTTATTCTTTAATATGGTAAGAAGCATGCAGTTTATCATGGCTCCTATGAAAAGTCCTTGTAACAACACTAGTCATGAATTTTATTTTTTTTTAAAATAGATATCTGTAAGAAATTGGGTAATACTTTTTGGAAATCAAGATATCTGAGAAGGTGAAAATGCATCACATCCCTAATTTAAATATGATCAATATTCCATTATCCTGCATCACTTACTACCTTTTAGGTCCCTATCACCTCTAGGGTAAAACATAAACAGAAACTAATGTTTAAAATGTATTCCAATCAATCTGTAAGGTGTGTTCCCAACATTCTCTTATAGAACTTTCCTTCATGTATTTTACATCACAGCTAAACTGGTCTGTTGTTTCCAGATTTCAATATGCTATCTCCCACTTGTGTGCATTAAAACAAACCATTCCCTTTACCTGGAATGTACTCCCTCTAGCTCTATCTGCCATTCAAAATCCTTCTTTTTATTTAAGGTAGGGGTTTTAAAATTTTTTTTTTTCCTTTATTTTATTCCAGTAACAAATTTACACGTTTTCTAAGGTTGCATGATTCATGTTGCCTCCCTCCTGTCTTCCCTTCCCCCTCCTGGAGTTGACAAGCAATTCCACTGAGTTATATGTGTATTATCACTCAAAACCTATTTCCTTATTATTCATTATTAAATCTTTTTTGGTGTCATGTTCTCCTTTGACAGTCTGGTAAAACCTATGGACCTCCTCAGGGGGAAAAATGTTTTCAAATGCATAAAATACATAGAATTAAAAAGAGAGTCAATTATATTGAAATTCAGATGTCAAAATATTTTTAAAAGAAGTTTACAGACCTAGGGTAAGAACTTCTGCTTTAAAGCTTAACTCAGCTGTGTGATCCTAGGCAAGTCACCTAACTGCAACTGTCTAGCCCTTGCCTCTCTTCTCTGTCAAAACTGATACCAAGAAATAAGATAAGGGTTTTTTAAAAAAGCTTAATTTAGGTTTTACCTCTTCTGCATATTCTTCCCTCCTTTCTTCCTTCCTCTCCCCCCAAAATATTCTCTATCCTCAAACATTTCTAAGGTACTATGTCTGAATCACCTGTCTCTCTCCATCACCCTCCACCTTATATTATTTTTGCCTTTGTATGTATCTCATCATATTTCCCCCCAGTGTCACCCCTCTTTGGAGGCTGGGACTTTTCTAAGATATGTTACTAAAATTGATTAGCATAGAATTGTGATAGTATAATTCCAAATCAGAGCCATGAATTATAAAGTCGAAGGAAACAGCCCTGGCCCATGACCATAGTTATAAGCCTCCTGCTATTTGAAATACAGTTTGTTAGAGACCCTCCTATAGAGAAATGTGATTCATTCACATAGAGACCTTCCAGGTGAGGAAATTCCCTGTATCAACTCAGGTTGTTAAAGAAGAATCTCAAAGGGCTGCCCAGATCAGTGATTTGCCAGCCCCACAGCCACTATGTGCCAGAGATTTAGGACTTAAAGGTTAAGATTTAAATCCGAATCTTCCTAGCTTTATGACTAGCTTTCTAACCATCATGCCTAATTGCCTCTCCAGTCTCCACTATTACTTGCCCTTTCTGAGAGACATGCATCACTTTCTTCCTCTAGACCCTAACATTTAGAACATAAGGACAAAGTGGTCTTCAGAGTCCCTTTCTGCTCTAACATTCTATTATGCTGTGAATCCTTCTTTCCACAAAGGTGTGCTAAGCAACTGAGGAGAGTGTAGTAACAACCAAAATTAGTGTTTGGTGTTTTTTTTTTCAGGTTTTCCATCACAGTCTTACATATTGTGCAGTGTCCACATGGACAGGTAAGTCATTCCAGAGAAAGAACTGTATTTTAATACATTCATACGCCCACTAACTAACAATTTGCACATTAAATGAGTGAAAAAATGAGGACGCAAATCCTTTCCCAGACTGTCCATTTTTAGGATTAGAGTAAAACCTAGATTAAGAGATCACAATCAAAGCACGTTTGTCTAAGCTAAGTTAGAATTGCACAGTGAGTAGAGTGCTGGAATTAGGAAGATCTACGTTCAAAGTTTACTTCTGACTGTGTGGTTATGGGCAAGCCATTTAACTTCAGTTCCCTCATGTGTAAAATGAAGATAATACCTTTAGTACAAGGGTAGTCTTGTTCTAGTTCATTTGGTTCAATAATATCAGAATTCATGATCACATTTAGGGTTTTCTTGGCAAAGGATCTGCAGTGGTTTGTCATTTCTTTCTCTAGTTCATTTTACAGATGGGGCAACTGAAGCAAACAGTTAAGCGACTTGCCCAGGGTCACCTACCTAGTAAGTGGCTGAGGGCAAATTTAAAGTCAGGAAAGTGAGTCTTCCTAATTCCTGGCCCAAGACTCTACCTAGCTGTCCTATAGTACTGGGGAACAGTAGTCAAAATTCATTCCTTTTAACCTGATACATAAACTTGGGAGTTTTTGAAAATGCATTTCAATATAATTGGCTTCCTTTGTAATCTTATATACTTTATTTTATGCATTTAAAAAGTTCATTCTGACAAATTCAGCCTCAGACACTCATTAATGTGTGATGTCCTGAGCAAGTCACTTAATCTGCATTGCCTAGCCCTTACCACTCTTCTGCCTTGGAACCAATACTTAGTGTCAATTCTAAGGCAAAAAGTAAGAGTTTAAATATATGTTTAAATATGTAAATATATTAAATGAGAAGTGTACCAAGACTGAGCCAGACTGCTAAGTACTCCATGCCATAAAAAGATTTAAGAATCTTTGCTCTACCATGTACCCTAAAGGATTATGTGAGCCTCAAAATGAGATGATGAATGGGTATAAAACATTTGGCAAGTGTTAAAGCATTAGTAATTAATATTAAGCAACAGGAGTACCTCAAGCACTCCAAACCTAAGGAAGATGCTTCCAAGCATCTTTGAAGTTCAGGGACTTTCTGCTGAGAAAGAGGTAAGAATCATAGCATCTGAGGCAGATCCAGAGCTGGAAAGTCTCCTGGAGGTCATGGAGCCCAAAACATTTATTTTTCCCAATAATGGAATAGAGGTTCAGAGAAATTTATAGGGCTCATCTAAAGTGGCATAGGTAATAAGTGACAAAGTCAGGATTTGCACCTGTGTCTTTGAGTCTTTATCCAACATTTTTGCCACTAGAAAAAGTAGCAACATTGTACTGAACAATCTTGAAGCCCTTTTCCATCCCCTAGACCCATGCTGGCAAACCTATGGCATGCATTCCAGAGTGTGCCAGAAGGGGCTGCTCTCCTCTCCCTCTCCACAAACATTTGAGAACATTCTTCAATTCACCTCCCTCTCTGCCCAGCAGCCACTGGGAACATTTCCTAACTCCCCTGTCTAGGATAAGGCAGGTGGCTTACACACAGCGTGAGGGTTATAGTTTGGACATTTGGTCTCTAAAACGTTCACCATCACTACCCTAGACCTAATATTTGATATTTGTAACAACCCTAGCCCATAATATTTGTAGCAGCCACCTACAGCAGCTAGGCAGCATAGAAGAAAAAAGTACTAGGACTAGAGTCAGGAAGACCCTAATTCAAAGCCAGCCTCAGACATTTATTAGCTATGTGACCATGGACAAGTTACTTAATCTCTGTTTGTTTCAGTTTACTCAAATAAAGATAATAATAGTATCTACCCACTAGGATTGTCTTAAGGATCAAAGGAGATGATATATGTGAAGCGAATATTCAGCACAGTTCCTGGTCTATTTGTTATTGTTGCTATTCAAGTTGTGTCCAACTCTACATGATCCACGGTCTTGGCAAAGATACTAGAGTAGTTTTCCATTTCCTTCTCCAGTGTGTCCTGGCACATAGTAGGTGCTATATGAATGCTTATTCTCTTCTCTATTCCTCACATACAAACACCACTACATACTTAGGCTATCATAAAAACAGGTACTAGGAGATTAAAGTAGTTGGTCACCCATCATTCAGAAACCCTGGTGTCAAACCTGCTTTGAAATATCACAGTAAGAGCATTAGATTTTCTTTATTTCTCAAAGCTAGAGAATTAAACAAAACACAGGATTAAACCCAAATTGCTTTAAAGAGACTATCTAGAAAAAAGTTTTTTAAGGCAAAATCCTCTTATGAACAATTAATAAATAACAAACTTGTCAAAGAATAATTTTTCCAGGTTTTAGTATATGATAAGAATTAAATGGAATATGGAAAACAATAACCTTGTGACCAGAATTGAATGCAAAAATGAGATATTGAGTCAGAACAATCCTTAAGAGTAGAAAAACTGGGGTGCTGAGCAAGTCTTTGAACCAAAAATTTTTCCCATTACCTGTCACAGAGCCTGAAATTTCACCTTTAGAAATGTATTCCTTTGAGTTGTTTTAGTCTTCAATCATGGCCTCTGGAAAATAAAGTAACTATAGAAAAGATAAAATATCAAGTTCTTTATCAACTATTCGTTTAGGGGGAATTGTGATGCTGAACATAAAGTAGCCTGTCATGATTTAAAAAAAAAACATTACTCTTGGCTCTGGGAAAACCTGTGTTCAAATACTGCCTCAAATGTTTACTAGTTCTCTAACTATGGGGAAGTCACAACAGTCTAAAATCATAGGTGTTGGAATGTTGCAGTCTGTTATCAATGGCAGGAAATCACACAATAATAATCTGGAACTGATTTTATTAAAGTAAGGAACTCTCTCAGTGGACAAATGCTTTTCATTGGTATAAATCAGTAACTTCTCTGAAATTCACAATATTAGAAGATTGTCTTTTTCATTAGAGGTTAAATGATTTGCTCATGTGCCACAGAACTAGCTAGTTTGTGTCAGAGGCAGGATTTGAACTCTGGTTTAAACTCAGGAAGAATGCGTCCTCCTGACTTAAAGAACAACCCACTACCCACTGCATCAAACTACCTCTTAAGACAAAAATCCTAATGATAGCTCACATATGGATATCAAGTTACAGACTTTCATACACAGTATCCCATTTACGTCTTGGATGAAGTCATTGCCTCAACATAAGAGAGAACTGGAAAGATGGTGGTAGGAGAGAAAGAAAATAAGCCTTTATTAAGTACCTACTATGTGCTAGACCTTGTGCTAAAAACGTTACAAACATTTGATCCTCACAGTAACTGTGGGGGATAGATACTAATATTGTACCCATTTTACAGCTGAAGAAACTGAGACAGACAAAGATTAAGTGACTTCTCAGGTTCCCACAGCTACTGAGTATCTATGGGCATATTTGTTCTCAGGTCTTTCTAAACATCTTCCACTGTACCACCAACCTACAAAGTCAGCACCAGAATCCTCACTTCTAGTACCAACTCCACCACAAACTAGTTGCGTGACCCTGAACAAGTTGCTCCACTGTTCTGAGGCTCAGCTTCCTCAATATAAAATGGCATTGGGTTGGAGGAGAAGAATTAGATAAAGGATCTCTAAGCCTCCTTCACCCTTTGATGCATCATTACTCAAGCAAGGATAACCAAGGCAAATTTTCACCATATATAAAGCAGATATTCTTCCTTTCCTTCCCTCCTTCCTTCCTGCATGTGAGATTTCTGAAGTCCTATATTTGTTTTGGTTTCTGTTGCAGCTAATTGGGGCATATGAAACAGTTATTTTTTATTGGCCTTCCTTGCTGTGTCTGGCTTTCCTCTTAGGACGTTTTGTATACATGTTTGCAAAAGCTTTGAAGATTCATCTAGGTTTGGAGGTTCAAAAGGTAAGTAGTACCCATATCCACATCCCATGCCATTTAAAAAAATATAGCCTGCTTTATGATCATCTACTTAAGATGTCTGTGTGACATAAGATATGTATGTATGTCCATGTGGATTATCTAAAATATAACTAGAATAATTATCTTTGGAATCTTGTCCAACTCTTTTCAAGGGAGATTATATGTCCTGCCTGGAGATAGAGACGGAGCCATGAGTCTGACCACTTTTTTTTATCAACATCTAAGAGGAGTTTTGTTGTGGTGGTTGTTCAGTTGTTTCAATCATCCAACTATTCATGACCCCATTTGGGATATTCTTGGCATTTGGTTTGCCAGTGGTTTGCCATTTCCTTCTCCAGCTCCCTTTACAGATGAGGAAACTAAAACAAATAGGATTAAGTGATTTACCTGCTGTCATATAGCTCATAGGAATCTGAGGCAGACTTAAATTTAGGAGTAGGAGTCTTCCTGAATCCAGGGCTATCTGTATCTACTGAACCACCTAACTGCCTCCCCTAAGAAAGGTACTGGATTTGAATTCTCTCTATCTTTTCCCAAAAAAATGTTGCTGCTATAGGTTCAAAATAGCAGCCACTTCCTTAAATGGAGAAGCTAGCCCCACTTACACTAACTGGCATGGATGCCCCCACTGAATGCTGGTTACACAAAAGACCATTGAAATTGTAAGTGTCAAGGAAATTCATTTATCCAATCAAGATATCAGCACTTGGATATTGCTTGTCCCAGGTACATAAATCGTTACTCACAGCTCCAAGTAATTGTTGAAAATAATCCCCCTGTGGGTTATTAATATTAAATATTTCATATGTAAGACTTAAGAGATAGCCTGATGTAATGAAAAGAAGGCTGGGTTTAGAGTTCAAAGACCTGAATTGGAATTCTATCTCCAGTACTTAACTTGGTTGGTACTGATCTTGTCTTCAGTTTCTACATCAATAAAGTGGAATGATAATACTTGTCCTATTAGCTACCTCACAGAATCATTATGAGGAAAGGATTGTAAAAACCTCAAAGCACTATAGCAATAGGGATAGGGATCATAATGATAAATTTGTTAATTAGCTAGTAATTAGGTATTCTGAATAGTTAGAAGTAAGGAGTAGATGGAAGAAATAGTTTTTTTAATTTTTTAATTATTTTTTAATTTTATTTTTTAGAAAAAATTTCCATGGTTACATGATTCATGTTTTTACTTTCCCCTTCACCCCCCATTTCACCACCACCACCACCCCCATAGCCAACACACATTTGGAGAAATAGTTTTAAATGTTACCTGGGCTCCTTTAAGCTAGACAGAAGAATTTTCAGTAGGTCATGGGTAAAGAATTCCGAGCACCCCCTAGGAAAGAGCAGTTAGAAAAACTGAGACACTCTGGAGCTTGCTCGTGGTGTGTCCTAGGTGTTGGCTCTAGACAATCTTGAAAGATAACCTTTGATAAACATCTTATATCTAAGAAGATTTTGAGAGCATTTCAACTAAAGGGATAGAGTGGTGAAGCTGCTCCTTGGAATACAGAGGGCAGTAGAGAACAACAGAGAGCAGCATCTGTGTAACCTGTCAGGAGTTGAGTGGAATCTCTGAGGCTGGGCAGATTCGGAGATACAGTCAAGCTGTGAATCTATTATAGAACTAAAGGAGATTTAGAAGAATTATAATTAGGTTAGATTAGAAAGGTATTATTATTGTTGTACATAATAATATATATTAAATAGATAGTAAGAAAGTTAAGTTAGGTCTGATTTTCATCAGGCGAGAAGTCCTTTGCAGGACAGAGGGGTTCTGGGATTTATTTAGTATTAATTAGTTTAGGGATGAATAGATTTGACAACTCCTGTCCTAGCCTATTTCTAAATCCTATATCCTGTCCCTGTCTTTTCTTATAGTTTAAATAAATAGGTTTTATAGTAGTTTGTCTCCTACCAGTTTCATCTACTGAAAGAACCAACTAGGCTATAAGAGCTGTAGTAGTATCAATACCAACTGACAGTCAACTGGCCAAAATCAATAACAAGATCAATATCCATCATAACAGGATGAGATTTATAATTTAATTATAGGAAAAACTCCCAAGCAAGGTAACTCTCTTTTCTAATGCAAGTTGCCATTTTTTACTCAAAATAGAGTCTGATAGGGATGCTCGGAGGTTAAGTGACTTGTTCGGGCCAGTATGTGTCAGAGGGGCACTGTCTTCCTGGCTTCAAGGCTGGCTCTTTCCACTAAGCAACTCTGTTTATCACTCTCTTTACCAGCATTTATGTCAATGTGAGTTATTGTCACAGGATAACCAAGTATCATGGAGAATAGAATTTCTGACATTAAAAATAACTATTTATGAATTTTCCCTCATTGTTCATCCTCCTCTTTCCCCACACTCATAAAGTTTTAGCTCCCAGAAGTTCTTAGAAGGATCGTGGAGGTTGTGGGGTGAGGTCTTCAGCTTTCTCTTTTTCATTCAGAAAAGATTTCCATCTCTGAGACAACAACACACATTGACTGAAATGCTGACACTTTGGCAGTATCAATTCTCCAGTTCCAAAGAATATCAGGGGAATTTGGGTAAATGAGCAGACATAAGACTAGAGTATTTTTCTTCCTTATTTCTGCATAGGATATAGAAATCTGTTGCCAGTGGGAACTAAGGTACTATAAAAAAGGTAAGAGAAAGTGGGGAAATTACTTCATGCGGGTATTGCAGTAATTTTCAGAAATGGGGAGAAATCTTAACAGGTTAGGGACATAAGGTAAAAGTGACAAATGATAAACCACATAGGGAAGCAAGAGAATAATAGTCTTTGCACGGGGCAGATAAATAGCATAGTAAGTAGAATGTGGGGCCTATAGGCAAGAAGACCTGAGTTCGATTATGGCCTCACATACTTAGTAGCTGTGTGAGCTGAACAAGTCACTCAACTTTTCTGTCTCAGTTTATTCAAATGTAAAATGGGGAAAATAATTGCTCCTACTTCCCAGGTACATACAAGATATTTTCAGAATAGGTGGAAGGTAATCTAGATGACTCGATGGACAGCACTGGGGCAGGTGTCAGGAGTTCAAATCCAGACTCAGACGCTTGTTAATGTGACTCTGGACAAATCACTCAACCTCTGTTGTCTTAATCTACTAGAGAAGGAGATGGCAAACCATTCCCATATCTTTGTCAAGAAATGGATACTATGATCCATGGATAGTATGATCCATGGGGTCATAAAGAGCTGAATATAAATGAATGACTGAACCACAACAATAATCATCTAAAAGAGAAGGCATTAGCTGAAAGGGGGTCCTGTAAGGAGAGTCAAGAAAGACCTCCTATATATGGTGGGTTTTGAGCTGAGTCTTGAAGGAAGCCAGAGAAACTAGTAGGGTGGAGGTGAACATAGAAAGCATTCCAGGCATGGGAAGTAGCCAGTGAAAAAGCACCAAGATGAAGATGGAGTAGCCCATATGAGAAATAACAAGTTGGCCAATATAGCTGGATCATGAAGTGCAGAGAAGGGAGTAAAGTATTAGGAGATTAAAAAGGTTAAAACCCTTCTCCTTTTCTCATAGGAAGAAAGCTCTTTTCTAGAAGTCCATCAAGCTGAACACGTGAAACAACTCATGAGGAAACCCCCAGAACAGTAAGATTCAGTTTTTGATCCCAAGCCAAAATAGACTCTTGAGACTTCTAATGTTCCTCATCATTCCTCCCTGTGATTCTTTGGAGGAAGGATTGGCTCAATGGCATCTCATCCTCCCCAACCAATTCTTTGTAAATTCTACTCTTTTTTTTCCTTTTGAACATCAATGGATACCTCCCTTGAGCTAAAATGGCAGGACTCAGAAATTTTCTTACATAATTTATTACATTATACCAACTCTATAAAGTTCTAGAGAATAGGAAAAGTCACACAGAATCCCTTCTCTACCTCCATTTTTCCCCCAGGCAGTTTGCAGGCTTGTCTCTTGTAGTTTAGTTTGAAGCATGACCATTTAAACTTTTATATATTTTTGCCACATGAAGATTATACAGTCATTAGACATGCAATAAATATAAATAATGACATTTAAGGAAAACACAATTCAATAAGCTTTTATTAAATGATATGACTATGATACAGACAAAAAAGCCAAGACAGTTCTTGCCCTCAAGGAACTTATATTCTACTATGGACAACAAGATCTACACAGATAAGTAAATACATTTATGTATGCATATATGTAAAGAGAGATACAGAAACAGAGACAGAGAAGGAGAGAGAAAACTATAAGAAACTGAAGAACAAGTTCAAAAAAGGTCCATGTAAGAAGGGTGCCCAATTTTGGACTAGCTAAATAAAACCCTGCTCAAATGCCCAGACTGTCCCCATTGAACTCTGGCATTCCACATGATAGCAAGAAATATTCTGTCTGGGGCAGCTAAGTGGCACAGTGGATTAAAAAAAACAGGCCTAGGGCTTCCGGGTTAAGATGGCGGCAGAGTAAGAAGCAGCTCTTAACCTCTCCTGACCAAAACACACAAAACTCCTCAAGGGGACATAAAAACAAGTCCAGACAAACGGAGGAACCCCACAACAGGGCACAGCGTGGAAGGTACATGGAATCGAGACATTTCCAGGCTATAAAGGGCTCTCACTAAATCGCGGGCTGAGCAACTGCCCCACCCCCACCCCCTCTACACTCATCTATAGCTCCGAACCCAGCTAAAAAGAAATAGAGCAAGTTTGGGGCACCCATCGAGTCATTGGCAGCTCCGGGACCTGTTCCTGAGAGCAGCAAGACTTGGGACCCCATTGGGTCAAGAAACGCAGGCGAGATCTGAGCGCGGGAGCAGGACGCTGGGCGCAGAGCGCAGGCTGAGCAGAGGCGTGGGTGGAGGCAGACACAGCCAGGAACTAAAGCCTAAGTGGGGAACCAGTGCAGAGGGGTATACGACTGTGGAAGCAGCGCCCTGAGACTTGTAAAGAAACCTCCGGCAGAGGATCAAGCAAGAGGGCCCACCAGGGGGCTTGACCTTGGAAAAAACCAGAACACAGACCTCAGGAGCCAATAGATAGCGAACAGACACTGAGCGCGAGGATAAATCTGAGAAGCTGCTGGGCTAATGATGGCTACTCAGCCTCAGGAAGTTCAGAAGAGAAAGAATAATAACAAGAAAAAGAAGTCTTTAACACTCGACAGCTTTTACACAGATAAAATCCAGACAACCGAGCAAACAGAGGAGGAGAACAAACAAGCATCCGGACCCTCCTCAAATTAGGAAAACTCCTCACAAACTATGGAAGAGTTCAAAACTGAGATTTTGAGGAAAATGGAAGAGATCTGGCAAGAAAATAACAGTTTAAAAGGTAGAATCTTGCAATTGGAAAGTGAGGCTCAGAAATCAAATGAACTGATAAGCAAATTGAACACCAGAAATGACCAGATTGAAAAGGAAAACCAAAACATTATAGCCGAAAACCAGTCCCTAAAGGCTAGAATCGAGCAATTAGAAGCTAATGATCTCTCAAGACAACAAGAACAAATAAAACAAAGTCAAAAGACTGAAAAAATAGAAGGAAACATGAAATATCTCAATGAGAGAGTGACAGACCAAGAAAACCGGTCTAGAAGAGACAACGTGAGAATAATTGGTCTTCCAGAAAAACCAGAAATTAATAGAAACCTGGACTCCGTACTAAAAGAAATTATTCAGCAAAATTGCCCTGAAGTCCTACAACAAGAGGGCAATATAGACATCGAAAGGATTCATAGAACACCCACTACATTCAACCCAGAGAAGAAATCGGTTAGAAATATTATTGCCAAATTCAAAAGCTTTCAAGCAAAAGAAAAAATCTTACAAGAAGCCAGAAAGAGACAATTCAAATATCAAGGAGCACCAATCAGGATCACACAGGATCTGGCAGCCTCCACGCTAAAAGACCGTAAGGCTTGGAATACAATATTCAGAAAGGCAAGAGAGCTGGGCCTGCAACCACAGATCAACTACCCATCAAAATTGACTATATATTTCCAAGGGAAAGTATGGGCATTCAACAAAATTGAAGAATTCCAGGTATTTGCACAGAAAAGACCAGGGCTAAATGGAAAATTTGATATCGAACCACAAAAATCGAGAGAAACCTGAAAAGGTAAATAAGTTACAGAGGGAAAAGAAAGAAAACTTATAATTTTTAAATTTGCCTTTTTAAGGGCCTCAGTGAGATCTAATTATCTGTAATCCTATGTAGAGAAATGTTATGTATAATTCTCTGTAGTGAACTCTATTCACTATTATAATATTCACTATTATAGTAATCAGAAGAATAATTTACAGGGTGAGGGTGGAACACTAAATAATCTAAGATGGTGTGGGGGATGGGAAAGAGGGGGTAAATAGCAGGGGACACCAAGAGAAACTTGAGTGAATAAGAAAATAGAATATTCTATTA
>NC_058130.1:250458074-250530184 GCF_016433145.1 Gracilinanus agilis | reverse complement strand
GCGCATCAGCCATGGGTAGGGGGGCGCGGCGGGGGGGGGGGTTGAAGGGGAAAGGAGGAGCATGAATCATGTAACCATGTTAAAAATGAATATTAATAAATGTTAAAAAAAAAAAAAAAGGCCTAGAGATGGGAGGTCCTAGGTTCAAATCTGGCCTCAGACACTTTCTAGTTGTATGACCCTGGGCAAGTCACTTAACCCCAATTGTCTAGTCCTTACTGCTCTTCTGCCTTGGAACCAATACTTAGTATTGATTCTGAGACAGAAAATAAGGAATTTTTTGAAAAGAAATATTCTTTGAGAAAACGCCAGTGCTAACAATATTTCTCCCTCAAAATGATTAAATATGAAATTATGTATACATCAGAAATATTTACTACACATGACAATTGTGGAAGGGAGGCAAGGTAAGAATACAGGTCTCACTTTCCCTATTTTGCTTGAAGATTTCCCTAATTTCTCCTAAATCCTCAAACCATTACACATTTCTGGAACAGCATCTGCAGTTGATGACAATATATCTCAAGCTCCAAATCAAATTAGTTTGGAAACACAGTCTCAACCATTGCTTCTCAGGTTCATATGAAAAAGGCCATTCAGCTTTGTCCTAACTAAATGAGAAGCTGATCTCAATGTCCAATGAGCTAGTGTTTAATTTTAAAATGAAGGGAGAGATGAAAGTAGCTTATGTCATTTAGAATGAAAAGAAGGAAGGATGGAAGCAAGGATTTATTAAACATTTATATGTGCCAAAGACTTTACCAATATTATCTTAATAATGGGAACATCGAGAAATTATGAAAAGTAGCAGAAGTCCCAGAAAATTAGTGACAGATAATTTTTAAACCCTCATCTTCCATCTTAGAATTGATATTGTGTATTAGTTCCAAGGCAGAAGAGCAATAAGGGCTAGTTAATGAGGGTTAAATAACTTGCCCAGGGTCACACAGCTGGGAAGTGTCTGAGACCAGATTTGAGCCCAGGACCTCCCATCTCTGGGTCTGACTCTCATTGAGCCACCCAGATTTCCCCTCTGTCTTTCTTTGTAATCCCAGCAGTCAGTATAGTGCCTGGAACATGGTAGGAACTTCATGTTTTATTGAGTGACCTTTTTCTCTGACGTTTCATATTAATTTTTTTTCCTTTTGAACACTAGCTTTGTCATAAGAATTGGCACACAAAAGCACAACCCTACTTAGATGCTAAAGATGGCATCTAGCAAAATGGAAAGGGTATGATACCTATGCAAATATAATATCTTCTATTTTATAGCACCTTGGATTTTTCCAAGCATATAACTCACATGTGATTTCGTAAGCATCATAGAACTCTTAAGTGTCCATCCTTTACTTGCATTTCCTAAACAAGCTTCCCATGGACCTGGGTACTATGGGAGTATTGAGGTAGCCTAGAACAAAAATTACTACAGACAGAGAGCAAGTATAGAGAATTTACAGGATTTCACAAACATTCTCCTTCAGAGTTAACACAGGAAATAGATCCCAATATCCATATAATGAAGGGAAAGGGCATAGTTTTAAAAAATAATAATTTACTATTAATTCATCCCCCTCAGATATATGTGGGTTTATTTATCTACAGGGAGGAAGAAAAATCCTGGTTCCAACGTAGGATCTATGAATGGGATCCATATTTTCAATTCCCAAGTCGAATGATTGGTTCTACCGTGCTAGCTTTCATCTGCTTATATCTTGTAAGTAAATCGATCTTTGTCTAGCCCACAAATATGGAAAGACATAATCATTTTGCTTTTTTCCCAACATTTTGTTTTATTTAATTCCAAATTTTATAAAAACAAAATAAAGTCAACATTTCTGTATACAAAGAAAAAGATGATTGTACAAAAATGAAGTCACGAATCTCTTTTTTAGCTTACTTTTCCGTATTTATTATTTATTCTTTATTTACACAGTAAATTCCTCAGACATGATTACTTTAAATAATAGGCATGCTATTGAGAAATTGTGTAAAAGGTGGATTTCTTTTAATACTTTTGTTTCAAATGTCCTCACTAGCAAAGCTATTGCTAAAATGATTCTTTTCCTAAAGAATTCTTTTCATAATTTGACTAATCCCAGAGGACAATCAGAAGTTTGTTTTATTTTTGTTTTGAGGCTTGAAGGATAGGACCACCTGAACTTTCTTTGCTTTTTCAGGGAATAGGAAGGGTAGCCCAAGCCTCTAGGAACCTCATTTAGCAGCCTTGCATAAACATCTCATCCAGTTTTGTGGAACAAATTCAATCCAATTTGTGCTTGTTACAAATCCTAGAGGATAGATTCCTGGACTTGGAGGCAGGCAGGTGTTTTCATTTCCTAATTCTGACATTTTCTAGTTGTGTGACACTAGTAAATGATTTAATCTCCATATGCCTCAAACAACTTCCTAGTTATAATTGCATTTTGCATTAATAAAGAGATTTCCACCACTGCAACGAATCACAAATCTTTCACATTTTACATGTAAGCCTTAAGAATTTCAATTCAAGGTATGAAATTGAGTGCAGTTATCTCTGAGTGCCTAACAATGTGAATGACTCAATTCAATTCAGTTCAGGCTCTGATCTAAAATGTCTTTGTAAATATTATACGGCATTAAGGGTTGGTGTTTTAAACTTTCATCTCAGACAGGGGCAGCTAAGTGGTGCAATGGATAGAGTGCCAGATCTAGGAGGTCAGGGAGACTCATCTTCCTGAGTTCAAATCTATCTTCAGGCATGTAGTAGTTGTGTGACCTTGGGCAAGTCACTTAACCCTGCTTGCCTCAATTTCCTCATATGTAAAATGAGCTGGAGAAGGAAAACCGCTCCAGGATATTTGCCAAGAAAACCCCATATTAGTTCACAGAGAATTGGATATGATTGAAACAAATGAACGACAACAAAAATCTCAAACATAGTATTTCTTAAAACATTGCCAGGTAGGGGGCAGCTGGGTAGCTCAGTGGATTGAGAGCCAGGCCTAGAGACGGGAGGTCCTAGGTTCAAATCTGGCCTCAGACACTTCCCAGCTGTGTGACCCTGGGCAAGTCACTTGACCCCCATTGCCTACCCTTACCACTCTTCCACCTATAAGTCAATAAACAGAAGTTAAGGGTTTAAAAAAAAAAACAACCATTGCCATATCAGAGTAACATATCAGAGTAACCCTTTACTGTCATGATCATATTGAAAAAGATTTGGGGACTTTAATGAGCCGCAAGTTCAAGACCAGTCAATGGGTTATATGGAAGCCTGTGTAATCTTGGGATGCACTGAGAAGCACAGCTTCCTTGGAAGTTCATTCTCAGTGTCCTCTGCTGGGTCTTCATCCAAATCATGCCCCGTAGTTTTGGGTGATCCCCAGTGTTCTCTCCTAGGCCCTCTCACCTTACCTCTTTACTCTCTCTTGCTAACCTCATCACTTCTGAATGGTTTAATGACCATTTCTATACAGATGACTCTAAGATCTCTATGTCCAGGCTCAGTTTTTCCCCTGAACTTCGATCACTTATCACCCATTATATATTTGATGTTTCAAACTGGATAGCCCAGAGACATCTCAAACTCAACACATTTAACATAGAACTCATTATCTTTCACCTCTTCCAAACTTCCCTGTTTCTGTCAAAAGCACAACTAATATGATAATATTTTTTTTCAGGCCAAACACACTATTATTCATTCATTCATTTGTTCGTTCTCTTGGGTTCATAACCTTGGTTTTATCCTTGATTCCTCACTCTCACTCCAAATAGTAGTGGCCCAATCTTCTTCCTCCATAATGTCTCTCAACTGACCCCTTTTCCCTACTCACATAACTACACTTTAGTTCAAGCCCTCATCAGCTCTTTCCTAGATTAATGCAACAGTCTGCTATTTGATCTTTTCGCAAGTCTTCCCACTACAATCCATCCTTCCTTCCACTGTCAAAGTAATTTTCTTAAGTATAGCTCTGACCATGCCTTTCCCCTACTCAATCCACTCTACTGGTTCCCTATTGCAAGTCTCATCCTATCTTTCAAGTTTCCCTAGACATTACTCCTCCGAATGGATGCTTTCAAAAATCTTAAAGTTGGTAAGGTAGAAAGGGATTAGTTCTATTTGTTTGGATTTGAAGCTTATAACTAGTTAAGTAATAAGTAGACATTGAAAGGAGGTAAATTAAAGCTTCCAAAAATAAAGCTGTAAAAGTGGAATGGATTGCTTCACATCACATGTGGTACATTTCTATTCTCTGGAAGTCTTCAAGCAAAGGCTGGGTGACTACTTTTCAAGTAGACGTTAGAGGTAACTATGGATTGACTGGGTATAGCTGCCTTGCTCCCTCTCCTCCCTGAAATTCTATATCAGATATGGAATGAATGTGAAAAGCCAGCTGGTATAATACTTATGAAGAAAGGAAATGTCCCTGGGACTGTAATAATGATATTAATAAATGCGTTAATAAGGAGGATACTGCTCTATATATTTTGCCAGATGTTTACAAAGTATTCCAGTTCTCCTCCTTGAAGGAAAGTCCAAGAGTGAACCTCCCTTCACTGGGTTCAGTTCACAGAACTGCCTTGGAGACTAATATATATATTGTAAAATCTATTTATTTATATTATATAGTTAAATATAAGGATTACTATAACAGGATACCTTAACTCTAAGGGAACTAAATTCTCCATCCTTTTTCCTTTCACTTCGAGGTGAAATTCTTCGTTTTGGGAATTCACTCAAGCTACTCTTCCAAACTCCTTATCAATAACTAAACTCAAAAGCACTAACAAGGCTAACTAAATCCATATATATATATGTATATATATGTATATATATGTAAGTAAAATTATCTGTCTTAAGGTTGTCTCCAAGTATACAAAGACAGTGAGCCAAAATGTCAGAGACTCACTGAGCAGAGTGTGGCCAGGCATGCAGGTCTTCTGATCTTTCTTCCTCCAAACAAAATTGTCACGGCAGCAAATATAAACCAGTCTTCTTTCTGATGTTTCTCACAGTGAGGAAAGTGAACTCCAAGATATTCCTTTCACCTCACCAGCAGGGCTGAGGTCAGAGAGAGAGCAAAGCTGGCTAATCCCCACAGTAGTCAGGGATTAATGGATTCAGAACTCTTCTTGCCCCTCCCCCTTCCAATTCCAAGCCTGGCACAGAATTCTTTCTGCTTCAGCCACTCTTCAGCCTCTGAGATAACTTTCCAAAATCCCTTAACTTATCAAAACCTTATCAATATATTCCTAATTTCATCTCTATAGGACCTACTTTGTCTTTACTGGTGAGTGTATGAGTGTGGTCACACCAAGCCATCTTCAGGGATGCTTCACATCCTATTTTCTTGTCATCTGCCCTTAAATTTCCCTCTGAACCATTGTATGTCCAGAGGACATACCCTCGGAGTTTTAAACCATTCAGCTTTGAACTCCTTCCTTGGGGCCCATGCTGCCTTGACTACCAGCCCTAGCCATATTTCACATTCTCTACCCACCATTTTCTTATCCTGGCACATTGGACTGAATATGTGAGTGCAAATTCTCACAGTCCATTACATCTCTCTGACATCAGTCATGCTTCATGTCCTGGCCGTCTTCTTTCCATCTACCCTGCTAGTGTTATTGCACTCGCCAAGACTTCCAGATATCACATGCCCCAGGAGACTCAATACATTCATCTTTGAAATGTCTATCTTAGGAAACTTGCTCTCTTGATTCACCGAATATCTAAGCACAACTCACTAATCATTTTCTTACCTCCTGATATATGTATTCTCCTTTTACTGCCTCCCCCACCCTAGCTTTCCACCTTTCGCTCTGGACTCCATTGTCAAATCAAGATTGCTATTGCTCCCAGAAAGAGTATGCCATGCTTCTGGCTCTAGTCTCTATCTCTGTGACTTCCCAGACTAACATACCCTCCCTGGCCACCTTTTATCCTAATGTGTTTCTCCACATTAGAATAATAGCTCTTAGAGAACAGAGACTGTCTCATTTTTCTATTTGTTCCCCAAGTAGTTAGCACAATGCTTGGCACATAGTAAGCACTTACTGCATTGTTTTTTATTCATTCTTTCTTAGATCCAGTTCATCCTTCTAGCCTGTTGTAAAAATAAAAGACCGTAAAACTAATATAGCAATGAATTGATTATTGATTATAAACTGATTTAGATACTCTGCTTGCTGTGCTAACAAAGTATCTTCAGTTTAATATCAGTGAAGCGAAGCTCATAAATCAGTGATTCCCAAAGTGGGTGCTACTGCCCCCTGGTGGGTGCTGCAGCGATGGGGGGGGGGAGGGAGCAGTGATGGTCACAGGTGCATTTATCTTTCCTCTTAATTGCTATTAAAATTTTTTAAAAATTTAATTTCCAGGAGGCTAAGTAATATTTTTTCTGGAAAGGGGGCAGTAGGTCAAAAAAGTTTGGGAACCACTGTCATAAATGAACTCTTCAGAGCCAGGTGTAAGGAAGCTAAAGAGACTTTTGTTATAAAAAAATAAAATATTTATTAAAATATATAAGGATAAAAAGGATTTCTAACTCTATGGGATTTTAACTCCACCCAAATAAAACTCCCTCGTTCCACAAGGAACCACTTCTCCTGTTTTCACAGGCTTCACTAATCCTTCCTGATCTGGCTGACCCAAATTTCTACTATCACTATTATTCTCATAATTCTTAACTTCACCTTCAAGTTATAAAAATAACAAAGGCTAGCTGGTTGAGACTCAACAAGAATCAAATTAGGACTATGAGCCTTAACAGACTCAGAGTCCAAACCAAAGACCAGGGTTTTCTTTGGTCTTCTCAGAGTTAAATCAATCTATAAAAACAGCAATAGATAGTTAATAGTGTTTCCCAAGTTGAAAAAAGAAAAAAAAAAGCTCTTTCAGTTCTTTACCTCAGACAGTGAGAGAGACGCAAAGATGTTACCTCCTCCAGCCCTGAAAGAGAGAGTCCCTGTGTGTGACTCTGCCAACTGCCAGAGACCAACTGCCACTGTCAGAGGGAGAAACTGTCACAGAAAAACCATTAGACTTGAAACTGACACTCTGTATCAGCTCTGTTTGAAACTCCAGTTCTTTCTCAAGCCAGCTTCTCTACTTCTTATCTCTAAACTAATAAAACAATACTTATTTTCTAATATCATCCTTATACTATAGATATCATTTTGGACTCTGATTTGTATCCAAAATGTTAGCTTTCTCCCTTATATTCCTATTTAATCAACACACCTTTATTTCTTTCATCTTAAATCTGTCAAAAATGCTCATCAGAATGTGGGCAAATACAAATTTCTGGAGTTCTCCATTAGGCATCTTCCTCCAAGTTGACACTGGCCAATTGATCAAATCATCCATGGTGGGGGAGATGGGAGGAAACAAGCTTTAGACAAAAAATAAGTGCTGGAGGTACTTAGAGGAGCTGGATTCCAATTCTGGCTCAGCCACTTAGTATATACTTGTAAAATGTGAAAATTGACTGATTTGACATAAACATATGTCATAAAATCAAATAAATGTAAATATAGATAAACATATAAATTCTATGAGCCTATATTAACCTGCCTAATCCCATTATCATCTAACCCACATCACTCCACTTCATTCATAAGGAGTATGTGGTCCTTTGTCAGATATTTTTCTATAATGAGGTATGTTATATCTACCGTATTTTTCATTAGCTGCTAGTTCAGTAATCTTGTCAAAAAGAGAAACAATGAGTTGTGTTGTATAACTCATTCTTTTTGTTATTGTTAAGTCTTTTATGTTGTATCTAGCTCTATGACCTCATTTTGGGATCTTCTTGGCAAAGATTCTAGAGTGGTTTTCTATTTCCTTCTCCAGCTCACTTTACAAATGAAAAACTGAGGCAAAAAGGGTTAAATTACTTCCTCAGTGTCACACAACTAGTAAATGTCTGAGGTTAAATTTGAACTCGAGAAAATGAGGCTTCCTAGCTTCAGGCCCATCACTCAATCCACTGTGCCACTTAGCTCTCCTAGATGATGCTATCTGGCTCTTAATAATCATTGCTTCCTTTTCTGGATATTAAAACTACTACCAAGACCACTCCATCTCAGTCACTTTTCCTAAATTGTTATCCATTTCCTACCTATTTAGTATGTGTGCCCCCCAACAAGGTTCTGTTCTGAAACCTCTTTTACATTCTTTTAGGTATCTTATTAATTTACAAAGGTATAATTCTTATCCTTATGCAGATGGATTCCAAATGATTCATGATCTCTCTCTAGACCCACATCACTAGGCTACCTGCTTCTATTTGGGTGTGCTATCAACACCTCAAATTCAAAACATACAAAATGGAATTCATTCTTTCTTCTTCCTAACCTATCCCCCTTCCTGGTTTCTGGAAAGGACACCACTACAAGTCATCCAAATCCACAACATCAGAATCACCCTAGACTTGTGCCTCCCTTATCCCACCCCCTTATCCCTATCCAGTTGCTAAGTCTTGTAGATTCTAACTTCATAACATCTCTTACATCAATTCCCTACACAGAGTCACTATCCTCATTTCATCTTCTCTCGTCTTTCACCTGAACTATTTTAATAGTCTCTTTATTGGCCTCCCTGCTTTCAGCTTCTCTTCTCCACATTTGGCAGAGCTGCAAAATAACTATTTCTGAGATTTATATTTGACCTTGTCATTCCCTTGCTTCAAAATCATTACTGGCTCTCTATTGCCTAAAATACAAATTTCTCTAGGTTTTGAATGATAATGCATGTATAACCCAGTAAAATTACTTGTCAACTCTGGGGGTAGAGAGGGAAGAAAGGAGGGGGAAAACAGGAATCATGTAACCATGGAAAATTTTTTAAATATAAATTTAAAATACAAATTTCCCAGACCAGAATTTAAAGCATTCTATAATCTGGCTCACATCTATACTTCCAGATATTTTACTTTACTCTTCTTAATTCATTCTGTGCTGAACTAGCAACTATTATTATATTCTAAATTATTCATTTAAAATATTATTATGAATATTAAGTATTAACTCTTCCCAAACTCAACATTCCATTTCTGGTCTCTGGAACTTCTCTCACGCCTGGAATATACTCCATCCCCAACTCAAACTCTAAAACAGGTTCCCTACCTTCCTTCAAGGCTTATCTCAGGTGTCAATTACTACATAGAAGGATTTCCTTGTCCCCCAACATAGTTGTGTTTTGTCCAAAATCAAATTACTTTTGTATTTACTTATCTATGTACATCTTGTATTCCTTAAAGGATCCTTGAAGTCAAAGTGTTCCATTTTCATGTTTGTGTCCCTAGTGTCTTGTATATAGTAAGCTTTAAATAAATGTTTTGATCTGAACTGCTAAAGAAGATTCCCTGAAAACCCAAACCAAACTCTAATCCTCAGGATCTCTACCTAAATGTTAAAAGACCTTTCACCTCACAAATGCTAAAACTGACTCACCTGCCAGAAGCATCCTCTGGACTGGGCAGGAGAAAATTTTACCAGGAATGGAAATCAAGGCTGTTAGACAAGCTAGGTAGATAAAGGGAAGTCATAAAGTCAGGAAGACCTGAGTTCAAATCTGACCTCAGAAACTTACTAGCCATGTGCATCTAGCATGTTGTTTAATATCTGTGTGCTCATCTGTAAAATGGAGATCATAATAGGGTTGTTGCAAGGATTAAATGAGATAATATTTGTAAAGCACTTAGCCCAGTGCCTGGCATATAATAGCCACTTAAATGTTTGTTCTCTTCCTCCTTTCTCCTAGGCCATATTTCACAAATTATGTTGGGATTTTCCCCCCTGAAAATCTGGACATTTGCCCTTTTCTAATCTTGTGGTATGCCTGTTATATACTCCATAATCTTTCAAAAATCAATCCAACAATTCTTTCAGTATTCAAGAATAAAAGTTCATCTGCGACAAGTGACTTGAAGTCATCAAGGGCAATGAGACACTCTCTTACGGCCTCCTTATTTATCAGTTTTCTATACATCATTCTTCTCTTGTTCAGACATTTCCTGGGCAAATGTCATTCTTTTTGCCAGGGAAAACAGAAACAATGTAAGAAGTGGACTGCCTTCCTTTTGTTGTTGGGTATCATTCCACCCACCTCCCAAAGCCTCAGTTCATTCTGAGCTATGGAACTCCTGACGCTATTTTTACAAGATTATATCATGCTGGGGCAGCTAGGTGACTCAGAGAACCAGTCCTAAAGATGGAAGGTTCTAAGTTCAAATTTGTCCTCATGCACTTCCTAGTTTTGTGACCCTAAGCAAGTTACTTAACCTCAATTACCTTGCCCTTACCACTATTCTACCTTGACATCAATGCTTGGTATTAAAATTAATTATATTCTGCTCCCATATTATTGATCCTCTATTATCTATCCTTGTTTCCAAATTCCATTCATATCTTTTTTTTTAATTTTAAACCCTTAACTTCTGTGTATTGACTTATAGGTGGAAGAGTGGTAAGGGTAGGCAATGGGGGTCAAGTGACTTGCCCAGGGTCACACAGCTGGGAAGTGTCTGAGGCCGGATTTGAACCTAGGACCTCCTGTCTCTAGGCCTGGCTCTCAATCCACTGAGCTACCCAGCTGCCCCTCATATCTTTTTTTAAAAAATCTAAATTGGCTGTTAAATCTCCTGGGTTTCTAAATGGATTTCTTTGAGATAATTCCTACTTTCCTTCTCTGTTGGAATTATTTCCCTTCATGTTCACAGAATGTCATTGAGATCTTTACCTCTACTCCAAACGCTGATTTTTCCTGAAAATTTTTAGATCATACCTTTTCTTATGAACCCTTTGAAATCTGCTGTCCTAAAATCTAGGCTACTTATCAGACTGTCTGGCTTTTCCTTTCCAAACTCTCAGTATTACCATCATTTCATTTCCATCTCCAAACAACCAGTATTTTTCTGTTCCTGAGAATCATTTCTGGTATAGAATTTCTCTTTGTTAGTTCTTCCACCTTTTAAAGGCTGGAATTATCATTGTCAAGAAGTTATCATCTTCTCTTTTTTCATATGGCTGAGCTCCAGAAGATGTCTGGATTATTAAAATCTCCTATCAACAATCAGATCAGGCCCCTGTGCCAGTGATAGGTGAGAAAACTGACCAAGATATTATAGCTAGCTAGAAGCAGAATGGACATAAGAACTCAAGTCCAGATCTACTGATTCCCAATCTCCTCTCTTTTCACGGGTAGGAATCCATGATCAATATCATTTAGGCAAAAGTAAATCCATGTTCTTGCTTGTATTGTTCGTGTAATATCAAAGGAAATAATATAGAACAAACACACTGTCAAAAAAAGAGATGATTTTATTATCTTGCCTGGATCAACCTCAAAGTCCCCCTCAAGTCTTCCTTTCATCTGCCAAAATATGACCTTGGAGTACTTAAAATAACAAATTGATTCAATTTAATGAGCTCCCTTTTGGATGTCTGGACCTGGATTTATTTGATGTTCTATCATGGGAAAGATACAAAACATTTCTTACATAAAGCAGGACCATATAGAGGTAAGAGAGAATTTTAAGAGATAATGAGCCTGGATGATCTAAAAGAAATTGTCTTCAGATTAAAATTGTTAATTAATATTGTGCATTTGGGTTATGCCATGAGTAATGACAATATTTCTAAAACCTTTCCTCCATTTTCCTCCTAGTTCATTATAATTGAATTTTGCATATACACATACTTTGTACGAGAGCTAGATGTGTTTGAGCAGGGACTGGAGAGCTATATTGCTTCAGTTAATGAGACAGGAGTACTGACACCAGCTATTCTACGGATAAAGGAGCTGATTAACGTGGCAAAAGGTAAATCAGTCCCTGTATAGTTACTGTGCTATGGGTGGCTGAGATTGCAATTCTATGAAAAGAAATGATCACAGCTCAAAGCTTATTTTGCGAATGGGTTCTTTCACCTAAATCAACTGACAAAACAAAACAAAATAAAACAAAGCTTTTTTTTAATAGAATAGTTTAGAAATAAGGCCATTCTGCAAACATGGATTTTGAGGGAAAACAGAAATTAGGGAAATGGTGAAAATGGATTTTGTCTTTCAAATTACTTTCTACTTGACTAATGATGGGATAAAACATTGCTGAATTTTTTCATTTTCTTTTTTACCATTTTTATTTATTACCATTCTTCTTTTAGTTTCATTTTTCCTTTTTACTTATCATCTCCTTAATACTTAAGCTATCTATGATAATTAAGGATCTATGATTTTGTCTAAGTAGACTTTCCCTCTCATTGCACCTCAGACCACATCATACATTAAATGTAATCTTAATGAGTTGCTATAGCCAAAGACAATTCGTTTCCATGTATCCTGCCTTTTGACCATGAGCCTCTCCAAATTTAGCTAAGCTGGCTCTTGGATGACTAACACAGAGGTCACCAGTCATATTAGGAGCCTTTCTAAATTTGGTATGCGCTATCAAGATATCATAACCTTCAATAACCCATAGGGTGATCAAGAATTTTAATTACTCCCACCTTCTTCTCCATCAAAATAGTTGTCCTACAAAGAGCTTTAAACAAACCACACTTTATTCAGGGTGTCAGAAATCAAATGAAGTGAAAACAGATGAGAGCCAGCTATTTTTTTCACTCCTTTGCTTTTGGCCACCTGCTTTTCCTCCAGGAATATGCTAAAGCCCAATTCTAACCTGCCTGAGAAGACTCATTGAAAAATCTTCAGTGTGAAGATTTTATTGTTCTTATTCAGTCATTTATTCATATCTGACTCTTTGTGATCCCATGGACCAAAGCATGCCTGATCTTTCTACCCTCCGCTCTCCCTCCAAGAATGTCCAAGTTCATGTTCTTTGTTTCCATAATACAGTCTATCCATCTTATGCTCTGTCCTCCTCTTCTGCTTTGTCTTCAATCTTTCCCAACATCAAGGTCTTTTCCAATAATCCTGTCCTATTCTTGGGCCAAATTACTTAAGCATAAGCGTTTATACCTTGGAAAGAGGTACTGGCTACAAAATTGGAGCTTGTTTTAACTGTCTTCACTTAAGAAAGTTTTAATACAGATTATACTTAAATGTATGTGAGTACATTTTCTTCTAGTGATCTCAGTTGTCAAACATTTACCAGCACATCCATCTTTTTTGTCCCTCTCCTTCCTTATCTTCCTCCTTATTTTGCTTGAACAGAGAATCTTCTGGAAGAGAATAAATTTAGCTACAAAAACACCAATTGGACTTAATATAAACTACTTCAATTACTGAATTAAAAAGGCATCTTGGAGGGGGCAGCTGAGTAGCTCAGTGGATTGAGAGCCAGGCCTAGAGACAGGAGGTCCTAGGTTCAAATCCGGCCTCAGACACTTCCCAGCTGTGTGACCCTGGGCAAGTCACTTGACCCCCATTGCCTACCCTTACCACTCTTCCACCTATAAGTCAATACACAGAAGTTAAGGGTTTAAAAATTAAAAAAGAAAAAGAAAACATCTTGGTTCCCTTTATCCTATGATAAAGGGACATAACTCCTCAAACTTAAATTTATTTAAATAAAAAAAAAGAAATTCTGAAAGTGAAAAACAATATTTAATCCCCTTCCTTCTTTGTTTCTTATTTCACACATTAACTCACACAACTTGATTTAACTCTTTCACTTATTTTTCTCTCTTTAAAAAAATAAACCCTTAATCCTTACTTTCTTAGAATTAACACTAAGCATTGGATCCAAGACAGAAGAGTGATTAAGAGCTAGGCAACTGGAGTTAGGTGACTTACTTCTGGTCACACAGCTAGGAAGTATTTGAAGCCATATTTGAACCCAGGACCTTCTATCTCTTGGACTGTTCTCTAACCCCTGAGATATTCATGTAGCTGCCCCATCCTAGTCTTTCACTTTAAGCACTAAAGATTTCTCACATTCCTACAACCAAAAGGAAATATTATGAATTATAAATTCTGATTATGGACCTGTTAAATGTTAGAACAAGAAGAATCATCAAATCAAGCATGTTTCAAAATTGATAGGAACTTTAGAGATCATCTAGTTTAACTATCTCAATTGACAGGTGAGGAAATGGAGGTCCAAAGAAGCTCAGTGGATTATTTGTTTTCACAAGCTCATTAAAAACAAAGTTAGGATGACTCCAAGTCTAGTGCTCCACCAATGCTACATTCTCCTGATTTCGATGAAATGTTGGGACAATGATTCTTCTTTAACAACTAAAGATAAGAATCTTAAAGATTAATGAAAATGGTAGATGGCAGTTTAGCTTTTCAAAATGTTTTATTTTCTTATTTTTTTCTATTCTTATTTTAGAATGAAAATTAGGAGAAAAAGAAGAATCATAAAAGTAACTATGGGTAAAAAAGAGAATAGAGAGAGAGAGGCCTCCCAAAAGGCCTTAGCAGAAAACTTTATTATTACATGAAAATTATGATTCATGCTAAATGAATTAGATTCTTTCCAAGTCTTACTCAAACCAGGTAGTATAATACATAGGATAATTCAGGTTTTAAAAAACCCTCTTAGTATTTGAACTGGGTATTGTAGAGTATGGAGAGAATATTAAGATGTCTTTTTTTTGCTGTTACAGGTGTTTGGACTCTGACCATATTTTCTGCCTCTCTCACTTGCATAAGCTATTTATTTCACATTTTAGCCTGCTACAGGTAAGAATATTGAGCAAATTAAATGTGCTACCCAATACCCTTCCCTGTGCTCCAATGCAATTAATAGATTCTGCTAATTCACTCTCTTTTACATCCTAAGCCAAACATTCATAAACCCATTCTGGTAGAAAGAAATGAAATCTGGTCAGATCAAAGGGAAATATCAACTCAAAAATAAAAGTAATCATTTATCAGAGCAGTATTTTTTCAGAGCTTTAATGATAATGAAAAATAATAGAGAAATCTGTGAATCAAGGAGGAATAGGGTCAAAAGGTCACAAGATCTGTTCTTTACATGTTGAATTTGAGATAACTAATGGGACATTCTGACCAAGTCTAGCAGGTAGTTGGTGATTTGGGACTGGAGCTCAGGAGAGAGATAAGGGCTGCACAAATACATTTTGGAATCCTCTGGATTGAAATAACTGAATCCATGGGAATTAGTAATATTACCAAGAGAGTGTAGATCAAGAAAAGGATCGGAGTTCTAGTGAAAACGTGGGTATTTACAAACTGGCAAATTAATCAAATTCAAGCAAAAAAACTTCAAAAACCACTAGACTTGAGAGTTTATTAAGGTTTTGCCCACAATGGTCAAGACCTACATCTTAGTATTCTGTTACACACGAATGCACACACACACACACATAAATTCAAGCTTGCACAGGATGGGATTTGAAAGCAATAAGAATTTACATAAGACCTACCATGTGATAAGCATTTTCCAAAAAGTATTTCATCTGATCCTCCAAACGACCTTTTGAAACAGGTACAACTATTATCCCTATTTTACAGATGAAGAAACTAAGCAAACAGAAGTTAAGCAACTTGCTCAATGTCACACAACTACTAAATGTCTGAGGCCAGATTTGAAGTCATGTCTTCCTGACTCCAGGCCAGTACTCTGACCATTGGTCCATCTAGCTGCCTCTGTGCTATCTAGCTACAGAGAGAGAGACAGAGATAGCGACAAAGACAGAAAGAGAGAGGGAGGGAGGGAGGAAGAGGGAGAGAGGGAGTGGGAGAGAGATAGAGAGGGAGACAAAGAGAAAGAGGGAGAGAGAGAGAGGGAGGGAGGGAGAGAGGAAGAGAGAGGGAGGAGAGAGGGACAGGGAGAGGGAAAGGAAGGGGAAGAGGGAGATGAAGAGAGAGAGAGGGAGGGGGAGAAAAAGAGGGAGGGAGGGAGAGACAGAGATAGAGATAAAGATAGAGATAGATAGAGACAGAGACAGAGACAGAGACAGAGACAGAGACAGAGACAGAGGCAGAGACAGAGACTGAGATATGGTAAATCATACTGTAAAAGGGACTGGGGATCATCTTTCCCTTCCACATTTTAATTACAGCAAAAAACGGTTAGCATGAATATCGAGGAGAGGCAGCTAGTAGTTCAGTGGATTGAGAGCCAGGCCTGGAGAAGAGAAGTGCCAGGGATAGGTGCTAAGCACTGGGGACACAAATACAAGTGGGCAAGACAGTTCCTACTGGTCATATTATATAAGAGCAGGGAAATCATCTATAGAAGAATGGTTGCCAGAGAGGTGTGTTTGGTTCAGGGATGCCAGTGAGGATGGTGGACTCGTAAATTGATCCTTACGAGGAATGGGAACATTGATTTAATTACTTCTCACTGACTTAGAGTTGAGAAGGAGTGAGAGATGATAAGCTGAAGGTTGGTGTGGCATAGTGATGAGGAGTGGTGTGGTAGGCCTGAGGCAAGGCACAGTATCTTGAAAGTCCACTAATCAAAGCCCAAACAGAACTGGCAACTCAGGGATTGGGAAGGACCTTATGTAGGTGGTACTTGAGATATGATAGGAAGAGAAAATGGGATAGAAGTCATATAGGACCAAACTCTAGGCATGGAGGAGAGCCCCCATCAAAGCAATGAGGCAGGGCATGAAATGTCACATCCAGAGAATAGCTAGCAGGCCAGGCTGGCAGTAATAGAATATCCAAGAAGGAATAAAGTAAAGTCAGTCTATAAAAATAGGTTGGAGCTAGATTTTAGAGGGCTTTCTGCCAAAAAGAAGATTTTACGTTTTATCCCAGAAGGAATAGGGAAACACTATTTGAAAAGTGACATGGCCAGATCTGTGCTTTAGAAATATCAATTTAGTAGCATTTAGGAATATTGGTTTCAATGAGGATTAGAGAGGAAAGAAGCTGGAGGCAGGGAGTTCAAAAAGGATGCTATGGCAGCTTTCATAGGCAAGAGATGATAAGACTCTGAATTGGGGCAGTAGTTATGTGAGTGGAGAGGGGACAGATATAAAAGAAGGTAAACTTGGTACTTCATTATATATGGTGAGCAAAGGAGAATGAAGAGCCGAAGATAGTTCTCAATAGAAATAAGGAAATGAACAAAGGTTTGAAAGATCATAAGTTTTGTTTTGAACATGTAGAGTTTAGGATATGCTTGGGACATTCTAATTATATCTAACAGTCATTTGGTGACATGGTACTAGAGAGAGATAATGGCTGCATACATATATCTGGGAATTCTCTGAATTGAAATGATAATATTACTAAGAGAGTGTAGATTGGGAAAAGAAGATCTAGGAGAGAGCCCTGGGGTATGCCATGAATATGGTATATGCCTAATGATCTAGCAATGATCAGGCAGGTAAGGGAACTAGGAGAGAGTGGAGTCACAAAAACTCAGGGAGGAGAAAGTATCTGCGAGTAGGAGGTAAGTAATGGTGTCAAATGATGCAGAGATGTCAAGAAAGATGAAGACTAAGAAAAGGTTATTGGATTTAGCCTCAAAAAGATTGTTGGTAAACTCAGACGTAGCAGTTTCAATAGAGCTACTGATTAGATGGACCTAGATTTTAGTGACAGAATTGAAGAAGTGGCAGTACCAAGTATAGATGACTTCTTCTTAGGAATCTGACTTTGAAATGGGAGAAAAGAAAAGTTGAAAGCATTGCAAGTTCAAAAAAATTTTTCTTCAAGGATGGAAAAGGATGGTCTTTGTGGTAGGTAGCAGAGAAGGAATGAGAGGATAAAGATTGAAGAGAACTCAGAAAGAGGAGATGGCCAAAAAAGAAAGTTTCTGAAAGAGTTTTAATGCCCCAATAGAGGATCAGTTTTTGTAAGATGTCATATATTGCTGAGAAAAAGGTTTACTCCTTTCTAAAAGGCTCCACAACCAAATGTAGAAAAGCAGAAATATTAGATGTATCCTTTTTAGACCATAATATGATTAAAATTCTATTCAATAAGGGGTTCTAAAAGCATAAATTAAAAATTAATTGAAAACTAACTTAATCCAAGAATAAGTGGGACAAATCATAGAATCAATCATAGAAACAATAAAAAATTTTCATTAAAGAGAATGATAACAATGAGACAACATTACAAAATTTGTAAGATGCAGTCAAAGCAATACTTAGGAGGAAATGTATAACTCAAAACATATATGTCAATAAAGGAGAAAAGAAGCAGATCAATAAATTGGGCATGTAACTAAAAAAAAACTAGAAAAAAAAACAAATGAAAAATCTCCAATTAAACATCAAAATTAAAATCAAAGGGGAAATTAACAAAATTGAAAGTAAGAAAATTATTGAAACAATAAATAAAACTAGAAGCTAGTTCCATTAAAAAACACACAATAAAATAGATAAAACGTTGGTTAACTTTATTTTGTAAAAAGAAAGAAAGCCAAGTTACCAGTATTAAAAATGAAAACGGTGAATGCACCATTAATGAAGATGAAATTAAGCAATTAGTAGGAATTATTTAGCCAAATTATTTGCCAGCAAAGCTGACAATCTAAGTAAAATGTCTAAGTAAAATAAACCCACATAAGTCATCAGCATTTCTATACACTATCAACCAAGTCCAGCAAGAAGAGATAGGAAGAGAAATCCTGTGGGAAGAAATGTGCTGAAGACTGTACAACAACTAAAATGCAGCATATGTCAAGCCTAAGGAGCTATATGTCACAAGGTCAAGAATAACTATATCCTAAACACCACCTTCTTAGTTCTTTCTTATCCTCAGGCATATTTGTTCCAGAGGTCAGAGGATGCTGATAGTTGGATCCCACAGGGCCAAGACTGTAATGAAGTTAAATCACCTTTAAATCTCACAAAAATTGTATGAGATGGAACTAATAATAATGGTTAGGCATTTAGGTGGCTAGTGGAAAGAAGGTCTCACCTGGAATCAGGAAAACCTAATTTCAAATCGTACCTTAGAGACATATTGCTTGTATGACCCTGGAGAAGTCACTTAAACTGCCTGTGCCTCAGTTTTTCTCATTTATAAAATGGAAATAATAATAGCACCTAGCTCACAGGGTTGTTGGGAGGATCTGATAAAGTTATATTTGTAAAATGCTTTGCAAATCTTAAAATCTTATTAAAATTCTAGTTATTATTATTATACTTACAGAAGGTCAGGGTAGCTAATTGATTTTCTAAAGCCTCATAATCAATGAGTGCCAGAATATAGTTCTCTTTCTAACATACTATCATCTCTAAAAATATCAAATACTATAACCATTTGCAGGTTTTTTTTTCTTATCAAAGTAGACCATATTTCTCATTATATTTAATAGTAATTTTCCACTTTCATCTAGAAAACATATAAAAAGGCTATGGGCAGGAGAGAAAAGCTTTATTCCTTTGAAGTTTCACAATCCTTCCTCTTCTAATAGTGTGGTAAGTTCCTGGTGGTTACTTGTCTCAGTACTTTATTTAAAATAAATTACAAGACCAAATCTAATCAGACTGGAAGAAAAGTTCAAAGCACATGGACCCAGCCAATCTGCTATATCAGTGATGGCAAAAGTTTTAGAGACCATATGGTGCCCCCTCCCCATACCCTACCCTAAACCCCAGACCAAGGGCTGCCCCACCCCCCCCACCTCAACAGAGGGACAAGGGGAGGGGAGAAAGTAAGTACTTCCATTGGGCTGTTGGGCAGAAGGACGGGAAAGCACAGTGGAGAGAGGGAAGGGAGCAGCTCTGCCTGAGCCCCTCTGCCTTTCTAGTAACTAACTCCAGCAGGTAACAGTGTGTGTGCCTTTCTCTGTGTGCCATCTTTGGTGTGAATGCCATAGGTTCACCATCACAGTGCTATAACATACTTCCTAGCTATTCTACAAATTCATAGATCCATAGACATAATTATCAACCAGGATGATATTGAAACACTTAAAAGGCTGAAGTTAATCAATCTATAAACATTTATTAAGTCCTACTATGAGCCAGGCACAGTGCTAAGCACCAAGGATACAAAAAGAGACACAAGGCAGTCCCTGACCTCAAGGGGCTTACAATTTAATGGAGGAGACAGCATACAAAAGGAAACAGAAAGGGAAGAGAGGGAGAAAGTACCCAGATGTAAAAAGAAACCTAACCTTAAAGAGGATTCTCTAAATCCATAGTGCCTAAAGAACTTAGCTCCATAGTAACAAAAGAGAGAGATTTGCAAATTGAATAATCAAGTATCAAGTTTAGAGCTAGATCTCTGGATGAACTCATAATAACTCATATTTCTTTTCTTTATTATTCAAAGATATTTTATTTTCCCAATTACATGTAATAATTTTCAACATACATTTTCCAAAACTATAAAATCCAAAATATATGATCCTTTCTCCCTTCCCTCCCCACCTCTCAGATATGGTAAGCAATTTCACCTGAGTTATACACGTATTATCATGTAAAATATACTTCCATATTGGTCATTGTTGGAAGAGAATACTCACATAAAACCAAAACACCAACATAAAACCATAAATAAGCTAAAGTGAAAAACTGTATGCTTTGATCTGCATCTCAGCACCAACAATTCTTTCTCTGGGCATCGATAGCATTTTTTGTCATAAGTCCTTCAGAATTGTACTGATCATTGTATTGCTGAGAGTAATCATTCACATTTCTATAACACTTAATAAATTGCATTCTTCACCACAACTGTATGAGATAAGTACAGCAAGTAATAATATCCCTATTCAACAGATGAGAAGGATACAGAGCTTGTTAGTTTATTGTTTTTTGTCTTTTGTTTTTGAAGAGTACTGATGACATCATGGGATACAGAGATGAATGAAGGTTAAATAACTTCTCCAAGTCATGTGTCCAAAAAGTGGCAGAACTAGTCATTGAATCCAAGTCTACTAATCTTAAATCAAGCTCTTTCAAATGTACTATATGATCTCCAAGTCTGGAGATTGGAGGAGTTCAATATGGGGTACATAGAGAAAAAAGCAGAGGGCCAAGGTTAGAGTCTTCAATGATGCCTAAGACATATTCTATACCTTCAAAGAGTTTATAATCAAGTAGAGTACATAAAAAATGCCAGTTACTGGCACAAGACAGAAAAATGATAGTGCCATAAGACAAATATCCACAAGGAGGAGAGACCAACAAAGAGAAAGAAAGGTAAAGAGCAAAGCCAAATATGTGTAATGGCATGGAAGCCATTGGAATTTTCCAGAATGAAAGGACAATCAACAATGTACAATGCTACTGAGAGGAGTAGAAGAGAATTAGGATTGAAAAAAGTCTATTGGATTTTATCTTTGGTGATAGACATTAAAGCCCACTTATACTACCTTTCTTGATTTTACAAGAGGAGGGATGGGGTCAGAAATGTTATTATATTACTGTTCAGAGTCAGCTTGGTGAGTATTTAGGTCATTGAAAATCAGGAAGTGTCAGAAGGAAGGGAGGCTAGACTGTTGCTATTTTCTGAGCACCAAAGGAAGTTATTCTTTATCCTCTCAGATTCATTAATTCATTCATTTTTTCAAAAAATATTTATCGAGTACCTGCTAAACACTTTTAGAAATGCATAGATGCATAAGACATATTCTCTGCCTTCAAAGAGCTTATAATCTAGTAGAGCACATAAAAGAATGACAATTATTGGTATAAGAAGAAAATGCTAAGTGCCATAAGACAAATACCAAGAACTTTGGGGTTTCCTTTGGAGGAGATTTCACCTAGTAGAAGAAAAGGTGACCATCTGATAGGCAATAACAGGAAGCTAAGATTTTGGTGGAAATAGGGTAAAAGTCATTATAGCTAAAGGAAGAGATAATTTTGAAGAAGATTAAAAGAACTCACATACACAAGTAAAAGTTGATATGCACTTAATTCATATTAATTCATTCAATTGTTTTTTATCAAAAGGGCAGTCTTAAGAGGGCTATTCAATTTTTGTTAAGTACCATGAGATCTATTCCATATGGACAGAGACAGTATATTTCCTTTTAATGTTTCATTCAATTTAATGAACATTTATTTAGTACTAATTATATGCTCAGAACTACAGAGCTTTGCATTTTATTAAGAATAAGATCAGGTCTTTGTAATTAAAGGAAATAGAGAGCTGGAATCATTTTATTGAGGATTTTCAGGTAATTAAAATTTTATCAAGAACATAATATTTCTACTTAAGCAACCTGTAAAGATATGCAAAGGCTGGGTTTCTTGCCAGAATTATTCATAGTTACCTGAATTTACACCATATTAATTATAGTATCTTGTGTTTATGTGATGCTTAAAGTATATTCTCACATATACTTATAATGACCTTGTGAGATAGTTTCAGCTTCATCTTATAGATGAGGAAACTGATGCTAAGTGACTTGCCCAGGGTCACAAATAAGTAGCAGCTGAATAAATATCTTCTGATTTTGAATGGCACATTTTCTCCTGGCTTATTTTTTTAATCTCCTTACTTGTAGTCAGATTTGTCAAATGTGCAATAATCTTGAATATAAACACTGTCTCTTAAACTATGGGGAACTTAAATTTTTTTCATAAACAATTTGACAGAGAAGTCCTTTTTATACACTTGTAGAAACTTTTATTATCTAGATTGTGATAATTTGCAACTTTCTTAACCCAATAAACTGACTTTTTTGTTTTTGTTTCAGGTGGCCATAGCAAGATACTCCGGTTGGCAAATAGCATATATTTTGTGGGGTAAGTGTTCTACCCTTATCTATATAAATGAATATATATTTTCTTATTTTATTCTATTCATATATTAAATTTAAAATTGATTTGTTTCTAATTGAAAACAAGGTTAAAGGGATTGGCAATTAGTCCTCCATTACTCTTTCCACCTACTCAGTCATATCCCCCACCTGCCTTATCAATAGTATACCTTTGAAAATTCCCTAACTTCCTGCTTCCCTAAATCTGGTTATTCAATTCTCATTCTGGGCATAACCCCATTCTCTCTGATTTCATCTCTGTTTCAGACTTATCCCTTCCCCATGCCTTATCAATCTCTCTTTCCATTCGAACTAACTGACCTTTTCTTCCATGCTCTTTGGAACTCCTGCTTTGTTGTAAAGAAAACTTCTACATCATCTCTACTTCTTACATTCTCTCCTCCTTGAATTAACTAAACACTGTCTTTTCCTATGAGAGCACCCAATACGTAGAAACTTTTGCCATTCATTTTCTCATTCCCTTGACTCGACATTGCCACTTTTAGATATCATCTGCCATCATTACTTAGTCTCCCCTCTGAGGTTAATGTCCTTATTATATCACTCCCCCCCAGGATTAATCATAGACCTCAACAGTCCAGGTCATTCTCCTATCTTCCTTCATGAGTTTTTATCCTGTTTTATAGTCTCCTTTTCAATACAACCTGCTGCCATTATCCACAGAAATTTGAAAAGGCTCTTTTGCCATCCTGGCATCACAGTTCCTCAACCTTCTCAATTCTTATTATTTCTATCTTCAGTCTGCTTTTACCTACCCAGTGGATTAGGAAGCAACCCTTTGATTATCACTTTCTTAGGACTGCTCTACTATGAACATTTTGAACTCTGAAATTCAATTCTGTCTTTCTACCTCTCCCAATTCCTTACTGTCTATTTTACCTATTCCTTGCCTTCATCATTACCTCTGGTCCTTTGACTCCTTTATAATCTTTCAGTTCATTACCTGTATTGCTACTTCACTTGACTCCTAATCTAGAGTTGACTTCATGATCAACCATTAGGTATGTATTAGGTATTTATTGGCAATTATCCTAGAATCTTTACCATTATTTATCCTCAATATAATCCATACCATCCACCTTTTTTCCTCCTGTCTCCAGGACATGGAGCATTACTCTTTCTCTCTGACATCAAGACTATTCTGATTTAGCCCGCTAGGAATACAATCTAAACCACCTCAGCTGAATCCTCTCTGATACATGACAATCAAGTTATATATCTGCTATTGAGTCTTTCTCTATCACCTTCCCTATAGCGGCTGTTCCAAAATTTCTCCAATCTCATCAATTCAACTTTTCTTCATGCTCTTTACACTCTCAAAATATGATACCAACTCCTGAGAAGATTGAGGTTTTCTGATGTGTATTCCCTCAGTTTCCCTCAAAACTTGTGTGATTGCCCCCATCTCCTCTTTTTCTTCTAACTTTTTCTTCTAACTAACTTTTTCTTCTAACTTCTAACTTTGTGGGAGAGATTACTCTTATTCCTGAAAAGGCTACTCTTCAGGTTGTGCTCTTAATTCCACTAGTATTGCTTTTATATCAGTTAGACTGTTTGCTTCTAGAAGACAGGAACTGTCTATTGCCTCTTTTTGAATCCTCAGCACTTAGAACAATGCCATAATACAGTGATTCCCAAAGTGGGTGCCACCACCCCCTGGTGGGTGCTGCAACAATCCAGGGAAGCAGTGATGGCCAAAGGTGCATTTATCTTTCCTATTAAAATTTCAAAAAATTAATTTCCAGGGGCACTAAGTAATATTTGTTCTGGAAAGGGGACGGTAGGCCAAAAAAGTTTGGGAACCACTGCCATAGTAGGTGCTTAATAAATAGTGATTGATTGATTGATATCACCAAGCATAGTACCTTACAGATGAATGTTTGTTGAACTTGATTTATTATTTTTTCACTTTGAGTTTCTGAGAAATATGCCTTTTCTCCTCAGGTTACCTCATCATCCATGTGGTCCAATGTCTCTTTGGTCTCATGATAATGTATGGCTTAGTTTTGCCAGTAATTCACAATCAAGGACTGGAAATGCTGAAAGATTTGGGCATTGGAATGTAAGTTACTAAGGTATCTTCTGAACACATTATATGACATGAGTGATTTTATTTTTACATTCTTTCTTTTGAAGTACTTCCCTTTCTTCCTACCTTTCACCTAAGCATGTTAAACTTAGCTCTAACTCAGTGATTAAAAGGATAAAATAGGATCTGGAAATTTGTCAACTCATTTTCCAAATCTCCTTATTTCTCAATATTTACAGAATTAGCACTATATTAAGACATCATTTTATATGACCAATACAGTCTAAGACCCTTCACGTAAGTTGAAAATGACACATAATAGCAAACCCTATTATTTTTAATTTAATTTATTTATTTAGAATACTTTCCCATGGTTACATGATTCATGATTTTTCCCACCCCTCTTCCTTCCCCACTCCTGGAGCTGACAAGCAATTCCACTAGGTTATACATGTATATACATGTTCAAAACCTATTTCCATGTTTTTCATATTTGCAGTAGAGTGATCTTTTAATATTGAAACCCTAATCATATACCTGTCAAACCATGTGATTAATCATAGGTTTTTCTTCTGCATGTCTGCTCCCACAGTTCTTTCTCTGCATGTAGATAGTGTTCTTTCTCATAAATCCCTCAGGATTGTCCTGGGTCATTGCATTGCTGCTAGTAGAAAAGTCTATTACATTTGATTTGCCATAATGTATCAGTCTCTGTATACAATATTCTACTGGTTCTGCTCCTTTCACTCTGCATCAGTTCTGGAGGTCATTCCAGTTCACATGGAATTCCTCCAGTTCATTATTCCTTTGAGCACAATAATATTCCATCACCAACAGATACCACAATTTGTTCAGCCATTCCCCAATCAATGGACATCCCCTCATTTTCCAATTTTGCCACCACAAAAAGTGCAGCTACAAATAATTTTGTACAAGTATTTTTCCTTATTATCTCTTTGGGGTACAAACCCAGCAGTGGTATGGCTGGATCAAAGGGTATGTATTTTTTTAAGCACTTTGTGAATAGTTCCATATTGCCCTCCAGAATGGTTGGATTAATTCACAACTCCACCATCAGTGTATTAGTGTCCCAATTTTGCCACATCCCTTCTAACATGTATTTCTTTTCTTTGCTAACATATTGGCCAGTCCACTAAGTGTAAGGTACCTCAGAGTTCAAACCCTATTATTTAATAAGTGTTTCTTATAGAATATATTTAGGCACTTAATGATTTTTCTTAGGCTTATCAGAGCTACCATCACTGCTCTTATATTTGAGGTTATTATTAATAACTAAATGGTATTTGTAAAAATTTTTATTGATTAAGAAAATTTTTCCATGGTTATATGCTTTATGTTCTTTCCCTCCCCTCCCCCCACCCCCCTCCCATAGCCAATGCACAATTCTACTGGGTTTTACATGTGTCATTGATCTAGACCTATTTCTATATTATTGATATTTGTACTAGGGTGATCTTTAGTAACTAAATGGTATTAATGAAACAAAGAGAAACATTACTCTGAGTACTTGTTACAATCAATAACTCCAAAGACTGATAGGGGAGCTGGTATTTGATGAAAAACAATGTAATAACTCACACAAATGCTTTTCCAAGTAAGAATGAGTGTCACTAAGCAAACTGCTGCAAGACTTATGCCACTTGGGAAAATGGCACAAATTTAGAGTATAATTAAGATATTTTATTTTATGTATTTTCTGCCTTTTTATAGCAAATCAATTCACATGCATTGAGTTCATGTAAAAGGAGGTTCTACTGTATGTCTTTCCCTTGGTTGATTTTAGAGGGTGAGGTGTGTAGGGTTTTCTGTAATGGAACTATTTTTCTCCTTAAGATATCATCATCATCATAGCTAACATTTATATAGCACCTACTATGTATCAGGTACTGTGGAAAGTGCTTTGCAAATATTATTTCCTTTGATCCTCACAATAACTCTGGGAAGTAGACACTATTATTATTCCTGTTTTACAGTTGAAGGAAACTGAGATATTAAGTCACTTGAGAAGTATCGTATAGCTAGTAAGTGTCTGAAGTCAAATTTGAACTCACATCTTCCTCACTCCAAGCCCAGGTACTCTCTCTCTACTATGTCACCTAACTGTTCTATTATCTTGTGGTTTAGTACGGTACAATGACTTACTATGATTTTTTTCTGATAGTCTCTCCTTAAGATATTTTGGTTGTTGTTACTTTCACTTGTGGATTTAGTATATTTTTCTCTCCACAACCCTTGAGGGAGGACTCAAGAGAGAATGTGCCAACCAAGCCATGGTTTTCTATGCAGCATAACTGAGAATCTGGCTAATTAAACAGTAGACTGTTTTCTAAAGCCATGATATCTTCTCTTTTATCTCTCAGGCTCACCATTTCTATTGTTGTGGGACTCATGATTTTGCAACTAAAGATAGCAGCCAGATTTTTCCTCCAACCAAAAATTAAACCTGGAGATAAGCAAAAACCATTAGCTCTAAATAATAGGTAAGTGAAAGAAATGTACTCATTTTTAATTAATTTAATGTAATGATTTAAATTGTCTTTAATCTCAGGAATATGAATATTTTTTCATAGAACAATTTACTGTCATACAATTCTACTTAGAATGGAACTAAAATAAGCTTAAATTTTAAGAGAATAAATATAAATAAACTATGAGACATCATGGTATAAAAGCATGGTATTCAGCAATAGGATATGACAAATGTTTATTACCTACTTATCAAATGAAAAGTACCTTTAAGGATAAAAACATGACACATGATAGACCCCCTGCCTTTGAGGAGGTTACAATAGCATACAAGAAATAAGATTTATTCGTACAAACTATTAGACAAGAAATACTGTAATAAGGGCAAAGGAAGATCTAGACATGAGAGTATAAGAAAATATGAAGGAGAGTCACTGTCAGCTGGTGAGAATGCTTCATGGAATCAGTGGAGCTTGAAGAGGGATTGAAGAGAAGGATTATAATAAGAAGAAATGAGGAAAAGGGGCATTACAGGCATGGAGTACAGCCATGGGAAATTCCATGCAATCAGAAAATAATTAGTAGTCCAATTTGGCTGAAATATAAAGGGAACAAACCAACTATGCAGCAAGCATTGTATTAGGCACTAAGGACAATGAATAAAATAATCCCTACTCATGATGAGCTTATTATGAAGGGAAGACAAGAATGTTTTTTCTAAAACCTCAACAAACATTTTTTAAGCATCTACTATGTGTACTATGCAAAGATCTGGACATACAAAGAAAGGCAACGATAGTCTTTACTCTCAAGAAACTCACAGACTAATGGGGGGGGGAGGTAACATGAAAACAACTTTGTACAAACAAGATGTATCCAAGATAAGATAAAGAGAATAAATAGAAAGAATCTACTAGCATTAAGTGTCTTTTCCAAGAAAACCTCATGAACAGCATGATACAATCACAAAGAATTGTTCATGACTAAACAATTAACAACAGCAACTAACATTAATAAGATATTCGGGGGATGGGAGGCAGCTGGGTGGTTCAGTGGATTGAGAGCCAAAACTAGAGAAGGGAGGTCCTAGGTTAAAATCTGCTCTCAGACTCTTCCTAGCTGGGTAACCCTGGGCAAGTCACTTCACCCCCATTGCCTAGTTCTACTGCTCTTTCTGCCTTGGAACCAATGAACAGTATTGATTCTAAGATGGAAGGTAAGGGTTTAAAAAAAGAATAAGATCTTCTCAAAGAAGATGGGGTTTTACCTTGGACTTGAAGGAATCCAGGGAGGCCAGGAAGCAGAGATAAAGAGGCAGAGTATTCTTGGCATAAAGAACAATCAATGAAAATGCCTAGAGTCTAGAGACTTGTGGGAGCAAAGAAACCAGTGTCACTGGATCACAAAATATAGAAGAGAGGAGGAAAGCATAAGAAGACCTGTGTTATAAAGATCCTGGTGTTATGAGGAGCTGAAGCTGAGTGTGTGGGTGATACCTGAGTGTAACACTTAAACTTTGATAGAAACACAAGGACCCCACAGCAATAGTTGTTGTGAATCTGCTAAACCCAACTTCAGATATGTGTCCCAGAATAGCCGTCCAGATGAAAAATCTGTGGTTAGAATTATAGTTACTTCTAAATTACTATTCTGGCCTAGATAGGATAACGCTAAGTTGACTGTGAATTATATTTTACTATAACTGATAAAATTCTCCTCTCCCTCAAATGTCCCAAGGCTATAATCACTAAACCCTAAGATAGAGATGACACCAAATCTCAGTAAGTTTGAAGATTTAATGTTAACAGGCTTAGGAGGGGAAGCAAGGTAATGATTGGGAAGAAGGAAAACAGGAAGTCCTTAAGAATCTAAGCTAATGGATGGTAATGATGGTATTCAAATGGATGATGATCAAACTTGTCAGTTGTCAGTTGCCAGTTGCCAGTCTGGCTGAGCTAGACTGGTTTCAACCTAAATTAGGTTGCTTTAATGTTAGATGTTGTTGCTTCTTCTTGGTGATTAAATCAAATCAGGTTATTCAATATAAGGGTAACACAAGATCCTGGGACTGTGAAATTGGTTGGTACAGGTTGCTGGTAATTCAAGTTGACCTGTGGCCTACCCCTCACCACAACCTCCCACTACCCCGAAACTCAATCTCAGATTGAGATGATCTCCCAGTTCAAATCCTTCCTTATATACCTGAGCTTCAACTGTCCTGGCACATGCCACCTCCTGCCAGGCTCAGTTCATTCTATGTTCTAATCAGGTAACTGTCCATCATCTTGCTTTCCATATTGCTGTGCAAATTATCATTACACCTGGAAGGTCTTGGAAGACTTGGAAAGGTGCTATATTGTGAAGAGATGTGAATGCCAAACAGAAGGTTTTATGTTTGATCATAGAAGAAATAGGGAGTCATCACTAGAATTTATTGAAGAGTGCTGTGACATGGTCAGATCTATACTTTAGGAAGCTAAATAGAAGACAAAATGGAGTGGGAAGAGACTTGAGGTTGGAAGATCAACCAACAGTAAAGTTTGGGAAGTAGGGCTAGCCAACAGATTGGACATGGCAAGTGAAAGTGAGGATTTAAGAGTGACACCTAGGTTGCAAACCTAGGTAACTGGATGGTAGTGCCCTCAATACTAATAGGGAAGTTTGGAAGGTGAGAGAGTTTGTGGGAAAAGATAATGATTTCAGCTTTGGATATGCCGAGTTTAAGATTTCTATGAAACAATCAGTTTGAGACATCCAGTAGGATGTAAATCCAGAAGTTAGGAGACAAGTTACAGCTGGATAAGTAGATCTGAGAATCATCATCATAGAGATGGTAACTGAAACCAAGGGAGTGTGAGATAGCCAAGTAAAATACTATAAAGGGAAAGAAAAGAGGGTCCAGGGCAGAGCTCAAAGAAACATATAAGTTTAGCTGTCATGACCTGAATAAAGAACCAGCAAAGAAAACCAAAGGAGCAATCAGACAGGTATAAGGATTAAGTAATGTCATGAGACATAGAAAGAAAAGGGGATTAGTAATAAGGGGTCATTGCAGAGTCAAAGGCTGCAGATTAGTCAAGGAAGAATGGAAGAAAGGACAATAGATTTGGCAATTAAGAGATAGTAACTTTGGAAAGGACAGTTTAGATTAAATGATGAGGTTAGAAGCCAGACTTGTTCTATAAAGGTTAAAAAAAATAGAGGGAGAGGAAAGAAAATGGAAATATCTATTACAGATTTAGCCACAAGGCAAGGAGATATATGAGGCAATAACAAGTAGGAATGGATGGATGAAGTAGGGTTGTTTTTTTTTTTTAAGCTGAAGGTGACAGGAGTATGTTTGTAGGCAGTAGGGAAGCAAGCAATAAATAAGGAGATATTTTAAATAAACGAGAGGGTGGGGATGATGAAGAGAATCAATGTGCTAGAGAAGACAGAATGGAAGGAGCTCACTTTTTCATATTGAGTTTACCTTGGTTAGGAAAAGAACCTTTCTTCATGTGAGATGGGAGTAATCATGGTAGAAGATGTCTGGATAGTATAAGACAAAGAGAGGAGAAGAAAATAGAGTTCTTAGTGAATGGTCTCATTTTTTTTTTCAGTAAAATATGAGAAAAGGTTCTCAGCTGTGGGGGGGGAAAGAAGAGAAGTTATGGGATATTTGAGCAGGGATGAAAGTTTAAAACTAGGTGTAAAAGGATTGCCTTGCCATAGTTCAGGCCCAGTTGATGTAATAAAAAATAAACTTGTGGTAGACCCAATTTCATGATTTTCTCCAGCTTGTTTGGCAGCCTCTTTTGCTGTATTATTTGCTCATCTCCTATTCCCACGTGGCTCCCTCTCCAAAAGAGATTAGGCTCTCTTCACTCTCATCCTCTGTCTTGATGATCTCAGCAGCAGCACACCAATGATTCCCAAACTCAACTATCCAAAACTAATTTCTATTGTATAGGGAATAGAATACTGGACTTTGAAGTCAGAAAGGCCAGAGTTTAAATCATGCCCCAGCCAGTTATTTGCTGTGTGGCCTTGAGGAAGCCATTTAGCCTTTCTTAGCTTCAATTTCTTCATCTGTCAAATGTAGATAATAATTGCACCTACTTCACAAGATGGTTGTGAAGATCAAATGAGATAACAATTGTAATTAAGACACTTTGTAAACCTTCAAGTGCTCTCTCTCTCTCTCTCTCTCTCTCTCCTCTATAATATACATATATGCTGGTTATAGTTTTTACTTACAAGCAGCTAGGTAGAACAGTGGATGAACTAAATTAAAATTCTGTTTTAGACACTACATGTATGACCTTGGGTAAGTCATTTAACCTGTCTTAGATTCTTCATCTGTAAAATGGAGAAAATAATAATACTTACCTCTCAGAGTTGTTGTGAAAATAATATGAGATGTTTGTCAAGCACTTTGCAAGACTTAAAGTACCATAGCTATTAGTATTATTAGCTACTCCTGGCCATCTGCTCCTCTATTTCCCATAGATACTGCAAACTCAGCACATTCAAAACAGAGCTCCTTTTCTAACTACTAAACCTAACATTCCTCCAAAATTCCCTATTTCTGTCCAGGGCATCACAATTTTTCTAATAACCAAGTTCACAATTTCAGAGACAGCCTTGTCTTTTTCTTACTTTCTTTCATATCCAACAAGCCACCAAGTATTGTTGATTGTACCTCCACAATATCTGGCGTCTCTATCCCCTTCTCCCTACTCAAGTGGCTCTTTCCCTATTGATAGGTTCTCATCATGTCTTGCCTGGACTATTACAATATCCTCCTGACTAGCCTTCCTCTTTCTAGTCTCTTTCCTGTCCCATCCATTCTTCACACAGTTACCAAAATAACCTTAGGATCATATATAGCAGGGGTCTGCAATGTATGGCTCTCAAGCCATATCTGGCTCTTTTGAGGACCAGAAATGGCTCTTTCTGCAGGAGCCATAGTCAATTTTTTTCAGGCGCTGTTACAGGAGCACACACTGTGAGCACTGTACGGCTCTCACAAAATTACATTTTAAAAAATGTGGTGTTTATGGCTCTCACGGCCAAAAAGGTTGCCAACCCCTGATATATAGTGATAAAAGGAACTTTAGAGGCTATCTAGTACTAAAGAGACTAAAACCTAAAAGGGTGAAGTGGGATTTTTTTTTTCAAACTCACAATGTCCAAAACTGAACTGAGATCTTTCTTTCTAAGCCCCACTATCACCATCCTTCCAAATATCTGGATCTGCATCCTTGGCATCACTTTTGACTCCTCACTCTCACCCACACTACATATGCAACCAGTTGTCAAATCTTGTCATTTCTGTCACCATGACATCTCTCCTATATTCTGCTTTCTCTACACTCACACAGCCACCATCATAATTCAAGTTTTCACCATGTCTTACCTAGACTATTACAATGTCTTTTTTAAAATCCCTTACCAATGTAAGGGATTAAATGTGTATTTATTCCAAGGAAGAAGAGTGGTAAGGGCAATGAAGGTTAAGTGACTTGCTTAAGGTCACACAGCTAGGAAGTATCTGAGGCCAGATTTGAACTTGGGACCTTCTGTCTCTAGGTCTGACTCTCTATTCAAGGAGTCACCTACCTGCTCCCTGCAATGCTTTTTTTTTTTTAAACATTTTTAAACCCTTAACTTCTGTGTATTAGTTCCTTAGTGGAAGAGTGGTAAGGGTAGGCAATGGGGGTCAAGTGACTTGCCCAAGGTCACACAGCTGGGAAGTGTCTGAGGCCAGATTTGAACCTAGGACCTCCCATCTCTAGGCCTGGCTCTCAATCCACTGAGCTACCCAGCTGCCCCTTCCCTGCAATGCTTTTTAATTCATTGTTTCTCCCCATTTTATTCCATCTTCCACTTAGCTTGCAAAATGATTTTCGGAAAACATAGGTCTAACCATGTCATCGGCCTTATACAATAAACCCTGGTGGCATCCTATGACCTCTCAGATCAAATATAAACATTTCTGGCAGTTTTAAAGCTCTTCACAACCTGGCCCTTTACTGCCTTTCAGGTCTTCATACATGTTACTCTCTGCATCTCACTCTCCAATCTTCCTTTAGGGGTCTAGTAGCTGTTCCTCGCACACAACATTCTCTATCCTATCTGTGCCTTTGTACTGGCTGTCTCCCCGAATGTATTTTTTTCTCCTTACTTTAACCTTTAAAATCTAATTGCCTTCAAGACTCAGCTCTAATCTCACCTTCTTCAGTTCTATACTGGACCCCTCCCCCCCCTACTAGTTCCTTCAATCAATCAAGCTTATTTTCAGTGATTACTATGTGCCAGGCACTGTCCTAGGTGCTAGGAATACATATACAAAGAATAAAACCACTTCTATTCACAAATAATTTCTATTCTCCTTTAAGGTTACTTTGTATTTATATTCTGTATGTATGTGGTATAAAAACATTTTTATGTTGTCTCCCTAATAGAATGTTAGCTCTTTGGAGGAAGAGCTTGTTTTGCTTTTTCTTTGTATCTCCAGGGCTTAACTCTCATTTCTAGGCCTTACCACTCTTCTGTGGTACATAGTATTGGTTCTCAGAAGGTAAGGGGTTGCAGAGCCAGAAGAACATGGTACAGAGAGATTGGTACACTGTGGTAAAATCAAATGTAATGGACTTCTGTACTAGCAGCAATGCAATGACCCAGGACAATTCTGAGAGATTTATGGAAAAGAATGCTACCCACGTTCAGAGGAAGAACTGCAGGAGTGGAAACACAGAAGAAAAGCAACTGTTTGAACTCATAGGTTGAGGTGGACAATGATGGGGAATGTAGACTTGAAACTACCACACCAATGCAACTATCAACAATTTGGAAATAGGTCTTGATCAATGACACATGTTAAAAACCAGTGGAAATGTGCATTGGCCATGGGGTGGGGGGAGGTTGGAGGGCGAAGGGGAAAGTAAGAGCATGAATCATGTAACCATGTTAACTTTTCTAAAAAATAAATATTAATAAATGTTTAAAAAATAAAATAAAAACACTTTTGGATATAAAAAAAGGTAAGGGGTGAAAAAAAGACATTGGAAAGAGGAAAGGACCAACTTATACAAAAATATTTATAGCTGCTCTTTTTATGTGGCAAAGAATTGGAAATTGAGGGGATGTTCATCGACTGGGGAATGACCAAATAATTGTGGTACACATTGGTGATGGAATACTGTGCTATAATAAATGATAAACAAGATGATTTCATAAAAAGCTAGAAGATCTGTGAGAACTGATGCAGAGGGAAATAAACAGAACTAGGAGAACATTGTACAATAACAATACTAACAATAACAATAATACAATAACGACAATATTGGACAATGATTATCTGTGAAAACTTGGCTACTCTCAGCAACGCAATGATCTGAGGCAATCCTGAAAGATTTATGATGGGGAATGCTATCCACCTCTAGAGAAAGAACTATTGGAGTCATCTTTCACATCAGTGTGTCTTTTGCTTTATTTCGAGGTTTTGGTTTGTATGAGTGTGCTCTTACAACAATGACCAACATGGAAGTGTGTTTTTCATGACAATAAAACATGAGACATTTAAAAATAAACATTTGAAAATAAAATCTGAAAGAAAAAAAGACATTGCAATAGTCTAGGTAAGATATGATAAAGGCTTGAATTAGGATGATGGCTGTGTGAGTGGAGAGAAGGGGGTGTATGGGAAAGATGTCATAGTGAGAGAACATAGCCATCACTTAATCAGTTCGTAGGTTAATTGATCTTTATGGTCAAGATAATACAGGCAATAAATGAAGGAAAGAAGTCCTCTGGTTTCAAAACCTGTGAGCAGCTTTTTCTTCTCCTCCTTTTCCTCCATAGTACTTAACAGTTTGCAAAGTACTTTACATATATAATCCCATTATATCCTCACAACATTCTTGGGAGGTTCATGCTATTATTGCTCCTGTTTTACCAATGATGAAGCTGAAGCAGATAATGGTTAAATGACTTGCCCTGGGTCATACAGCTAGTAAGGAACTGAGAGAAATTTGAAATCAGGTCTTCCCAACTCCACTTCTGGTACTCTATCCAACATACCACACCCTACTCAAAAATTCCCCTCAATTCCTATTCTTCAAAGGATAAAAAGAGAATTCTTCAACCTAGATGGACAATCTGATTTCACCTTACTTTTCTGGTTTTGTTTCACATTATTCTCTTTCACATTTCTTGGTATATATTGGTGGTTGTTGTTATTCAGTCTTTTCAGTTATATCTTACTCTTTGTAACCCCATTTCAGTTTTCTTGGCAAAGATATTGGAGTAGTTTGCCATTTCCTTCTCTGGTTAATTGTCCAAATGAGAAAACTGATGTAAACAAGGTTAAGTGACTCACTCATAGTCACATAGCTAGTAAGTGTTTGAGGGCAGATTTGAACTCGAGAAAGATAAGTCTTCTTGACTCCAGGTCTGGCACTCTATCCTAGCTGCCCTAATATGTTGGTATATCCTGATGAACTGGTTCCTCAAACCCAGCATTGCATTTCCCATTGTTATTCCTTCTCAATTTTATTATCCAATGCTTAGAATGTCCTCACTCCTCATTCCTCTGCCTCTTGCAATCCTTATTTTCAAGGCTCATCTCAAGTGTCATGTCCTATCACAAGTCATCTATTATTTCCTCCATTTTTTAATCCCTTCCTTCAATTCCTTGGCATTTACTTCTCTGTATACATATTTTATGTCTTTGCTCTACCTCCAAGTAAAATATATGCTTCTTTAGAAAAAGGATTATTTTTTGGTTTTGTCATTGTATTCTCAGCACTTAGTGTAGTATTTAATGAATATTGGTTGAATTGAATTATCTGAGGTTTCTTGAAATATGGGAGATAAATATAAGATAATTACAAAAAATGAGAGAATGATTCACTTTTGAACTCTTCTATTTTCAGGAAAGCATTTCACAACTTCAATTATTTTCTGTTTTTCTACAATGTGCTTCTGGGCCTGGGAGCTTGTTTGTTCAGACTATTTGTCAGCTGTATCCTGGGAACCTGGTTAATAGCACGCATAGACAGGACTATCATGCAGAATGGTTATGAAGGTGCAGATATGGGTAAGTGTCCTTTGTCCCTATACTTAAAATAATATCTCTCCCTGAGATTTCTCAGGTCCTTTGGTGAATATTAACAGTGCCAAAACAACCACAAAGGGATTGAGTTTGCTTCTTTGTCCTACATAGCCTGTCTACCAAAGGTGGGGGGGGGGGGGAAGGAAATCTCTTCTAGAACTAGGGGTACATGTCTCAGCACCTACAATTTGCATATATAATTTTGGCATGAAACAAGAAGGGAATAGCCCTCCCCAGATCCCAACACTCACATCCACAAAGACACCTATACCGGTAACTCTAAAAAGAACAAGGAGTTGGAGAGAGAAGGGAAAAAAGAATGAGACATAGATTTTTTGGACATAGTCAAAGAGAAGATTTGTTTCTTTTGGACAAGCATATTCATTATAATTTATTACATATTTATAACAAATCATATGCATTATATTTTATGTTACATATAAAATAAATGGTAAAAAAAAGAAAAAGAATGGTGTGGGGGTAAGAAAACATGGATGTTTGGATACTTGCATGGACACTGGGATTACCACTTGGAACCTACCTGTTGTGGCTAGTCACAGTAGTAGCACTGATAGCAGAAACCTTCTTACCTAAAGTTTACACACAGCTTGCAAATTAGTTTCACTGAAGGGACTTTAGTGATAACCTAGTTCAGCTCCATCATTTTACAAACAAGAAAACAGAGGTACAGAGGATTGTGTCAATCACACAGATAGCAAACAGAAGAGTCAGAATTTAAACACAGTTACTCTTACTCCAATCTAGTCCCTTCCTCCTCTCCACATAAGTCAAATTTGTTCATTATTTGTCCTATTTGGTCATTTTGCAAAAAAAAAAAAAGCGATAATATATTCATAGAATCATACTGCATTAAAGTTGGAAGAGACTGTAGAGACAATTTAGTCCAGTGATGGGCAACCTTTTGAGCTTGGTCTGTCAAAATTCACCAAAAAACCGAGCATAACTTGGGTGGTGTGTCTCTTCAAGAAAAAAACCATAATTTTGTGATATTTATAGTTTAAATAACAAAAATGTATAATTGTAATATATAAGTGTATTTAATAAACCAAAATAGATAAATTAACATAGGAACAATTGTCATCTATAGTGCACAGAGTATCTACACTATATTACAGCAAATGTTTCATCCTCTGCATACAGCTCCATACTTCTCTGTATACAGCCACGCGGCCATGAATCATCAAAAATGGCTACATGTGCATAGGTTTGCCATCACCGATTTGGTCAATCTCATTTTTAAATGAGAAATATGAACCCCAGAAAAGCTAAATTATTTGCCAAAGGTCACATAGTAGAAGTAAATTTGTAAAAAACTGAGAATTAAAACCCAGGTCCAGTACTCTGAATTCTTCCTTGGTCTCCTCTATTCAACATTCTCCTTATATTACATGGTTTTATGCATATGGATTTTGACTATCATTGATGTATATGGTAGTATCAGTGTGGGTTTCAAGCAAATCATCTATAAGCTACTTAGAGGGCAATAAGTAACTTCTGCTATTATATTAAAAAGAGCTACTAAGACATGCCTGTGAAAATCAAGGCAACATGCCAAGAAAAATGATCATTTAGATAGAACTCTGAAGGTCTGGTGTCAAACTTTTCCTAATTAGAATGATTAGCCAGGTAGAGAAGCAAGAAACAGAGAAGATGATAGTGTTTCACCTTTTGGTTCTGTTTTAGGAAGGGAAGGAGTAAACTTTTGCTCATCTCTGAGATTATGAGAGAAAAGCCCAATTTGGAGGATTACTGGTTAGCTATGAGAAAAGTAGGGAGGCTTAAATACAGGAAGACAGCTCCAAGAATGTTTCAAGTCAAATCTGCATCAACTGGTTACCATAAGTTTGAAAAGCCTTGAAAAATACATCAGAGAGCTTGTTTAAAAAAAGTCAGTGGAGCAAAGATAGCAAACAGGTAAAGACTTCTACCGAAAAATTGTAAGTTTAGCTGAAAAATGAGTGGAATTAGGAGAATATTGTATACAGTAAAATCAATATTGCAAAAATGATCAATTGTGAAAGACTTAGCTACTCTGATACAGACAATGATGCAAGACAATTCCAAAGGATTCGTGATAAAAAAAAAAAGCTACCTACCTCCAAAGAGAGAATTGATGAAGTCTGGGTACAGATTGTAGCAAGCTTTTTTTCACTTTATTTTTCTTGTTTTTAATGTGTATTTTCATTTACAACGTGACCAATATGGAAACATGTTTACATATAAAATTGATACCATATTGGTTACCTTCTCAAAGGAGGGGTAAGAGGGAAAGAGAAAATTTGGAACTCAAAATTTTTAAAAATGAATATGGGGGGGGGGGCAGCTGGGTAGCTCAGTGGAGTGAGAGTCAGGCCTAGAGACAGGAGGTCCTAGGTTCAAACCTGGCCTCAGCCACTTCCCAGCTGTGTGACCCTGGACAAGTCACTTGACCCCCATTGCCCACCCTTACCACTCTTCCACCTATGAGACAATACACCGAAGTACAAGGGTTTTAAAAAAAAATGAATATAGGGGGCAGCTGGGTAGCTCAGTGGATTGAGAGCCAGGCCTAGAGACAGGAGGTCCTGGGTTCAAATCCGACCTCAGACACTTCCCAGCTGTGTGACCCTGGGCAAGTCACTTGACCCCCATTGCCTACCCTTAACAATCTTCCACCTATAAGTCAATACACACAGAAGTTAAGGGTTTAAAATTAAAAAAAAAATGAATATAAACATTTTCAAAATTGTAATTGGGGTATATTGAATGAAATAAAGTGTTAAAAGTTGAGCTCACAAATATCATTACATAATTTATTCACACTTACATTTTGTTAACTAGTTACTAGTTTGTAAGCGTTAGTACAGAATTAGATTGGGAACAGCTAAGTGCCTTAGTGGACTGAAAGTCAGGCCTAGAGACAGGAGGAACTGGGTCCAAATCCAGCCTCAGATACTTTCTAGCTGTGTGATCCTGGGCAAGTCATTTAATTCCCACTGCCTAGTCCTTACCACTCTTTTTCCTTAGAACGAATACATAATATTGATTCTAAGATGGAAAGTAAGGATTTTTTTTAATAATTATATTATTTGAAAAAATGTCTGTCAATGGATCTAAAAACAAAACTCTATCATAAAGGAGTTAGAATTGTTTCAATTGGCAGCTTGCCAAAGCAAAACTTGAGATCCATCTGGAAGCTAAAAGTGTAAACTCTTAAGTACATGGAAGTTCAATACAATGTGGACAAGTAACAGAAAGGGACCCTAATACATTGGCTAAGCAGAATTAATATTTTTTGAGGTTCTAAAACCAATAAGGGAAAGCTTTATCCTTTTTATTCTAGGATTCCAAGCCTGGATTGGCATGCTGTTTGTGGACCACTATCATACCAACCCTGTACTTGTTGGTTTTTGTCATATCTTGCTGATGGGCAGCAATGAGAGGAAACTACAGAAGTCTCTCTCCTACTGGCACTTAAATAATTCTACAGGTAAATAATGTTTATTCTTTACTATCTGCTGCCATAAGGAAGGAGTGAAATCCCCAACAACGACCCATTATGGCTTACCACAGTCGTTTCTAAAAACATGAAGCCATCCAGCAGCTCCACGAAGATTCCTAGCGGATAGGACACTCAGAGAAAATGGGTTATGGGTTAAGGACTAATGGAAAGAGAACATAAGGTGAGAATAAAGACACGCAGGCAAAGAAAGTTCTGGCATAAGATAGTGAGACAGCGAGTAAGCTCTGGTGGACAAGAGCTTCCATGCTTCAGAGCTTCACTGGAATGAAGCTTTGATGGTAAAGAGCTTAGCAGCTTTTTGAGCACCCTTAAAATAATATCAAGATTAATGTATACCTGGATTGCTACAGAACAAATATATTTTTCTTTGCAAATGAAAACCACCTCATTATGACCTCTCTTTTTATCTATTTTTTATTGTAGGTTCTAGAATTTCAATAAAGTCCAGAACAAGATGGTTCTTATTATATACCCTTTTAAAAAACCCTAGACTTACCTCACTCAGAAAACCTAAATCAGCCTTGGGTATCAGGGTTGCTACACAGACAAATTCTGTTGACATACTGTAAAACTGGTACCGACATTGGATTTTTTGGACAGAGGACAATGCATCAACTTTCTGGAGTTTTCTAAAAAGAGTTCAGAATGATGGGATGCTACCAGAACACATGTAACTAGATTATCTCTGGTAAAAGCAAGGATGGTGATTGGCTATATTCTTTCATGCCTATTCTATTTGGCCAAGTGGTTAAAAGTTTTAGTGCTACTTCATCATATTAAAAATCTAAAGGAATTTTGAGCCGTTTAAATCCTGTTCAAAAACAACTTTCACTATGTGAACTGGACCATGATGTAACTTTGGGGGTTCAAACAATATCAAGAGGGATTTTTTGGTTGTTTTTAGTGACTATTGACAATGAAATATATTCCTAAAGTGGTAGATTCTCCTTGAAGTGGGATGAATTCTTCTCTAAGAGGTATGGCCATACTGCATATCAGAGTATGACTAGGTCACCTGACAAAACTCCATAAAGCCCATGGACTCTGTTGCTGTATTTATAAAGTATTTAGCACAATGCTAGGCACATAATAAGATGAATTATAAGTTATAATAATACCCTTCTCTCTTATACTTGGTATAAAATTTTTTTCATTTCTTTTATGTTAAATAGGTGATTTGGACTTATCTCTTAAAGTAATTGGATATACTTAATTCTTAAAGTAATCCATTTGGGGGCTGCTAAAAAGATTTCTTTACAAAAGGGAAATCACATCATTGTTATTATCACAATCAATAAGACAAGACAGTTGGCCCTTAGAGCAAGAAATTAGAAGCTATTGTAATGAACCTGTTTGTTTTCCTTTTTTTATATTCCTTCCTGTGTGGAAGGCAGGCAGATAAATTAAAGAATTATTATTCGAAAGAGGGATTAGGCTTATTCTGTTTGGCCACAGTGGCTAGAACTAAAAGCCATGGGTAAAAGTATAAGCAATGGAGATTTAGGGACAACTTAATTAAATATGAAAATACACAATTTTGTATATAGCTATGTAAGATGGAAAATCATGATAGAGAAATGAAACTATATTCTCAGAGGCTAGGCCAGTATAGCAAAAAGTTTGGCCAGTGAAAGATGTCCCCAAAATTATGTATAATGATCAGACTATAAACATTAACTGTTGTGAGCCTAAGGACTGGGAAGGTGTTGCCTTCTACAATTATAGGGAAGGAAGGAAGAGAGAGCATTTAGAAGAAAAGAATGAATGCCATTTTGGATATATTGAGTTTAAGATGTTTACTGGACAGCTAGTTCAAGATGTCTGAAAGCCAGTTGGAGAGGTGAGAATGGAGGGAAAATATTGGGACAGAAAAATTAGAATTGAGTCACTGTAGAGATGGTAATTAAGTCATTATATAGAGATGGTAATTAAGTCATTATATATATTTTTTATAAATATATATGTGCATATATATATAATTAAATCATGGAAGCTGATGGGATCACCAAATGAAGTAGGATAGAAGGAGAAGATAGCCTAGGACAGAACCTGTGAAATATCTAGTGTTATCTAGAGGAGGATCAATAAAAGAGATAAAGACTAGTCAGATAAATAATAGAGTCAAGAGAGAATGGTGTCCTTTAAACCTAGAGAGATGATATCAAGAAGGAGAGAGTGATAAAACAGTGTCAAATTCAGCACAGCATTTAAGGAGAATAAGGATTAAGAAATCTGACAACTACAAAATCATTAGATACTTTGGAGAGATTACTTTGCAGATGTTATATGGATACTGTTATGGGATAACGGAATGCCCAGGTAACTCTGATGGTATGAAGAGCTGAAGCTGAGTGAGTGTGGGAATCCCTAAGTGAAACTAAAGACCCCAAAGGAATATTTGTGATTAAACTTGTACACCCAGCTCCAATATAACAGTGTCCCAGGATTAAGTGATCAAACAAGAGACTGTGGGTTAGATCACACAGCTCCTTGACTGCTTATCCTGACTCCAAAACTGATGGATGATGCTAGTGACTGCAGCTTAACTTTAGTTTGAGTAATCCTTCTTCCCTCAGATACCCAAGGATATGTTTGATAATCCTTAGGGTAATGATGACATCCATTTAAGTAAGTTTCAAGATTTAATAACAACAAACTTAGGGAAAGGGAAACAGGGACTGAAGGAAAGAGGTGTGAGGGAAAGCTTGACTAAACCTAATGATGATCAAGTGACAGCTGGGGAGGTTTGTCTCTCTCAGTAGCAACCTGGCCAGGCCAGGCTGCTTAGCCTGAACCAGGTTGTTTGATGGCATTTATATTGCTTCTTCCTTGATCATGATTGATTAGGATGTATAGCACAGATTCACATAGAAGTTGATGGTGTGGTAGTGATTAGAACTGGATACAGGTAATCAGAGTTGATTTGGCCTACCCCAATTCCCAACCAATCTCCCACCCAAGCCCCCTTCTCCAAATTGAGAGCTTTTGTTTCAAAATTCTGCTCTTTATAGTCTGCCAGCAACTGCCTCTCCCTTGTTAGCTCATGGCAAGCTTGGTTGGTTCCAACTTCTAAACTGCTAAGTGTCAATCAGTCTGCTCTCCAATTTGCATAGTAGAAATGATATTACACAGATAACTCATGGATCTATATATCCAGCCTTAGCCTTTCTACTGATCTCAAGTCCTGCACTGCCATCTCCAAAGAGATGTTCAACAGGCATCTTAAACTCAATATCCAAATAGAACTTGTCTGCCCCATCAAATCATACATTTTTGTGCTTTGTAGAAAGTACCACCATTCTTCTAGTCACCCAGTTTCTACTCATGTCATTCCAACATCCCTCTACTTCAGTCTCATGTCTCAAATAGGTGCCAAGTCCAGACAATTCTGCCTCCATATCATTTCTCATAGCCAGTCCCTTTTCTCCACTCACAAAGCTATCATCCTAGTTCAGGCCCTCATTACTTCTTTCCTGAACTACTATAATAGCTTCCTAAATTGAATCCCTGGTTCCCTTTTCCCACTCCCTCCTCTCTAGCCTGTCTTCCATAGAGCTGCCAGATTCTTTCCCAAACACAAGTCTAACTATGTCACTTACAATGTTCAAGAAATGCCTGTGGCTCCCTACTTCCTCTAAGATCAAATATAAAATTCTTCAGCTTTGTATTTAAAGTCCTTATTCAAGAAAATGTCTATAAAAATGTTTTTTTTTTCCAATTAGCTGCTTTCCTTCTAATCTTGACTACATTAGTTTTATTTGTACAAAAAATTAGCATAACATCTCATAATGCTTTCTATCTCTTATTTATTTGTGAATTATTCTCATATCCATAATATGATAGGTAATATGTTCCCAATTCTTCTAACTTGCTTATAATATCTCCCTTCATGTCTATGTCATGTATCCATTTTTATCTTGTCTTGGTAAATAGTATAAGATAGTCTATATCTAGTTTCTGCCAGACTGCAACAATTTTTTACCAAATAATGAATTCTTATTCCAAAAACTTGGATTTACTTTTGTCAAATACAAGGTTACTATAATTCTGAACAACTTCATTGCATGTCTCTTCTATTTTGTTCCACTGATCTACTTTTCTATTTCTTAACTAGTACCAAAAAGTTTGATTATTACTACTTTATACTACAGTTCAAAATCTGGTATTGCTAAACCTCTTTATTTTTTCATTAATTCCTTTAATATTCTTGACCTTTTTTCCATATGAATTTTATTATTTTTTCTAACTCAATAAAATAATTTTTGGTAATTTTATTGGGATGCCATTAAATATATAGATTAGTTTAGATAAGATTGTCATTTTAATTATATTGGCTTTGCCCACCCATGAACAATTAATATTTCTCTAATTATTTAAATCTGACTTTATTTGCATAAATAGTATTTTATAATTGTGTTCACATGGTTTCTGGGTTTGTTTTGGCAGATATGCTACTTAGTATTTTATTCTACCTTTGGTTAGTTTAAATGCTAATCTCTTACTATCTCTCTTTGTAGGACATTGTTGGTGATATATAGAAATGCTGATGATTTATATGGGTTTATTTTATATTGTGCTACTTTGCTAACATTAATTTTTAGTTGAATTTTTAGGATTTGCCATATGTAAATCATCATATCATCTACAAAGAGATAGTTTTATTTTGTCTTTGCCCATTCTGATTTCTTCCCATTTCTTTTTTTCTTTATTGCTATTGCTAACATTTCTAATATGATATTAATTTTTATAGACAGTTCCTCAGATAAAGGTCCCATATCTAAAATATATAGAGAACTTTGTCAAATATGCAAGAATATGAGCCATTCTCCAATTGATAAATGGTCAAAAGATATAATTGGATAATTTTGGGATAAAAAAACCCAATCCACATGTAATTATCTGAAAATATGCTCTAAATCATTATTGATTAGAGAAACAAATCAGAACAACTCTGAAATATCATCTCACACCTATCAGATTGGCTAAAATGATAAAAGGATAGAAAGACAAATATTGGAGGGGATGTGGGAAAATGGGGACACACTAATACACTAATACACTGTTGGTGGAACAGTGAACTGATCCAAACATTTTGGAGAGCAATCAGGAATTACGCTGAAAGAATTGTAAAATTGTATATACCTTTTGATTCAGCAATACCATTATGAGATTTATTTCCTAAGGTGATCAGGAGAAAAGGAAAAGACCCTGTTTGTTCTAAAATATTTATAACTGCTCTCTTTTTGGTGGCAAAGAACTAGAAATTAAAAGAATGTCCATCAATTGAGGGATGGCTAAACAATGGATAAACAGAATTGTGGCATATGATTGTGAAGGAATACTACTGTACCTTAAGAAATGATGAACAAGTTAATTTTGGAAAAACATGGAAAGATTTACATGAAATTATATTGAATGAATTGAGCTGAGCTAAGAGAACATTATTACAGCAACAGAAATATTGTTTGAAGAATAACTTGTATATTTCTACTTCCAGAGAAAGAATTCACAAATAGAAATGATATATAGTTTTATATCTACATATATCTTTTTGCCAAATGATGCCTTCTCTAGCGGGGAGAGGGGAGGGAAGGAAGTGCTTTGGTATTTTAATTTAATGAACAAATAAATAAATCTTTAAAAATAAAGTCCTTCACAATCCATTTCTGACTTGCCTTCCTTTTTATTTTTGTTAATTTTATTGATACTTTGTTTTTATATCACTGTCATTTCTAGATTATTGCCTTTTCAGTGTTCTCAAATTAAGTCTCTTATTTTAAAACAAGAAAAAGTTAAATTAAAAAACAAAAAAGGGAATGCTTCTGATTATCTAAACAAAATGAAATACAAGCATAATGGGTATCTGGGGAATGTGGGAGAGTTCAAAATATCACTTGGAATTTTATAGCCAGCATAGCAGTTGCTTTACTGCAAAGAACAAGACAGGGTTTGGGGCAAGGGAGTGCTGGAAGCCAATTGGAACAGGTTTGTGAGAGCTGATTATTAAATTTTCAGTGGGAGTTCAAAAATCAGCAAGTGCTACAATCAGGACCTGATTTATTGTTTGGACTGTCTAGATTTAAAAGGTGATAGAAAAAATGTTAATAATACAGAATAAACTTAGAAGTGGATCATGGGTACATTTGGGGAGGGGAAAGGAAAGTCATTGTTAATAATTTACCAGCAGACAACTGTATAATACCATAGTGCCCACTACTTAACACATAGTAGGTGTTTAATAAATAATGATTGATTTATTTTTAATTTGAGAAAAAGAGAGAGTAGAGAAGATAATAAATCCTAAAATTGAACTGAGAAACCTAGGTGAGGAAAGGATAATTCAGGTAAACTTGAGAGAAAGGCAGAACCAAGAAAACAGGATATACAGGCATAACAACACTTTGAAAGACATAAGGATTCTAATGCATATAATGACCAGAGAACTGATGATGATGTTTGCTGCCCATCTTTTAATAAAGAATAGATTCAAAACGTAGAACAAGACATACATTTTTAGAAATGTAAAATATATAGGTTTTGTTTGACTAGGCTTACTTTTTACATGAATTGTGTTTTTCTCTTTTTTTTTTAGTTAGGAAAGAAAGGATTGGGGGTGGGGAGGGTAAACTAGCAATAATGTTGCCCACAAAAAAAAAAGGAAAAAAGTCATGGAAGCTTTTTTTTCCCATTCACAGAAGACAGAAAAAGTCATAAGGAAACCCAGAAAACCAAGACAGATTTTATATAAGAATCATTATTGTTGTTGTTGTTGTTATTATCATCATCATCATCATTTTAGTCCTGAATTTTCTCCCTCCTTCCTGGCCCTACCCCACCCATTGAGAAGGCAAGAACTATGATATTCTTTCTACATAGGAAGTCATGCAAAACATTTTTTCATATTAACCATGTTGTAAAAGGGAAAAAAAGAAAAGAAAAGAAATTCCACAGTCAAATTTTGTCCGTTCTTTCTACAGAACTTATTTTTGGTAATGTTGAATTTTTTGTAAACTTTTTTTTAAAGCAAACTGCATATAATAAAAAATCACTATGTTCTTTTTCATTCTTCTTTGTATAGGAAACTGCTTTTCTGTGGTATTTGTTAAATTTAACACAAAATAAATAAAGGTATAGCCACAAAGAAAAGCTGAAGAGTCAGGAATAGTAAATCAGGCCAGAGAAGAATTCTGGGGTGGGTTGGGGAGGAGAAACCATTAGTAAAAGAATTCTTAGAAGTCAAAGGGCAAATGAGATTGCCCTCCTGATGGAGTCTGGTTGAAGACATCTTCATATAGCCACTGGCAGAGAGAAAACTAAGACTATAGTTTATAGTTGTCTGCAAAGAACTCTGTTAAGACACAAGCGAACTCCAGAGTTTTCAGATGAAAAGGATGATTAAGGTTAGCCATAACTCTCAAATGAGTTTGAAACAAGTTTCATAGATATTGATATAGGAATATTTCTTGAAGAAAACTGGAATCTTTTCTAACAGAGGAAACATAAGCAGCAAAAGAAGTTGCAGGAGCCAAAAGATAAAGATGTAGGCAAATCTAGCTACAACATCTTAAAGAGGAGGCTGACAGACATAAAGGTAAATGATTTACTAGCCATATCAACTCCCAAGTAGATAATGATAGTGGATGAAAAAAAGCCATAACCTCAGCATCCTGACTGAAGTTGTTCCAGGGTGTATGTAAGGTGACTGAAATTAGTTAGAATTGATGAGCATGTGGTGCAGAGAATACTGGCTGGCAGAGAGGAGATCCAGTAAAAAGCAACACAACGACCTCAATAGAAGATGCTGGCCACTTGCCAGCAGCAGAGACAAGAGTTTCCCCTGTGTGCATGTGCCCTGGCCACATGTGTTCCTTGCATTTGTACCATTCTATATCTGTGTTCTGGTCACATATTTCCCACATATCATCATTCATAGAGCCTTGGTTCCTAGAATGGGTCCATTTCTCTCACTGAGTGTATCTTTATCCTCCAGAGAGTAAGTTGAAGACTTATGGGGGAAATGTTCTATTTTTACTTTATAAACATTGTTATTTAATTGAAATGTCTTTGCTATTAACTGCATCATCTCACTGACTTGTTTAAAAAATGAAATGCAAAAGTAGGAGCTCGTGAGAGAGGATTCTAATCCTATAAAATACCTAGAAATTGGAGTAGCTTACTGGAAGGCTCAGATTAAAGGGACCCACATGGGTGCTACACAAAAATCTACCTTCATGGCAACACCTTCCCTGAGCCCCCTCTTTACCAAGAAGAGGGACAGCTGATTTATTCTGTTCTCAGAATCTTTCAGTAGCTTTTCAATTACTCAGTTAATTTTCCTTTTAGTGATCTTTCCATTTATAACTGTTATAGTCACTGTGTATATTATTTTTTATTTTCCTCTGAATCCTTTCATAAAAACATTCCCATTTTTTTTTTAATTTCTCACAGTCACATGATAACATTACACTGCATTCATTCCTTTACTGCAGTATGGTAAATGGGTACCCATTTTACTGAGTTTTCACTATCACAAAATGTGCTACTATGAATATTTTGGTATATTTTTAAACCTTATTTCATTTCTGTCTTTGACCTCGTTAGAGTATATGCCCACTAATGGGATCACTGGGTCAAATGTCTAGGCCATCATTCCAAGTTTACTATACATTCATTGGTTCTACAATCCAGCTTAACTGGTATTTATACTATTCCTGGAGCTTGGCATTCCATCTCCTTGTGATCCCATTTAGGAAGGCTATTCTCCATGTCCAAAATGGTCTTCCCTTCGAATCTCTTTCTTTTAGAATCTCCAGCTTTCATCAAGGTCCAGATCAAGGTCTTTGAAACCTTTTCTTATTTCCCTAATTGTTAGTACTTTCCCCTGGATCAGTTCACTTAGGAAGCATTGAAAGTATGCAGATCCCAGTCCCTAAGATCCTGGAATAACACAACACTCAAAATCCCAAGAAAGCAGCAACAGGACCAGTATAGACCTTTTTTTTCAAGAGTATCTAAAGCTCTTCCCTAATATCAGGTCCAAAGTCAGGAAGATGATTGGAAGGATGAGCAAACAAACAAAAAAAAAAGAATTCCACACTAAGGAGTTCTCTGTTTTAGGGACAGGGACAAACACAGAAGAGAATGACTCCAAAACATCTCTATGTGAAGCCTCAGAGAAAAACACAGCTTGGGCACAATTCAACTAAAATTTCTGTAAGAGATAAAGTAAGCATTTGAAAAAGAGTAAGAAATGTTTTTGAACCGAAATAAAAATGCTTGAGGAAAAAATTAGAAAAGAAGAAAATCAATAGAATTAGAAAAGGAATTAGCAGATGGACACAAGAAGCACAAAATGTTGTCCAAGAAACAAACTCCCTGAAAATCAGAATGTGGCGATGATTCCATGAGATGATAATACATATTAAAGCAAGTCAAAAGACTGGAAAAATACAAGTATAGGATATCCCATAGTAAAAAACTAACTGGAAAAAGAAATCATGGAGAAAAAAATTTAAGAATTATTAGACTACCTGAATGCCAAGGCCGAAAAAAAAGAGCCTAAATATTCTATTTCAAGAAATCTTTTTTAAAAATCCCAGTCACTTAGAACCAAAAGGCAAAATGGAAACAGAAAAAATTCACTGGTCACTTGGCAGGAAAAAAAATCAACTCCCAAGAATGTCATAGCCAAAACCCAGCTTCCCAATCAAAGCTAAAACAGCTAGAAAAAAAAAGAATTCTAGAACTGGGGAAGAGTCAGGATCACATATACTTTAGTAGCCACTACTATAAGGGAGAGGAGAACTTGAAATACGACATTCTAGATGGCAAAGGATATGGATTTACACTCATATCAGGGCTTAATTTATTGTTTTGATTGTCTAGCCTTAAGAAAACAGTAGAGAAAATGTTAATAGCATAAGGTAAACATAGAATTATGTCATGAGTACACTTTGTTTTTGAGATCCTGTTTTCAAATATTTTCCAGCATATCACTGAATGAAATATTTTTTAGTTTCTCTACCAAAATGTTTGAGACCTGTGACTTCATCAGAGCAGGAAATTTCTAGTTTGGCTGTTCCCTCTTTCAGTACAGATAAGCAACTCACCTGCAATTTAGGGTCCTAAAGACTTCCCGGGGCAGTGAGAGCTTAAGTGACCAGCACATTGGCGACTCACAAAGCTAGTAGGTGCCAGAGGTATGGTTTGAATTCAAATCTTCCTAACTCAACAAACCGTGTCCTATGCCACATTGGCATGGCATATGGGGCATGTTTCTTTAAAATAAAAAAAAGAACAAGAACATGAAGGAATTAGACTGATTTTGTTTTCTTTCATTCATTCAATAGTATTTTCTCCCTCCCTCTCACCCTTCCCACCTTCCCAAGAAGGCAGGTAATATGAGATAGGTTAAATATATATTCTCATATAATACATATTTCCCTGTGTGTCATGTTGTGAAACAAGGCACCTATTGCTTTCCCTAAAGAAAAATTCATAGAGGAAACAGAGTGATGAATACACATTCAGATTCCATCTGCTCTTTCCACTGGTGGTGGCTATCCTTTTTTGTCCTGAGTTCCTGGGAGTTGTCCTGGATCCTTGCCTGGCTAAAAATTGTTAAGTCATTCACAGTTGATTATCATACATTATTTTTGTCACTGCATACAGTGTTCTCCTGGTTCTGTTCACTTCACTTTGCATTACTTCATAAGTCTTTCTAGATTTTATTGTGATCATCATATTTGTCCTTTTATTATAGGGGAGCAAATTGGTGAACCCCTGGGTTCGGGAAGGAAACCATTCTCAAGAATGAGAGGACTCCAAACTTAGCTTAAAAGTAAAAAAGAAAGATTTATTAGTAAGATAGGATTAATGGCCAGCAAGACAGCATGAGTGGAGCAGCCATGGGAGGCTCTCCCCGGGTCCCCCAGTTCTTGCCCTTTGGTATCCTTTCCAGTAGTGTGTACCTGACTCCCTGCACTCAGGCACTCAGTTGGTGCAGGGTCAGTCCTAGACCCTCAGGGCCTAGACTGTCCAGGTGTGTCCTGGAGGTGTATCTCTTTGCCTATCTCAACTCAAAGGAATTCCAAGGACAATGGTCCTTGCCTTGGGGGTCTCAAGGGCAGGAAGGGGGAAGGGAATTCCCCTGCTCACAGCCTGCCAGAGTCAAGGGGTACAGGGTCCCTGCCATCTCTGCACAATGCCCGTGTCCTCTCCCCCTCTCCAAATATCTAAGGGAAAAGGGACGAAGGTCTCAATCTTCTGTAGCTTCTTCCAAGCTGGGTATGGTTGTATAGCTGGCCCTGCCTATGTTGGAGGGAGAGAGGTGTCGACTTTAGGCAATGTCCAGAGATCCAGGCTGGGAGTGGCATCTTCTGTGATGAGAGAGAGCTTTCATCCTAAAAGCAACTAAAGAAATGACAATGTAAAAAAAAAAAATCGCAGGGTTTAAATTAGGGGGTTTTCTGTCTAGCTGGCAAGATTTAAAGAAACAAAAAAATGTAAGAAAAGGAGTAAGAAATTTAAGGGAACCAGGAGGAAAGGGGATGGGGGTCTACCCATTCCCGAGCATCCTTAGGCTTGTTCTTCTGGCAGAAGAGGAATTTGAGGTCCTCCAGCAGCTCACAGGAATGAGTGACATCTGTTCCCCCTTCACCACCTGTTTCCAGGGGAGGTTAAAGGGTTTAATATGAGAGGTATTCTGCCCCTCTAATTTTACTTCTGTGGAAGTGGACAAAAATAGGTGATGGGGCCCATCCCATGGAGGGGGGGGGGGGGGTGTTAGCTGGAGTTTGATCTACTCCAGGTTTTCAGGTATACCAAATCTCCAGGTGTGGCTGGGTGGAGGGATTCCTCTTTCTCCCCTCTTGAGGGTTTGGGAAGGATCTTGTTAGCATATTCCCTCCAGAGCTGGTGGATCTGCCAGAATTGTTTAGAAAACTGAACAAAACCGTGAATAATTTCTGTATCTAAAAGAACATCAGAGGTTAGAAAGGGTTTCCCTTTCCTGTACTGCAGTTCAAATGGGCTTAGTCTTAAATCTGCTGGAGGAGCAAGTTTGATTCTAGTGTTAACTTAGAAAAACGCGGGACTTTTAAATAGTCATAAAACCACTCTTTAATCAAGGGAAAGGGGGATGAGGGCTACTTGGCCTCTTATGCAGAGCTGTGCCTTGTGCAGAGCCTAAAGGAACACTGCTTCGCTCTGCTCCCTGATCCCCCTGGAAGTGACTCTGCCTAGATGACCACTCCTGGGGACAAAGGAAATTGGGGAACTTATATACCCTTTGGGAAGATCTAGGGGCCGGGAGGGATGATTGACATTATACTGATAGGACACAATCAAGCTAGAGAAAGGGATCATAGCTAGAGGCTAGGGTGTAGGGGAAGGGGCTGCTTACACAATGGATACTAAAGGATGGTCCCAGCCCAGGCAGTCTTCCTGGGAAGGGTCTTTGATACAAAGGGGAAGACTACCTAGGACAAAAGGGTATTTCCATTATTCAGTCGGCAACTGCCAGCCTTAGATTCCCTTCAGGGTGGATTCTCACGGGAATAGGGAACAAGCACAAGCTTTGGGGGTCTTCAACCTACAAAACTATTTCTAAACTTGGGGTTCCTCATACCTCACTAAGCTACAAGTTTGGGGACTCTAGATTCCATGTCGACACCCCCCCCTTTTGGTCAAGATTAAATGTCACCGACCAACAATGGAACTCTCACTAATGGTGGAGAAACCTTAGGGTACAAGTATGGGTGACTGGCACTTGGGGGCGCTGCCCAGTGCCCCGCGCAATGACAGTTTTGCCAGAGAAAGGTAGGCAGTCTACCCTCGACATATTTTGAAAATCACAACATTAGCCCACTTCCCAAGTCTTATAAGTCTTTCAAATCCTGGGGTCCTGATGCCTTTGGCCTCCTCTCTCCTGAAGACTTCTCTCTTCTCTCCTCTCTCCTGCAGACTTCTTTCTCTGTACAAGACAAGCTTCATAGCTGCAAGAGAAACTTAGAAGAGATCTATAAACATATTCTTTAACAGACCTTGATCAACTCCCAACATACTTACTATAAAAGATTATTCTAACCTTACTCTTGACATCCTATATAATTGATTCTATTAGAGTTCATTCTACAGCCATTTTAAGATTATTTAAATTACACACCCAATCAAAAATTTCCTTACTTTACCAAAATATTATATAAAAATCAACCCTACAAACAGTAGAAATGTAAAAACAAAAATAAATCCACATCACAGGTTAATCAGGGCTTGTAAATCTGAAAGTAGTCTCTCCTCCGTTCAGTGCCCAAAAATTAAGTTATCATCTAATACCAAGAAAAAATTCTAATTAAATATTCAATGATGACAATCTCAAAATCATATAAAAACTATGACAACTTCAACTTCAAAACAATTTTTAAAAGTCTCAAATCAAAATTAACTCCAAAAATTCTCAAGATTGAAAATGCTACTAAATTTTCCTAATTTTAAAACCTCTCACACACACACACCCCTTTGGGGAGGTTGAGATGCTGGGGATTTAAAAAAAAATTTTTTTTTTCATTCACCTTTTAACTACTTAAATTATCATGCCTATTACTTTGTAGGAAAAAAATGTTGCCACTGAGTCAGCTAATGTAAAGTCTGTAGATAAAAATTCTTGTGAAAATAATTCTCTTGCTTAGGCAGTTAACTTGAGATTTCCTTAACCAAATCAGTTTGGGGTACATTTTTCAATTTCCTGAGTATCTATTCATTGGCAATAAGGGCTCCTTCACCATTGAACTTAGACCTAGTCAGTAGGTGATTTCAGTAGCATTCCCTAGTCACAAAAGTTTCCTTATCTCATTTGTTTTCTGCCTTTAGTTTTCTAGATGTATAAACTTTACTGGTACTGGGGAGAAAGTCAGTGTTCTATCTGAACCCAGTTTATTTAAAATACTGCTTAGAATCTACTATTTATGTATTGCTTCCCTCCTTTTTGACACTAATATTTTGCCAGATTTTTCTTATGACCTAAATTCTTCCTCCTTTTAGGAAAAAGGGACCTCTAATTTGCTAACCTCATTCACAATGGCTAAAAATTTCTATTTGCCTTCACGATTTCCCATATTCTAGGTCTTGCCTTTCTAAGGCTTTCTTCATCCTATGATTAGAGAAAATTGCTGTAACAGGAGAAAAGTGGGAAGTGACTTAAAATGAGGGAGAGGCTCCCATAATTTGGATTAATGCCATGCATAAGTTGGTCATGATTGGCAGTCAGTCACCTGTAGAACTTGACAGAAACTTAGCTTAGGCATTTCTCAGTCCTTCCATTCGCCTTGTGACTGCATCCATAACCAATTTCCTCCATAGCATTTCTGTTCCCAATTATCTTCCTTCCCATACAATTCTCCTTAGATGGAGATTCTCTCTAGCCATGCTCAGGGTTTAAAATAAACTTTCTTTGCTTATTAACAAATTTCTAGGCTCCATCATTTCTTTCCTGAATTCTTCTGATACTACTTTGAGACAAACGCGTTCTGTAATACTGAACTAGCACTCTGGAATCTGCTGTGAATTCTCAAATCTAGCAGTTACTACTACTCTCAAGCCTCTTAAAGGAAAATGCTACTATTTTAAATTTTCCCTGCTTTAGCTAATATTTGGAAAATAACTCTTCCTTCTAGGTTCTCTCCTTAAGAGTCTTTGCTCAGGGTAAGTATAATTCTTAGGGTAAATAAAATGGAAAAGTTTTTGACTGCTACAGAAATTTGAAAGGCCAAAAGAGAGCAATTAAGAAAGGTGATACTTATCGGTTCCAGTGACATCTTGGGCTTCCTTCGGATTTCTCATAGTTGTCTTCTTCAGAGAATCTTTCAGGTTCGGATTCCTGTCCATGCTTTTGGCTCCTAAGTACCTAGTTGATTCCTAGTCTTGAGATAAAGGTGCTCCAGGGGTTGTGAATAAAATCCCTTTAACAAGCCTTATAGCAAATTTGATCTTAATAAGTTCTAATCACTTCACCCACACTCCAGAACTGGGGTAGTAATTAGAAATTTCTAGAAATTTCTTAAGAATTTTCCCAGGTGAGAAATTCCTTTCTCTAATATCGGTCATGTGCCCATGGTCATCTATCAGAAAAATAGTGCTCACAAAATAAATAAATGCCAAATTGGATTAGTTCTCTCCACTCAAAAAGTAAAACTCAACTACCTATATATAGGAACTAAGATTCTCTGCTCTTTTTAGAACAAAAACTAATCTATTGTAATGGTTGCACTCTGGAAATTTACCTAAAGAAAAAAACTCTCCAAAAATCAGGTTATATTTCATGATTCCTTCTAAAACCCATAAAAGTTCTCCCGACCCAAAACTTTGGATTACTAAGGAAAAGCTAAAATTACCTTTAAATCAGAATACCTGTCCAATTCCCTTCTATCTTCTTACTCTGTCCTTGGCTCCAAATTACCTTTCTCTCAGCCTGGCCTCAAAAGCCTTTCTTTTGGCCTAAGGCTAAAGCGGCTCCTTCAGAGGAAAATTGTCAGTTTAAAATCCTTCAGTTTCCTTCCCATTCAAAGCCAAGCCTTTCCTCAGCCATGTCTTGTCATTTTACAATGACCCAATGACCAAAAATGAACCGTCTTTACTTCTGAACACACGTTAATCAGAAAAACCTTGCTCTCTGGAAACAACAGCTTGAAAAAATGTGAACTTACAGCATTCAAATAACAAATTTAACAAATGCATCCCATTACAAACATTATTAAAACATTAAGTGCATTTTGCATACAATATTTCACACATTATACCAAAACTGGGAAGAAAAGGTTAGAATTTTAAGTTAGGAATTTCTGGACCTCCTTTTGCCTTTTGCTGGATCTTCTCCTATCCAGATCTCCAGCTCCAGTCCTGTCTCTTCAGCTTTTGGGAGGAATTAATTGTTAACACAACTTTAGACATTTAAATCACAAGCTTTAAGGTTATTAGTGAATCCTTTTTAAAACACATCACAAATACAACATAAGCAAAACCTCAAAGAAATGAGAAGAAATCCAGAACTTAAGTTCTTTAAGTTTCTGTGAGAAGCTCTTTTGCAAAAATTTACAACCATTTAAACTTTAAACCCTTAAACCTTGGCTTTTCAGTTCATGAAGCAACTTTCTCCATGTAATCCACTTAAATGTACCTTGAGGCTCCTCCACTCCAGCTCAGCTTCCCATTCCCATTCTAGGCTTTCAGCCCGACATTCACACCTCTAACCTCCTCTCCTTGCTTTTCTACTCCAGACATGCTTCACCCACTTTCACATGCAACAACACACACACACTCTAATACCTGGTCACACTCGGAGCTTGTGGTAGGTTGAACTAGACTCCATTTTGGCCCGCTTACCTTGGGATTGGACTTTGTCCCCATTTGCCATTTATCCAGATATTCGCATGCATTAGTAAGGGCTAGTAAGGGCTATTTTGGGAGATTGGATCCAATCAGCTTTTGCTTCCTCACATAGCCTGGTGAGGGATCTTTTTAGGGTCTTGCACCTTTTGCAAGGTGGCAGGTGGGTGAAATCGATCTGCCAATCTTCCCCTGGTGATTCCCCTCTCCTTAGGATGGGCTTAGGGAGAAGAGGGGGTCTGGGAGCTCCAGTGCTGTTACTTTGAGCCACTGGCCTCAGATCAGGTTCCAGGTACAGAGCTAAAACGCGGAGGGCAAATTGCTTTCTCTCATCTACAAATCCTAGGAATTTTAAGGTGGAAATTGTGTCCATGACACAGGCAGCCTCTGATGGGCTAGAAATCAAGAGGTCATCGACGTATTGTAAAATGGAGCTATTGGTCATTTTTAGAGCTCTGAAGTCTTTGTTGAGGGCAGCCCTAAAATGGTGCAGGCTGTCTCTGAGGTCCAGTGAAAGGGCACAACGCCTGACTGGTTGGGGTCTGGGGTCTGAGGGAAAAACCCACTCAACCGCTAAAAGGAATCTACACTTTGGGTGTAGAGGTATGCAGGGGAAAACATCTTTCAAGTCAATCACAGAAAACCCCCGAGAGTTTCCTGGAATCTGAGTTTGGATTGTATATGAGCTAGGGACAATGGGGTGTGCTGCATTAATATGCCCAAGGTCTTGGACCATAGGCCAAGTCCCATTGTAAATAGAATTAGCCAGATCCCGTTAATAGTCAAGAATCTACTCAACACAGGCGTGCTAATGATGTCACTCCCACCTCCCTTAGTGGGGAGGGGAGACGAGTTACCCACACGTGACAATAAGTAACAAATCAAGAATAAGGGACTGCCCTTTGGGCAGTCCAAATCAATGTAGAAACTGCCATTTGTCCATTTGAATTAGAGGTGGACCACAGGAAGTGATGAAAGACACATTCTCTTTAAGTAAGTGAGTGAACTTCCTGTGGGGGCAGTTGCCGTCTGGAACTGGAAGAAGAAGCATCTCCTGAGACCACAGACAGCTTACACTCTGTATTGTCACGTGGGTAAGTTAGGCTGGCTTCCTTGGCCTAGCTGGGCCAATTCTAAACTCTGCCTATCCGGCTGTTGGGCCTTGCGGCTTACAGCTTCATTTATTTAGATTTCTAACCTCCCTCTTCTCTTTATCCCTACTTTACCTACCTGATTGTAAATAAACTCCTCAACCCGATGCTGACTTGGGTCTGATTTAATTACGGAATCAACCTGAATTGTTGATTCCTGGCGGCCACATAATTTTAATATATAGCTATAATAACTAAATTTTAATTCTTACACCATTGGGTTTTTTCACTGGCCGGAGGGGAGAGTTAAGGGGTAACTGAGTAGCTCTTCCTGGAATGCCTTGATCCCAAACAATAGAAGGTACTTTCTCCCAGATTTTTGATGAGATAGTGGGAGGTCTTTGCAAAGGAGTGTCTAGGGAATTTTGATTTGAGATAAGGGACAATTTAGAATTTAGCTTCTCCATTATGTCTCTTCCTAATAAAGGACGTATTGAAGTAGGGATGGCCAGAAATGTATATTGTGATAATCTGTCCTCATGGGCACCGGCTAGGGTGTCCCTACATCTAGGTATCTCCCCCCTTCTCCCAATTACCTGATGCTGCAAAGGCAATGTAGGACCATTGTGTGAAGGAAGGGCAGGAAAAGTAGGTCCCGTTTTGAGAAAGGTAGTCCGCTTACCTTCCACCTCAAGATTAACCCTGGGTTCAGCCACTGTGATGGAAACCGGGAGCAAGCCGGCCCTAAGGCACCCCTTTTCTGGGCCTTCAGGAGACTGTAAGATAGGAGGATGCCTCTTGGGTCGTCGGGGTCTTTGCCAGGAGGGACACTGACATTTCCAGTGTCCCTGTTGCCCACAGGCTGGACACGGAGACGAGGGTGGTCTTTCCTTCAAAGGACACTCCCGTGACCAATGCCCATACTGTCTACAGGCATGGCAAGAGCCCCTCAGCTTCTGCCCACGGGTCAGGGTCAAAAAAGTGAGAGCGGCTACAAGCAGTTTCTCTCGGGTGTGTCCTTCCTCCATTCCCTGGTCCCTGTTGTGAAACACCTTAAAAGCAGCATCTAGTAATTGGTTAGTTGGAGTCTGGGGTCCCAGATCAAGCTTTTGCAGTTTCCGCCTGATGTCTGGGGCTGACTGTCCTATAAAATGGAGGCGTAAGATAGTTGCCCCCTCATCAGTGTCGGGGTCGACATTTGTATATTGTTTCATAGCTTCTACTAGTCTGGACAAGAAGAGAGCAGGATTCTCCTCTTTACCTTGAGTAACTTCCCTAAGTTTGCTGTAGTGCACTCGCCTCCTAATGCCTCTCTCCATGGCTTGGAAAATGCAGTCTAACATGTGGTTTCTTCGACTTCGGTGGCTCTCATTTCCATAATTCCATCCAGGGTCTTGTACAGGGACAGCAGTAGGGCCTGGGACCCCTGCCCATGTGCCACCGAGGGTTTTCTCATCTCCTACTGCTATGGCCAAGTCCCAGATTCCCTTCTTTTCATCTGGGGTGCAACAAGTAGCAAGAATGATGTGCACGTCTGACCAAGACAGATCATACTGTAGGGTGAGGGATTTAAACCCTTCAATGAATCTGGTGTGGTTCTCAGAGTACCGACCCAACTTCTCCTTAATCTGGGCTAGATCTGTCATAGAGAAAGGAACCTGTACCCGGGCCAACCCATCTCGGGAGGGCACCTCTCTCACTGGGAAAGGGTGAGCCCCCTCACCGTAGCTCAGTCTGTACCGAGTGTGGAGTGGGCTAGGCTGAGGAATGGGCGAGTTACCAGGCAGTGGAGGGCACAAAAGGATATTACCCTTGGGAGTAGCTTTGAACATGGCCTTTGGCTCTGAGCCTAAAGGGTAAGGTAGGGGTTTTGGAGCTGAGGGAACAAAGGAATCTGGGGTGGATGTGGAGGTAGGCTGTGGTATCTCAGCCTGAGGAGGTGTTATCTCTCTGCTTCTAAGGGAGGGGAAAGTGCCATAGAATGTTAAATCATCCGGAATATCCTCCTGGCTGGTCTTCCCTGAAGGAGCAAGCAAAGGTGTTGCGAGGCAGAACCTCCTAAATTCAGGGTTTTGGTTCAATTCTACAAAAATTCTTATATAGGGAAATTCTGTCCATTTCCCTGCCCTTATACAAAACAAATCTAATTGCATGATGGTATCAGGATTTAGGGTGCCATGGATAGGCCATGCTTCTTGCTTGTCTAGGCTATAACTCGGCCATTTTACATTACAAAGAAAAGCCAGTTTCTTTTCCCTCAAGTTTTTTAAAGCCAATTTGTCCCAATTTAAAATTATAAACCCCAATGGGGAATCACGGGGTACGCTCGGTCTCTGTCCCATAGTGGTATGGAAAAAAGGGCCAAACCCACAAAAAGACAAAAAAACTGTGACCCAGAAACCTGCAACTCAGTCCCCAGTAGTGGGTACTGAGGAGAATCCTGCAACCAACTGTGTGTCCACAGAAGGTGCCCGACCTGCCACTCAGTATTACACCCAGTGTATACTGAGGAGAAACCTACAACCCAGTGTCACACACAGTGTCCACTGAGGAGAAAACCCAAAACCTGTCACCCAGCACCACACAACGTACACTGGGGGAGAACCTGCAACCCAGTGCTTAAACACTGAGGAGAACCTGGGTAATGGCCTTACATTCCGTACCCTATGAGAGTGCAAGCAAAGAGAACCCACAAAGATATCACCAAAAGATGGGGGTTTCAGGAGTCCAAGAAAGGCTCCTTCCTACCTGAGAAGCTATGTCCTCGTGAGCAATCCGGGAACAAGAGCAGCTTCCAGGAGAGCCAAAAAACGTTGGGCGCCAAAATGTTATAGGGGAGCAAATTGGTGAACCCCTGGGTTCGGGAAGGAAACCATTCTCAAGAATGAGAGGACTCCAAACTTAGCTTAAAAGTAAAAAAGAAAGATTTATTAGTAAGATAGGATTAATGGCCAGCAAGACAGCATGAGTGGAGCAGCCATGGGAGGCTCTCCCCGGGTCCCCCAGTTCTTGCCCTTTGGTATCCTTTCCAGTAGTGTGTACTTGACTCCCTGCACTCAGGCACTCAGTTGGTGCAGGGTCAGTCCTAGACCCTCAGGGCCTAGACTGTCCAGGTGTGTCCTGGAGGTGTATCTCTTAGCCTATCTCAACTCAAAGGAATTCCAAGGACAATGGTCCTTGCCTTGGGGGTCTCAAGGGCAGGAAGGGGGAAGGGAATGCCCCTGCTCACAGCCTGCCAGAGTCAAGGGGTACAGGGTCCCTGCCATCTCTGCACAATGCCCATGTCACTTTCTTATGGCACAATAGAATTCCATTACAAACACAGACTACAATTTATCCAACCATTGCCGATTGATGGATATCCCTTCAGTTTCCAGTTCTTTACCACCACAAAAACAGCTGCTTGGACTCGTATGAATTGGTCTTGAAACAAAAGGATAATTGAACTAAGGTCAAATCCTGATCATGATTCCTAAAAGATATAGGGGTTTACATTGCCCTGCAAAATTTGTTGCTGTTGATTTCCATGGCAGTAGTGATAGCAATTACATTACCACAAACCAATCCCACTTAGAAAAAATCAGGACTTGGCACCCAAAATGTACCCATCTTGTAACCATTGGTAGAAGACATATTAAAAATAATTTTAAAAGGGGACAGGCAGGTGGCTTAGTGGATTTAGAGCCAGGCTCAGAGACAAGAGGTCTTGCATTCAAATCTGGCCTCAGATACTTCTTAGCTGTGTGACCCCATTGCCTACCCCATATGACTCTTTTGGCTTGGAAACTAATACATAGTATTGATTCTAAAATGGAAGGTAACAGTTTTAAATAATAATAATTTTAAATAAATAAGTTTTAAATTTTTATTATTTATAAAATAATTTATAATAATAATTTTAGGCAAATAATAACAATAAGTAGGTAAATAATAATAAATTTTAAATGAAAGCTTAGTTCAAAGAAAAATAACTCCATCCTCCAAATTTGGTTTTACATTGTTTTAAAAATGCCATTTTAGGGGGCAGCTGGGTAGCTCAGTGGATTGAGAACCAGGCCTGGAGATGGGAGGTCCTAGGTTCAAATCTGGCCTCAGACATTTCCCAACTGTGTGACCCTGGGCAAGTCACTTGACTCCCATTGCCTACCCTTACCACTCTTCTGCCTTGGAGCCAATACACAGTATTAACTCCAAGATGGAAGTAAGGGTTTTTTAAAAAAAAAAAATTTAATTAAAAAATAAAAATGCCATTTTAGAACACCATTCCATCTTTAAAAAAAAGTAACAAAATCATTTAACACAAGCAATTAATCAGGCTATGGCTAATTTATATACAAATTTACAAGTTTGTCATTTTGTAACTTTTGTCACAAACTACTGTATTATTTGTCACTACAAAACACAATTAATTCATTTTTTCCCTATTCCCTTTCCCCTCTTTCCCATCTTTTTCTCAAAACCTATTACTAAACTTTCCTTTCTCCCCTCACTGTTATCCTTATTTTTTCATCTCCTGCTCTAGCAGTTAAAAAGGATGGGTCAATCAATTCCCTTATAGCTCCATACACCATTTCTGTGACTTCCCTGATCAATGCACTCCTCCTTGGTCATCATTCTTGTAGTAGGAGCAATATCTTCATCTCCCTACCTTCTCATCTGGGGGCAATTTAGGCTAATTTTCCCTTAAAAGGTACTCAAAATGCCCTTGAGATTTGACTGGTTTAAGGGTCCAAAGACTTAAGTGGTTACTTAAGTGATGACTTCCTGGTCACCTGATTAAAAAATAATGGGAAGGAGCTTTAGAAAGTGTTAGGTTTTTTTGTTAGACCATCATAGGCAATTGAGAAGCAAGGAACTTCCCTCACCTGAATCTGCTCTCAGGGTGTTGAATATTATCCTTTTGCTATGATTAAGTAAATCTCCTTAATTGTTGAATTACCTACTGGTTTTTTCATTTTATTCCAGTAGTGACCATAAGTGACCATAAACCTTAAAGGACTAATCTGAGGCAGATCCAGACCAGAACAACTTTCCTTCCCTTGACATGTAAGTTCCTTAGAGAAAAAAACTCAAAGGCAAAATTAGTGATGAAGATCAGAGGGATGCTATCAACCCAGATTAAAATACAATTGGGAAATATTTAACAAAATAAATAAAAATGCAATAGAGCATAGCCTTGTTAATGTGTGCATTTCTAGGTCAATCTATGACCTGAAGGGATTCTTATGTTTGGTTTTGAGCTCCCATTTCTTTTTTTTAAACCCTTACCTTCTGTCTTAGATGGTTCTACTGCAGAAGCATGGTAAGGGCTAGACAATGGGGGTCAAGTGCCTTGCCCAGGGTCACATAATCAGGAAGTGTCTGAGGTCATATTTGAACCCAGGACCTCCTGTCTCTGGGCCTGGCTTTCAATCCACCGAGACACCCAGCTGCCTCCTGAGCTCCCATATCTATTTGACTTTGATACCATTGAGGGAGACAGATGATCTTTGACAAATGTAATAAAATAATCAGCTGACTTGGTAAGAAAATCATTATAAGAAACTGTTTTCTCAATCAAATATACTTGAATCATACCACTAGAATCCTAGATGTGCTTATAGAAGATGTAGAAGTAGTACTAAAGGGAACAAAAATGGAAAAAGGCAATTGGTTTGGACAAAAGATATTTAAAGTTGCTAAAGGTAGCACAACTATGAAAGCGTTAAGAGACTGATATATAAGGTATGTGAAGGAGAATTAAGCATACTGAAGTTGTGTAAAAAGTCTTGGACCTTATTATCAATAAGGAAAAAAGACAACCAAGCCATCAGTAACTAGAGACCTATAAGCAAGCCTACTCTCTCATCTATACAAAATCTTTATGAGTCATTTGTGCATACATCAAGGGCATCCTCAATGAGGGTATTGATAAGAAACAAATAGTCTTTCACAAATGATGTTCAACAATGGACCACATTTTGCTGATGTTGACAGAATCAACATCACACTGTGTTTATTGTTTGTTGACTTGAAAAAAAATATTTGATTCAATAGGAGAAAATGGCATCTTACAGTCTTCCATCTATACATCAAAATTATTCAAGATTCCTTGAAAATAGTTTTTGTCCAATACTTCTCTAATGATAAGCATCCAGCAAGGCATAACTAGGGAAAATGTATGCTCACCAAAGATGTTCTCAACTGTGATAAAGCTAATCTATCAGAACCCTGTGAATGGTAAATTCCTCCATATGCTCCTTTTTGTAGATGACATTGTGCAAATTGTAGCAATTTCTGAATACTGGAGAACCTCCTGGAAGAAATCTGTAATCACTCAAAAGAATATGGACAGGCCAGATGTTTCAGTGTTGACTGCCCAGATCACAATGTACATTTGGATGAATACCTCATGGAGACTTTTACTGACCTAAAGCAAAGATACATTTCTTAATGCTAACATTCTACTGGTGTTGTTTTATGATATTCAGACATGACTACAACTGTCTACAAATAATTCAAAATGAATATCACACAGATGACAAAGATGTACGTACTTCTATATGTACAGACTGTCACATGTAACCAATGAAGAACTCTGAAAAAGAATAGGAGTAAAATGAATTTATGATATAAAAAGGATTGGACTTGTCACAGGGTGAAAAGGAAATAAACAAATGGAACACCAGAGTATCCTTCTGATGACATGACCTTGAAATGTCAGGAGAAAGTGAAAAAGGTCTCTAGTATAGTGGATGGACAATCTGTGACAAACTTATGAGAGGGTATGGACAAAAATGGTACAAGACGGACAGACCTGAGAAGTTGTGATCTATCCTGGTTGAGGGGACTTCTGAGTAGATGAGATAAAAGATCCATTTCAGCATCTGAGTAGTTGAAATCAATCTGCTAGTGTCCAAGGGTCCCTCATTTTCATATATATCAATATGACTCTTAGAAGGATCATTTTCTCAGCTATGTTCCCTGGGCATCCCTTTTCTCCCAAAAAAACACACAAAAAAAACAATGATTCCAGCCCAGTTAGACTTTGGGGTACCATCACACAAGTTCTTCCTGGTGTGAAATAATCAGGGAAAGCCTTGGTTTCCAAAGTGACTGTCATACTGTATATGCATATAGACACATATGTGCATACACACACACATATATGAATATGTATGTATTACTTTTAACCTTGTCAGATAGCTTTTAGAAAGAGAATATTTTTTTCTCCATTGTATCCAGCTCCTTGCAGGTCAATACTTCTATTACATGAAAACCCTCAATTTTAGCTTCTAGTAAAATCTGGATACCTAGTCAACTCTGACTTGCTGAAAACCTTGCTTATTTCACATCACAAACCAACTACTCTGAGCAAGTCACTTTGTGCCTCTAGGTTTGTTCCCTCAGCTGTAAAAAATAGTCATAATAATGCCTGTCCAACTTCATGACTAATGCGATGATCATGGGATAATCTATATATAGCAATTTACAAGCCACAGAGTGATTTGTAAATGCCAAATCTTATTATTTCAGTCTAACTTAGGCAAAATATTCTTTTTTTTTTTTTTTTTTTTTTTGGTTTTTTAAACCCTTAACTTCTGTGTATTAGCTCATAGGTGGAAGAGTGGTAAGGGTGGGCAATGGGGGTCAAATGACTTGCCCAGGGTCACACAGCTGGGAAGTGTCTGAGGCCGGATTTGAACCTAGGACCTCCCGTCTCTAGGCCTGGCTCTCAATCCACTGAGCTACCCAGCTGCCCCCCAAAATATTCTTTTTAATAAACATTTATAGTCTTGACAAATTTCCAAACTTTACTTCCTATCCATTGATGAGGATTATATGCCTAGTGACCAATGCACCTCATCAGTTCCCAAAGGTTTAATGATCATTTTTCTGTAGGTAACTCCCAGATCTATATATTATTTGTTACTAATCTCTCTGCTGAGCTCCAATCCTCTTATCATCAATTGTTTCATGGATATTTTAAGTTGATTTTCCTATAACCACATCCACATGCCCTAAAACAGAACTCATTATCTTTTTCCCCAGAGGCTAACACTTCTGAACTTCATTACTGCTACTGAGGGCACTGCCATCTTTGTACCAATTGCATTCTCCTCTTCTCTCCAGCCACACTTCCACAACCTTAGTTCAAGACCTCAGCACTTCTTCCAGTTTCTCCTCTCTCCAATCAATCCTCCACACAACTGTCAAAATGATTTTCCTAAAGTACAAGTCTAACCATGCCACTTTTCAACTCAATAAACTAATGACTTCTTCCTATGATGTCTAGGCTCAAATATAAACTACTCTTTTTTTGACATTTAAAATGCTTCACTACATGATGCCAATCTACTTTTCCAGACTTATTATATATTACTAGCTTCATGAATTCAGCATTTCAGAGATTGGCCTCATCATAGTTCCTCACCTACAGCACACCCAACTGCCTTTTCACTGGCTGGCTGTCTCTCCTGCCTGGAATGCTCTTTTAACTCCTTATTTTTACACAAAGGCCCTAGTAGCGCTCAGTTCCAGAACAACCCTCTAAATTGGCTCTCTTAATTTCTCTCCCAGCTGCAAGTAATCCCACCCCCAATATTCCCTTACACTTATTCTGCATAGATTTATTTACATAAATATGCATAGCATGTGGTCTCCTACAATTGAAGTAGTATGAATATATGGCCCAGAAATCAAAGCACCAGCTTAATAATTTCCCTTAACCTTTTCTTATTTCAATTATTTCTCTGCCATCATTTACTAACAGAGCACCAATTTTTGCCATACCACATGAATGACAGGATAAATCACTTTAGCATAATAGCTAGAGGAGGCCATCAATCAGGCAGAGCCTACTAAGGGCAGCTGGACACTTGATTGATCAGATCCTACTAGGAAAGGAAAGAAGAAAAGATCATTAATTCTAGTGAAATCTCTCTTGACTTTCTTATTCTTCCTTCCTTCCTTCTTCTCCTCCTTGCCCCGGTAGTTTACACCTAATAAATGATTGGCTAAGTGGATGAACTTGTAGCTTATAATCCATTTGTTAACTTATACTTAATTGAAATAGCCCTATTTTCCAGAAGACTGTTTGTAAGAAAAGAATAATTTGGAAATTTTACTCTTAAATTTCCAATTTCTTTATACAATAATAAAATAATTGAGCTAGGCCTGTGAAGAAATTATGCAAGATATGCACAAATTATGCAAGATAAATTCATGTTTTTTTAAATATGTATCCTGAAAAGTCAAAAAGGCTATGAAGCTCTCTATCAGTAAGAATTACAGTTTGTGAGAACTAAAGTAGAACTTTTCAAAGCACTGAATCTTTCCCGATTCTCCCAACAACTTCACAGTCTTAATTGGCCACAGGACTTGAAATTCATTTGGTGATTGTTTATTTGCTTCATCTGCCAATGGAAACGATTCAACTCCCACTCACCACTAAAGTATATATAGATATACAATGTGCCAACCAAAGTAGCTTCTGTGGCAGTATTCTCAAGGATTGTCACTAGGTAAGTGGGGTGGTGGTGGGGAATTGGGTAGTAGCTTTGCACTTTTGTTCAATGGAAAGTGTTCTTCCCCTCTACTAAAAAGAACACTACTCTCCTTTTAGGGTAAACATTACAAGAGAAGACTATCATTTGGCCATAAGAGTTGTATTGACACCATCGATATCGTAATATAGCTGGGTTAAGAGTTTTTAAGGTTATCTGAAATTGAATATTTATTGTCCAGTGAAGGACTTTCATTGACTGTCCCAGCAAAGACTGCAGTCAAAGTGAAACTACAGTTCACTCTATAAGGAGTGGGTGAAAAGCAAATCAAGAACAAATTGGAATTTTATATTTTAGGGCATGGAGTTTGAAGGCAGATCTTTAGAGATCATCTATTCCAGTTCCCTTATTCTATAAATTAGAACAAATGAAAGCTTCCAAAACTAAGTGACTTACTAAAAAAGGTCTATAAAAAAATTAAGCTAGGATTTGAACTGATAGCTTCTGACCTCCAAATCTAGAACTTTTTTTCCCCATTGCACCATGATGCCTTGGTATAGATAGGTTATCTTTTTTTTTTTTTTATGAACTAATTTTTTTTATTAGAACTAGAAGCAAACAGTAACATTGATGTGAGTCTTCCCTAGAACTTTACTATAGTTGTAAATTCCTTACTCCACATAATCCTCATCAAAAACTATTTTATCCTTTGTCTTGGGAAGTTTGGCCTATTTCTGTGACAACCTGATGTATCTAAAGTCCAGACTTAAACAGTCCTCCTACCCCTTTCCCCTTGTAGAACATTGACTTGCAAGCAGCCCTCAAAACAATACATGCCTAGACTGAGTTTGGTTCTGGGCCTGAAATTCTACCACTAAGTCAATTTTATATGAAATGTCTTAAAATTTCTACATCTTCCTCTCTAAGGTGGGAAGATGTGGGGTGGGGGCAGGGGCAGCAACAGCAGGGCTGGGGCTAGATGGTTTTATTTACTATTTTCACCTTTTAATCTTCAGACTTTTTAAGCTTCATATAATACAATATATAATATGACATATTCTAACATATAATATAAAGTATTAGCTGCTTCACCATACCCCTTCCATTCTCCACCTCCCCAACTTCCCATGGCACAAAGCACTGTATCTATCTAATGCACTTGTGTATTGTATAGCCTATATTACTCTACTGAGAAGTAACTTAAGGGGCAACTAGGTGGTTCAGTGGATAGAGCACCAGACCTGGAGTTGGGAGGACCTGGGTTCAAATCTGCCCTCAGATACTTCCTGGCAATGTGACCCTGGGCAAGTCACTTAATCCTGCTTGCCTAGCCCTTGCCTTTCTGTCTTAGAGTCTTTACTAAGACAGAAAGCAAAGGTTAAGATATATATATATATATTTTCCCCTTAAAGTATGCTAAAGGTAGGCCAATAGGAAAGTACCAAATTTGGAGTCAGAGGACCTGGGTTTCTTAATTCTGACTGTGGCCATGGGAAAATGATTTAACTTCTCTGAGCCTGTGTCTCTTCTGTAAAAATGAAGATTTTGGATTAAATGACCTCTAAAGTCACTACCAGCTGTAAGTATGTAATCCTATTATTTAAATATTATCATTCTTCCTGAGGTCCCTTACAGTGCTCTGTGTGCAGGAGACATTGAACAAATGTTTACTGGAGTAACTCTAACACCTTAATTAGTTGTGATGGTCACCTTAGTGTAAATAGTAACTAGATGTTTCTGATAAATGAGCATTCTTTCCTTGATGGAAAAGGTCTTGTTGACTTGGTCTCAAGCTCTGAGTAGCTCACACAGAAAACATACTTTTATTGTATCAAATTGCTTTCCAGGTAAATGTTTCTCTGTCCCCATTGGGTTTGTGGGGTTTGTTTTTTGTTTGTCCTTTTTATTTTGGGATGTGTGTGTGCATGCTTTATGGCTTACTGAGGGGCCAGTTGGGTGGTTCAGTGGATGGAGTCAGACCTAAAGACAGTAGGTCCTGGATTCAATTTTGAGTCCAAGACAGAAGGTGAGGGTTTAAAAAAAAAAAAGCACTTGCCCAAATTTAGCTGAATTCATTGTCAAATCCAGGTGCTCTAACTCCTAATTGAATGCTCTTTCCATTATATTGAATGGCTACATGTGTTTCTTCTGCTGAGATGAAATTCCCTGGAGTACTTCTATCCAATACAATGCAAAATCTCTTTGAGATTCATGTAATTAGTCATGCTTTTCTCTTAGGTTAGAGTGAGGAGAAAAAAATGGCCAGCTGTAACTTGAGCCATCCATCTACTACTGGCACAGAGGAAATCATGATGAATACTTCTCTTGGCAAGAGTTCCTGGCTTATCGGACCCAGAAAGAGCTCACCCAAGATAAACAAGACTGTCTCTCATATGATACTTAATGATGCAAAACAGATTGTGGCTGAACTTAATTCCAAATGTAAGTAAAACATTGCTTTGATTAGAAGTTGACCCTGTTGCACTTAGTAGAGACTCTTGAAAAGAATCCTTACTGTTTGTAAGTTTTAAATAGAAAGTACTAGTTTATCTTGTCAAATGTGTTAAAGCTTAAATTTGGATTTGGAAACATTTGTCTTTTGACTCAAGCAAAAGTCCCTCTTATTAGCTCAGAATGAACTGACATTAAAATATTGTACTTGATAACTCTAGGATCTTGGAGCTTTGACCCACAGTTAATTGAGAGCTCTGATTTCTTTGAAAGTTGGACCAAAAGAGCTATTTTGATTGTTGGAAATCAAAGTGACTTCCCCTCCCACTCCTAAACTGATATAGCCTAGGAGCCCTCTTGTCTGGGAATGCTGGAGAAACAATCTCCAAGTACTAGATGTAGATAATATAATTATAATGTTTCCTTTTGTTTGCAATTTTGATATAGTATTCTCAAGAAGGTATCCATGATCTATAGACAGTGTTATAATCTTACCATAAGATTTTCAGCTAGGGCTTTAAGACCTTTTATTATGTTTGGTAGTCAACCTAAGGCTAATGGAGATCATAGTTTTTGGATCTAGTAAGGGCTTGAGAGAGAGCATCTCATCTATTTTACAAATGAATTATATGAGCCCCAGAGGAAAGGAAGGTATTTGTCATTAACAGAGCTAGGATTTGAGCCCTATTCCTCTGACTCCAGATTCAATGTCCTTTTCTAAAATAGCAGCATGCTTCCTAAGAAATACATTGTATACTTATTCCAAACAGTAAAAATTGTTCAGTCACATCTGACTCTTCATACCCCCATTTGGGGTTTTCTTGGCAAAGACACTAGAATGGTTTGCCAGTTCCTCCTCCAATTCTTCTTAAAGATGAAGAACGGAGGCAAATAGGAATTGGATACCTTGCCCAGAGTGACACAGGTAGTAAGTATGGAAGGTCACATTTCAACTCGGGAAAATGTCTTCCCGATTCCAAGGCCAGTGCTCTATCCACTTTGCCAACTGGCTGGCCCCAAAAGTAAAGAATACATGCATTAAAGAATAACAATGTGTTGAGATTGTGTGTAAATAGAATTAGCTGGAGCCCATTAATAGTAAAAAATCTACCCATCCTAGGCGTAGAAATAATGTAATCCTAACCTCCCTTAGTGGGGAGGGGAGACGAGTTACCCACACGTGACAATAAGTAACAAATCAAGAATAAGGGACTGCCCTTTGGGCAGTCCAAATCAATGTAGAAACTGCCATTTGTCCATTTGAATTAGAGGTGGACCACAGGAAGTGATGAAAGACACTATCTCTTTAAGTAAGTTAGTGAACTTCCTGTGGGGGCAGTTGCCGTCTCGAACTGGGAGCAGAAGCATCTCCTGAGACCACAGACAGCTTACACTCTTAAGTGCTCACATGGGTAAGTTAGGCTGACTTCCTTGGCCTAGCCGGGCCATTTCCAAACTCTGCCTATCTGGCTGTTGTGCCTTGTGGCTTACAGCTTCATTTATTTGCCTTTTAACCTTCTCTCTCCGTCCAGGGCCTGGACTAGCCTTTCCCTTTCTCTTTATTCCTACTTTTTACCTACCAGATTGTAAATAAACTTGCCTCAACCTGATGCTGACTTGGGCCTGATTTAATTACGGAATCAACCTGAATTATTGATTCCTGGCGGCCATACATTTTTAATATAATATATATCTATAAATACTTAAATTTTCCTTTTTACAATTTGGCTGACCACTTAAGTCTCGAACTTCCTCAATCTTCCTGAATTTTCTTGAATTCTTCTCTACCTTATACCTATCCCTTAAGTCAGCCTTCTCACAGCACGCCTTGGAACTTTAGTGGATATAAAGACTGCTAGACTGAAAATTAAGCTAGGCTGTCTCTTTGTCTTAAGGAAAGAAATAAGCCTATTAGCTGGCCTTGGCCACACCTGGGAAGGACTGCTCAGTTCTCCTAGCCAGGCCAGGAGCACACCTGAATAAGATTTAAAAAGCAGCCAAATAGAAGCAGGAGGCACTAGACTTATTTAGTAGATTTTAGGGAGAGCTTTTTTTTTTTTTTAGGCTACAAATAGGCTTTAACTCGGTTCTATTTTATTTCAAAACCGTATTTCTAGTTTTAAAATCTTTAGAAAAAGCAAAAGCCTGGTGGGGCTAGCTAGAATTTTTTCCCCTTTCCTTCCTCTTCCCCACAGTAGAAAGCACATAATTTTAAAGAAAAGAAATTTTTCAGACTTTTACAACTGAAAAGAGCCTCCCAGAACCAAACTTAGCCTTTGGAAGACTCCCAACTGTCTCAGGCAAAAAGCCCAGTCTACCCTCAAAGAGCTTTATCTCTAATACTCAGCCTCAGGCTTTGTCCTCAGCCTCGGCTTGGCAGGAACAAAAGGAAGTCTTGACCCAAAACAATACAACTAGTCCTATAGCCCAACCCTTAGTAAAAGGAAGACCTTACCCACTAGTGACATCTACTGACTAGAGTAAGAATGTGGTGGTTTCAAACCATTACTGATGAAATAAATACTAGACTTCAGACTTTAAAACGCTGGATCCAGTCCATAATAATGACTGTTGTGATTTTTTTTTTTCTGGAAGAGTAGTCCCATATAATACTTTTCAAGGGCTGTTTGTTGCACTGTATGTAGGTGTGATAGTAAGTGTGATAATACTGATTGTAGGCAGAATAGTTTATCTTTACTTCTCTCAAAAGAAACTGCCAGAGAAGCTGGATGACACTAACTCAGAGATTGAGTAAATTGGAAAGAGGGCCAAGAGCAACTGCTGGCTTATATAAAAAACCATGCTAAGCATTTAAGAAAGAGGAAACAGTTTAAAAAGTTCCAACAAAAGAGAGAATTATTCCTCCATAGTTCCACTTTCGAGGATTCCTCCTATGAAAGCGCTCCTGACACACCCTCTCCTCAGCCCGTCCCCTGCCCCCA
>NC_058130.1:250415886-250457771 GCF_016433145.1 Gracilinanus agilis | reverse complement strand
ATCCCGCCCCCCCATCCTGTCCAACCCACCCCTCAGCCCCTCCTACAGACAATTACTGCTATAACTGCAGGACCTACACTCCCTGCCATTCAAGATAGGTACTTCTCGTAAAGGAAATAGTGTTGTGCTACTTTTAATACTGAAGGAGACCTGGTAACTGTAAAACACTTTACTCCTTTCAGCCCTGATGATTTAGCTGGATTTAAAAAGAATATGCCTAGTTTTGAGAGAACCATTTTTAGTTTTAAAAACATTAGAAAATATATTTGAAACTTATGACCCTACTTGGCAGGACATTGAAAATGTTTTAGGAGCACTTCTGACACATGGTGAGAAAGAGAGGATCATTAATCGTAATAAAAGTAAAGACACACCTAACTGGCCCCATAAAAATCCAAAATGGAATTACAACTCTCCAGCAGATATTAGAAAATTATATGATGGCAGGCAAGCATTATTAACAGCTGTAAAAGCTTGTGCTGACACAGAAGACATGTGGGACAAATTCGAAAAAACTAAATAGCGTACCGATGAAACTCCTACCCATTTTATGGATAGACTGATTGAGGCTGCAAGAATATATATGAACCTTGATTTAACCATAGAATGGGAATTAAAACATGTACGTAGACAATTTGTAGAAAATTCCTGCAAAGTAGTCAAAGACTATTTTAAGACTAATTGCCCAAATTGGGATAGAATGAGCCTTGAAGAATTAAGGCATCTTATGTCTTTAGAAGCCAAGAAGAACAGGAGGATGATACTGACTCCATAGATACTTTAAAAGCAGAAAACAAAATGCTAAAAGCAAAACTAAAAAATAAAGGGGAGATTAACACCCCTCTCCAAGAATCTAATACTCAGCACGCTATCTGTTCCTTTTGTGCAAAAAAGGGCCATACAATGATGACTTGTAGGAATTTCTTTTAAGTTTTTCAGAAATAATACCCAGCCAACAGATAACTAGGAATAACAACAGAAACAGGAATAGCAATAATAGTGATGATGATTCCAGGAATAGCAGTTTTAGGCATGATAAAAATGCTAAAAATAATGTGATGATAGCTCATACCAAATGACCCCACAACAGTATATCTCAAGTGGAGCTTGCCCCTGAACTAATCAGGGGGCTAATGCCCCTCAGGGGGGTGCCCATGGAGCCCAAGCATCTTTATGAAGGTGTGTGGGGGAGGGACAGCTTTGGAATCAGAAAGGGAAACCTTTGACTTTCCCGACCATGATGTTCTAATGCCTATTATCCCTATGCCATACATTTTTAATATATATATCTATAAATACTTAAATTTTCCTTTTTACAATTGAGAATGGAATTATTGCTATAAATCAACTAAACAGGTTAGAATTATGATAGTAATCGACTTTTGAATTCAGTATAATCATTTCTTGTGAAAGAAACTCTTGGATTTCTTTTTTAAGACAAAAGGAGAAATTAGAGGTCATAATTCAATTGCTGTTGGCCCAAAGGTTTCTCACTGCTGGTGTGAGCTTACCTTATTGGAGGCTTTACCCATCAAAACCTTGTTTTTGTTTTTTTATAAACCCTTACCTTCTATCTTAGATCCAATATTATGTATTGGTTCCAAGGCAGAAGAGTGGTAAGGGCTAGGCAATGGGGGCTAAGTGACTTGCCCAGGGTCATACAGCTAGGATGTGTCTGAGGCCAGATGTGAACCCAGGACCTCCCATCCTTAGTGCTGGTTATCAATCCACTGAGCCACTCAGGTGGCCCCCAAATCTTCTTGTTTTTCACTAATAATGCTTTTGCTTTCAGCCGCAAATGAGCCTATCAGCCCAGAGAAAATGAGCGGATCACAGATACCAGAGGAGGTAATTTTACTAATTTAATTCAGATTCTACTGTGACAATGATCAAATCTTAGGTCTGATGTCTCAGAAACATCCTACTTTATAACAACCTATCGGAGTTTGCCATTGAGTTCTTTATATAAGAAAGAAACAGCCTAGGTGTGTTGAACACAGTCCATTGTGGCTTTGTGGATTTTCCAATAGTTATAACCCTTTTAAACACTTTTAAAATCATTTTTATGTTCAAGGCTGGGTTTCAAGAGCTTGTGCTCATAGGTAACTGGTAGACTAAAGGGCTATATACAAATTCCTTTTTAAAGTATCTGAAGGGGAGCTAACTTGCATATTTTAAGTGTCTTCACCAGTGATTCCCAAAGTGGGCGCTAATGCCCCCTGGTGGGTGCTGCAGTGATCCAGGGTGTGGTGATGGCCACAGGTGCATTTCTTTCCTATTAATTGCTATTAAAATTTAAAAAAAAAAATAATTTCCAGGGGGCTAAGTAATATTCTGGAAAGGGGACAGTAGGCCAAAAAAGTTTGGGAACCACTAGTCTACACTAATCAAAGGGAGAAAACTGGAAAAAGGTCATAGTAAATTGCCTGGGAAAAGATTATATTACAAAAAGAAAAGAATAAGTAAAATACCAAAATTAACAGATTAAGAGATTAGACTTCAATCTACTGTAAAATCTTATTAAAGATGAGGAATTGAGGCAAACAGGATTAAATGTCTTACCCAGAGTGACAAAGCTAGTAAATGAGCCATGTTCAATAGGTGAAATATTTGACTAATTACAAGGAAACCATCAGCAAGGTAAATCTGGTAACATGAGTAAAACATCAAGTTTTATTCATCTAACTATACCTATGGTATATAGAGAAGTAAGTTTCCCTATCTTCAATAACTGACCACAAAATTCAAATCAGTCTTAGGGAAGAATGGAATGGTAAAAGAATAGAATTAGCATTAAATATCTACTATGTGCTATTACAAATAAGCTCACTTAATCTTCACAAAAGCTATTTTTAATCTTCATTGTATGGTTGAAGAAACTGAGGCAGACAGGCCATGTCTTGCCTAGAATCATATAGCTAATACCTGAGATAGGATTTGAACACATCTTCCTGATTCCAGGCGGAGAACTCTAGCAGCGAAGGCACTCAGCTGCCTCTATAAGGAAAATAAAGTAAAAGCAAAGGCAGTGTCAAAATAATGTGAAGGGACCAGCTAGTTTCTTCCCACCAAGAATGGGAAGGTACCATCAAAAGAACCGTAGTGCTTTTAGCATTACAATACCACAAGCACTTGCCACTTCATTAGCCTTTCACTTCACACAGCAGGACACATATAAGGAGTTATCAGAGAAAACTGAGTCTTGACCCTCCACCACCACCCCCACCCCCCACAGGCAGCCACTTCTATATGGAACCACCTCTCTTCCTCATACCCCAAATCTTTCCTTCTTTTCTCCCTGAATACCATGTCTCTCCACCACCACCATATATCAATGTCTCCATAATTATAGGTTTCCCTTGGTTTCTTTCCTTAACTAGCTTCTGATATCAACTCTTCTACTTGTTCTAACTTTTTACTTTTTCTGTGACTATAACTGGACTCTTGTCTATTTTCTCTGTCTCTCCTCTCAGAACTACACATAACTCCATTCTCTGAAAGGGTAGTTCCCAAAGAATTTCTTCCAACATTTTTTTTACCACTGGACCATAAATCTTCACGTTAAGATCATAACATGCATATGAATACAAATTCTAAGTGTTAAACAAGAGGGGGCTCTGAAATTAATGAGAAATTTGAAATGGCTAAATATTTATAAAGAAAATAGATACTTTTCTCCTATTTTGTCTAATTGGAACTCAAAAAATAAGTTAACATGCTTACTATTAGAGATACACAGATGGGGACATTTCCTGACCCCTATTCAGATAGATCTTGTCAGCATTTTTCAATCCCTAGAAATTCTAGGGAAGGCCTTACTAGGACAGGTTAGATTTCTCCATACAGAAATGGTCACAAGAATCAAGAAAGTTGAGCATATAATTTAGTAGATTCCCAAAATCTAGTTTAGTTGAAACAGTTTGTATATTAGTACATATTGGGGGGAGGGGGGAGGTGAAAAAGCTAAAAAGTGGGATGGTACCAAACTAACATGCCAAGAGCTAAGGAATTGTACATCTGTTTCTCTTTCTAGAAACCACATTCATCTGTAGTTATTGTAGTTGACCAAACTCGACTATCAAAAGACACCGAGTTAGAAATGAATGACATAAGTAATGACGTGGGCAAGGAGGATACCATCACAGAAAGTGATTATACCAGCACAGATGTTGATGATGTCACCCCAAAATCCGTGTGTGAGAAAGAGGAAATTTTTTCTGAAATCCAAAAGGAGAAACTAATACTAGAAGAACTAAAAGTGTCCTTGGACAAATGCCTCCCAATATCACCTGACTTAGGTCAGTGACTATAAAGCTAGGTATTCTTTTATTCTTAGTCCTTCATTTGAGTATAAAATAGTCTGGCTAATTCTTAGATTGCTTCATTCTATAACCTGTGACTTGGTAATCTAGCTTGTTTTGATGTTGCTAATCACTTGCTAAATCACTTTTGCCTTAAAGAGCAAGACAGTCTTTATAGCTATTACATATTCAGCCCTGAGTAAGAATATGATGCTTGCTGTCTTAATTCTAGTACCCTGATGCCTTAGTTTGAGGAAAAGTGGATATCCTTATGAATTTGGTGTTATAGCATAGTTTAGCTTTCCTCAAAATAGAAGTAAATGAAATATCCTATGGATTGTCAAAAATCTAAAATGTGGGTCCTAAATAACTCTAAACTCTAGTCTCTTTCTTCCCTTCATTAATTACAAAATATTTATCTTGTATGTAGCTTGCTTTGTATATGTCTGTTGGCATGTTGTCTTCCTCATTAGATTATAGGATCCTTGCGGGTTGAGGGGGAGACTGTCTTTTGCTACCTTTTGTATCCCCAATACTTAGCATAGTGCCTGGCATACAGTAGATGTTTAGTAAATGTTTGTTGATTTGGGAATATCATTCTAGTAGAATTATTCATGCTTTCTAAAAAATTCAATATAGTTAATATCCAAGACTCTTCAGAGGAAGATGATTATTTCCTAGAAGACGATTCAAGAGATGACAACAGCTATTTCACACCACTAGGCTCTCTGCCAGCTCACCTCCAGCCTCAAGCATATAGGAATGCTTTGGAAATTATCAGAGGTGCCAAGTATGACATCAGAGAGCTCTTGTACCAGCTCTATGAAACAATTGAATTGGTAGGATATTCTATTTCTAGTTCCTTCCTAATAGCTTTTTTACAGAATTTAAGTTAGATAGGACCTCAGAGGCCATCTAGCATCAAAAGTCCCTCCTTGTATAGGAATCATTTGACAAGTAGTCAACTAACTTCTGTTTAATGATCTAATAAAGAATAATACATTCATTATTTCCCAAGACAGCCAATAATGAGGGCACTCTGAATATGGGTAAGGTTCCCCCCACTTCCTACACAATTCCCTTATGTAGAACCTAAACCTGCTTTTGGATATAGCTTCTACCTTTTCCCCCTTCATACTTCCTACTAGGACCAACAGATTTTTAAAAAATCTTAACTTCTTGTCCACATTAACTTATTTTAGTACCTGAAGATAGCTATGCTACCCACTCTGCCTTAAAATCTTCCCTTCTCTGTTCATATGACATGGATTTAAAGCCTTTCAACATTCTGAATATTCTTTTGATCTCTACCACATCAGTGGTGTTCTTAAAATATGATGTCTAGAACTTATATTAGAAACTTAGCTCATGTCAGAGTCTTAAGCCCTATGTTAGAAACACTGCCTCTAGATGCTACCAAAGATCAAATAAGCTCTGACTACTCCCTTATTCATTAGACCCCATTGCCCAGGCATTCATCTTGATAAAAATAACAAGGTAGGACAGAAGTGGTGGTATGCATGGGTGGTGGGTTGTTAAAATGGTAGAAGCAAACTTAATTCTAGATTCCACTTACCCAAGCTGATTTTTCCCAATACAAATGTTTTGTTCCACCAGACTTATCAAAGCAAGCAAGGGTCTGAGAATCGCCAGAGTAGCCAAAAGGCACTATTTGAGCTGTGGATCAAGTGGAACAGGAGCCAGTCAGTAAATGCGGATTCACAGGTATTGGTCTTGTGGGACGTGGAATATTAATGTCAAAAAAATCTGTTTAGGTATTAAAAGGACAATCCCACAAACGTCTGTTCAGTTTTCCTTCTATATATTACAAATGCCAAATGGCCTCAAGTTTCAGGGAGTGTTCAGCTAGGAAAACTTTACCATGAAAATATTGAAGAATGGAGAGAACTAAAACTGGAGGATCAGGAAAGGTTTACCATAGGAAAATAACACATGAACTAAAATCCTTGAAAGTGCCTTGCAGGCACTTTCATGAGAGATAAGAGCATGAAAGTAGTATCCAAATTTGAAAGAACAGCAAGTAGGCGTCTTGGCTGGAATAAAATATGGGAAGGAGGAAGGGAAAAGTAAAATAAGCCTAGAAAGGCAACTGGAAATAATAAAAAATTCATCCTAAAAGCAACAGGAGCTCATGGAAAGTTCTCAAGGATACAACAGGCTTATGCTTCAGGAAGATTGCTTTAGCAGTTTTGTGGAAGTCTCATCTGTAAAGATACTCATGATATACTTTGAGGATAGATACACATAGCTTCTGTAGCTGTCATAGGTATTATTTAGTATGTGAAAATAAAATGGCAAAAATAAAAGGAAGCCTTAATATTAATCAGAAAAGATTTTATAGATGATAGGGATGTCTGCTACCCCTACAATAAGGTAAATTAAGAAGGAAGAAGAAAAGGTAATCAGCATAGTGACTTGAAATGAATTGAGGTTTTTTAGAATCATCCAGGTAACTAGATTATGACTCTTCTAATTAGGTGAGATCTATATTTTTCTTTTATGAGTCAGAAAGCTAACATTTTAAATGTGCCTATGGAGGAAGATTATCTTGCATTATTTTGGGGGATGGTGTAGGAAACTAGGGAGAATGTCAGGTTGGGAATAAGATTTAAGGCTATCAGTTTCTGGTTTTTTCCCCATATGCCATTTTATGGTTTAAGAAGCTATATCTAAGTGACCACTCATTAACATGTAAAAGCAAGTTTAAAATCGACCTTACTCTGGTGACAGTGGTGATATGAATCTGGAATTTATAAGACAGTGGTATTTGAAGGAAGCAAAGATTGGAATAAGGCAGACAAGTAGTCTTACTTGAGATTTGGGGGGAAATTAGCTAGAGGTCACGAGATGGCAAACAAGTACCAAGTCAGGAAGGAGAGAATTTCAAAAGACAGTGCTTGCTGAGTTGCAGTAGTGTAGCAGAGAGCAAAGAAGTTGTATCCCAGTTCTTCCTTATCCTGTATAAAGTATTTGAAAGGAAGAACAGAGCCTTGAAGAAGGTATTAAGGTACTTTCAGAAGAAAGCTAGATTTCCATAAATACTAGAATGTGAGGAAGGAATATAAGAAAGACCTAGAATCAAAAGATCATAGATTTGGAGTTGAAAGGAATCTTGGCATCCTTTTCATCTAGCAAAGGAAGATTTTAACTTTCCAAGCTAACAAGTAGTAAGCTAGAACTTAAACTTGGGTCTTGTAACTTCAAGTTTTGTGAGCTTCCTATGAAACTACAAAAAGACCCTCAGAAGAAAGAGGAAGATAAAGATGGGTGAGGCTTAGGGTTGAGTTCACTATAGATTATGAAGAGGTAGTCCAGATGTGTGATCTTTACTGATCTTACACAAGCAAGATTGGATTGTTCCCTAGGGTAAGTGATTGATATGGAAAAAAAGAAAACATCTCAGGGAGAAGGATCTGACTGATCTCCATAGAACCCTCAGCCCAAAGCAAATGAGGGAGACAGAAAATAGGTACTAAGGAGGTGGGATGGAACATCTGGGGTGCAGCAATCATCACATCAGCTAGTTCTAGATCCGAATAATACATTAAGACCACCTAGCCTTGTTGTAAAGAAAATTGGTTAGGGAGCTGTCTAAATTTAGCTTACAAAGGTATTCAAGCAGGATAATAGCAAGGAAAATAGAGATCTTGTCAGTCAATAAGTCCACCCTGGCAATTGATTCTTCCTTTTTAGTGTACTTTTTTTTTTTTTTTTTTTGCCCCAATCCAAAGATGACTTTTTAACAGTGACTAGAAGAATAGGCAGTCAGCCTAATGTTTTGTTTTGTTTTGTTTTGCAGTTAGCAAAAACTTTAGAATTCATCTAATTTTTACAGATGAGGATTGAGGTACAAAGTATCTTGCCCACAGTCCTATACATAGTAAGAGATCAGAAATTTAAATCGTCTTCCAACATCTAATCCAGAATTTTTTTTAAAAAATGTATCTTTGATTGCCTACTAATTATCTATGTACATATATCTTCTAAATCTACATAAAAGCAATTAAAAAGGTGATGATAGAAGGCTAAGGGCATTAGTATGAATCTTTAAGAAATCTAATATTTGTGCTAGAATGAGCAGCAACTACATATTAAGTACTTTCTGTCTTCCCTTTGTCTTTTAAAGCTCCTTGAAACCCGGACTCTGGCCATGTCCCGTAGCATTACCCTGAAATTACAATCAGCCTTCATGGACCTCATGCCTAAAATCCAGGGTCTCCCAAGCAGCCTACAAGACAGACTCCAACAGGCCTGTTGTGATATGCGGGAGCTTCATACAACCTTTTCCCTAAGTAATGGGTTTGAAGATCTAGACAGGTATCAACTGACCCATAGCCAGTTTATGCTGACCCAAGCCCAGGGAAGTATAGAACAACTGCTGTGTTTCTTAGAACATAATGTTCCTTCTGAGTGGGTTGTAGGACCACTTTGCCCTTCTGACTTTCCAGAGAAAGATGTGATAACAATCCCTAAGAAAACTCTTGAATTGTGATATGGAATCAGACTATCACTTCCCAGACTTCTGGCAAATAGCCTTGCACTAGTATATAGTTAATAAGTGTACTCTGTAATTTTTGAATTGTGAAAATAAAGTTGCATTGAAAATCATTTCAATTTTTGTGGATTATCTAAATGCAAAAGAGGAAATCCTAGATTTAGGAGTAGCTAGGTGGCCTAGAAGATAGTTGGAAAGACCTCAGATACTCAATAGCTTTGTGATCCTGGAAAGGTCATTTAACTCCTATTTGCCTCAGTTTTTAACTGAGTTAAGTGACCTGCCCCAGACCTATCTCTTATGAGAATATTTGAAGTGCTTAGCATAAGACTTGGCATACAATTTATTTTCATCCCACTAGCAATGAACTCTTCTTTGAGTTCTCAAGGGGAAGGAAAAGCAATAAGATGGAGAAAATCCAAAGGCCCTTGGTGGGATATGTCCTATACTTTGAGGATTTTTTTTGTTTTTTAGTCCAAATTTTATGAAACATTTCCATGTATAAAGATAGTATACAAATGAGATCACATATCTCCTACATACTAAATCTAATCCTCTAAAATCCAGCCCTCCCTATATCACAACATATGGTCAAGGTGGCCAACATGTACATATAAATTCTTTTATATTTTTTTGTTCACTTTCTGGAGGTATCATTCACAGTTTATTCTCCCAGGATTAATTCTGTGGTTGTATAATGCTCTGATTCTATTCGTTTCACTACTTGTCTTTCTGTAGTTCTTTCCAAGGTTTTTAAAAATTGGTCTGTTCATTTCTTATGGTTCAGTAGTATTCTATCACAATCATTACAATGTATTCAGCCATTCCCCAATTAATGGGCAACTTCTCAGTTTTCAATACTTTGCCATCACAGAGTTACTGTAGATATTTTGGAACAGGTGGGTTCTTTATCTCTTCCATTTATCTACTTGGGAAACACACAGCAAACTGGGTCTAAGGATTTACACAGCCTTATAATTCTGGGTGTAATTCCAAGTTGCTCTCCAAAAAGATATCAGTTTGTAGCTCCATCAATGGTCAATGGTGTTTTTGCACATCCCCTCCAACATTTGTCACTTTGGCTTTTTGTCATTTTAGCCAGTCTGAAGGGTGTGAGATCTCAGATGTTTTGGTTTGCTTTTTCTCTAATTGGTAATGATTTAGAGCATTTTTTCACATACCTATATATCACTTTTTCTTCATCCAAAAATTTTTCATCTCTTGTCCATTTCCCAATTGGACAATGACATACTATAAATTTGACAAAGTTCTCCATTTTAGATATGAGCCATCTATAAAATATTTACCCTTAATTTTCTGCTTTTCTAATTTTGGCAGCATTTACTTTATTTTTATTTTTAAAAATTTCAACTTGGCAGTTAGGTAGCTCAGTGGATTGAGAGCCAAGCCTAGAGATGGGAGGTCCCAAGTTCAAATCTGGCTTTGGGCAAGTCACTTAACCCCTATTACCTAGCCCTTACCACTTTTCTGCCTTGCAAGCAATACATAGTATAGATTCTATGACAGAAGTTAAGGCTTTAAAAAAAATTCAACTTAAATGTACTCAAAATTATGTGTTAAATTTCATAATGCCCTTCATCTCAAATTCCTCTCCTATCCATAAATCTGATAGGAAGTATGTTCCCTGTTCTTCTAATTGACTTATTTTAGTGAATGGTGCAAGATACAGGTTTGTACCTAGTTTCTGCCAAACTAGTTCCCAGTTATCTTAGCAATTTTTGCCTGTGATTTCTTATCCCTAGTACTTGGATCTATGATTTTGTTAAACACAAGATTACTATAGTCTTTTGCTGCTGTTATATATCTGTTCTACTCTTCTGTTTTACTTTTCTACTTTTTAGCTAGTATCAGTTTTGAGCATTAATGCTTTATTATTATTAATGCCCAATTTGTAATCTGGTGCTGCTAGACTTCCTTCTTTTACATTTTTTAAAAATTAATTCCTTTCATATTCTTGATTTTTTTTTATTCCAAATGAATTTTGATAATTTTTTCTAACCCAATAAAATTTTTTTTGTTAATTGGGATGGCATTGAATAGATTAGGTAGGATTGTCATTTTAATTAGCTATACCCATCCATGAGCAATTAACATTTCTCCAATTATTTAGATATGACTTTGGGTAAAAAGTGTTTTATAGGGTCAGCTGGGTAGCTCAGTGGATTGAGAGCCAGGCCTAAAGACAGGAGGTCCTAGGTTCAAATCTGGCCTCAGACACTTCCCAGCTGTGTGACCCCAGGCAAGTCACTTGACCCCCATTGCCCACCCTTACCACTCTTCCACCTATGAGACAATACACAGAAGTTAAGGGTATTAAAAAAAAATGTTTTATAATCATATTCATGTAGTTCTTGGGTTTGTTTTGGCAGGTATACTCCCAGGTATTTTATTCTATCTGTGATTATTTTAAATGTAGTATCTCTTTCTATTTCTTACTGCAGCACTTTGTTAATAATATAAAAATGCTGATAATTTATGTGAATTTATTTTATATTCTGCTACTTTGCTATTGGCTTCAACTAACTTCTTAGTTGAATTTCTAGGATTTTCCACATAACTATCATGTCATCAACAGAGGTGGTTTTATTGCTTCTTTGCCTATTCTGATTCTTTCCATTTCTTTTTCTTCTCTTATTATTGCTAGCATTTCTAATACCATATTAAATAATATTGGTGATAAAAAGACATCCTTATTTCACTCCTGATCTTATTTGGGAAGGCTTCTAGCTTCTTTCCATTCAGATAATATTTTTTTGAAAGTTTGAATGTTTGCGTGTTTGTCACTCTCTGCTGTTCTGTATTTTGCTCTTTTTTTCTCCATAGAAATTATCCAGGGTCAAAAGCTTTTTTGTTGCTTATTCCTTTTGCTACTAGTGGATTGGAGGTTCCTGCATATTGGTGGACATTGCTTTCTTAGCTTTTGTCTCACAAGGTTTTGCCTTGGTAGTATATTCCCTTCCCAGTCAGCAGCCTGAGTAAAGAAGGCAGACAGTTCTTTGTGCAGTGTGCTTTAAAGCATTTTGCTCTGAGGCTATTTTTCCAGTCCCTGTTGCCTCTGCTGCAGCCAGCCTTGTTTCTGCCCAGTCTCTATGCTCTGCTGCCCAGGCTCTGCACTCTTCAGCCTTGGCTCCCAAGTTTCGCTACCAAAAATTTGCACTGCCCTCATGGTAAGCCTGTGGTGCCCTCAGCCAGCCCCTGAGAATTTAGAGATTGCCCAGCCCTTGCTCTCACTCTGGCACGGTAGGTGGTGTGGAGGAGGGGTGATCAACTGTTGCTTTGATAAGTGTAGTTTCACCACCTTATAGCATGGAAATCCCCAAATGCTGTCTACCTTTAAGGCTGTGTCCTGAGGAGAGCTCTTTTATTTCTGTCCTTTTGACATGCTTTGTAATGATTGGTTGGAAGGAGATTCAGAAAGCTTCTTGCTACTCCACCAGTGATTTTAATAAGAATTGGTGCTGTGTTTTACCAAAGGTTTTTTTGTATCTATGATATAATCATATGGTTTTTCCTTCTATTTTTCCTTCTTTTGATTTTGCTTTATTCTTGATGTCTTGTGAGATCATTAGCTTCTACTTGCCCAATTCTAGTCTTTAAAGACTGATTTTCAGCCATGATCTTTTGATGTTCCTTTTTGATTTGGCCTATTCTGCTTTTTCATGGCTTCCAGCAAGTCAGTTCTAGTCTCCAATTTGCTTATCCCTTCATTTGATTTCTGTGCCTTTTTTCCCATATGGGCAAATTTGTCTTTTAAACTGTTATTTTCTTTTTGTATTACTTTCATTTTTTTCCCACGTTTCTTCCCATTTTTCTTCTATCTTTCTTACTTGGTTCTTGAACTCCTTTTTGAGTTCTTCCAGAGCTTGTGGCCAATTTCCATTCTGGGGGGAAAGTTTGGATGTGTTTGCTTGTTTTTCACTCTCTGCAGTTGCTTCTGTAGTTTGCTCTTTTTCTCCATAGAAATTATCCAGGGTCAAGAGCTTTTTTTTTTTCCTTTTACTGTTGCTTATTCCTTTTGCTACTAGTGGATTAGGGTTCCTGAATGTTGGTGGTCATTGCTTTCTTAGCTTCTGTATCAGGGCTTTGCCTTGGTTGTATCTTCCCTTACCTGGCTGAAACCTGAGTGAGGGTAGGTAGATCTGTGATGTTTTGTGTAGCACATGCTTTAAAGCATTTTGTCCTGAGGCTATCTTCCCTGTCCCTGCAGCCTTGGCTATGGCCAGTTGTGTTTCTACCCAAGCTCCATACTCTTCAGTCTCAAGTCTCACTGCCAAGGCCTGGCACTGCACTCAGGGGTAAGTCTATGGTGCTTTTAGCCAATCCCTGAGAATTTAGAGATTGCCCCAGCCCTGACTCTAATTCTGGTGAGATAGGTGATGTGGGGAAGGAGCTTGAGCTTTTATTAGTGCAGTTTCACCCCCCTATAGCATGGGAATTCCCACTCACTGCCCACCTTTAATGCTGTGTCCAGTAGAAGAGCCCCTTTACTCACCAGATTTTGATTTCTGTCCTTTTGAGATACTTTGTAATGATCAGTTGGAAGGAGATTCAGAAAGCTACTGATATTACACCACCATCTTGGCTCTGCCCTAATCATATGGTTTTTATTAGTTTTTTATTGATATTATCAATTATGCTTATAGTTTTCCTTTTATTAAGCCATCCCTGAATTCTTGGTATAAATCCTATTTGGTCATAATGGAATTATCTTTGTGATATATGGTTGTAGTCTCCTAGCTAGTATTTTGCTTAGGAGTTTTGAATCTATATTCATTACAGAGATTGGTCTATGCTTTTCTTTCTGTTTTTGCTTTTCCTGGTTTAGATATCAGTAGCATATTTGTTTAAAAAAAGGGAGTTTGGTAAAGTTCTTTAGCTGCTATTTCAAATAATTTATTAAATATTAGAATTACTTGATCCTTAAGTTCTTAGTAGAATTCTTTTTAAATCTATCTGGTCCTGAATTTTTTTCTTATAAGTTCATTTCTGGCTCTTCAATTTTTTTTTTTTCTAAAATAGATTTATTCAGGTATTTTATTTCTTGCTCTGGGCAGTTTCCTTTCTGTATGTATTCTGTTTCTCTTCATTAAATTTGTTATAATTTAGCGAAATAATTCTGAATAATTTTATCTTCACTTGGTGTGGGATATTCATCCTTTTCATTTTTAATGCTAGTAATTTGGTTGTCTTGTATTTGAGATGAGATTAGTTCTTGGAGCTTTTAGTTTAGGGCAAAGGTATTAGTTCTATATGTCTTGCTTTTTCAGCAGGGTTAGAAACTTAAACTATACTTCTAAAATGCTTTCAGCCCCTAGATAATCTATTGACTGCCAAGCTAATGGGATGGTCAATTAAACTGGATATAATAAATTATCCAACAATTTCTTTTCCTTCCAAGTCTAATCAAACAACTTGGGACACAATTATTTTTGTCTAGTGACCAATTGCTTAGGATATGCAAATGACCAGCAAAAAAATTTAAATGATAGAGAAATAACCTACCTGTGATACCTACACAAGACAAAACAGAATATGATTTATCATTCCAGCAGTTTCTGTCAGTATCCATGACTGAGCAGCATCATGTGCTAGGGAACTTAAAGTTGCCTTTTCAGCTGCTCCCTTCTTCAGTTCACTCTTCTTCCCTTTCCTAAGAGATTTAAAAACATTAAAGTAGAAAACTGTCCAAGCCTAGAACCCATAATATTTTTTCTTTTCAAGCTAGAAAAGAAATAAAACTCCCAAGATCTTTAATGATTTAGGCCACCTCACAAGATACCCAGTAGCACTTTATCACTAAAAGTGTAGAATTGGCAATTAATCTGTTGTGAGAATCTAATTTGGGTAAACTGCCTTAGACATAAAGTACAGTGTAAAAGAATTATAGATTTGCATCTTTCACATAAGTGTATTTATGGTTTAATTTGGGGGTTTGTGTTAGATATGAGTGTGCTCTTACAATCTCAAAGCTTCACTATCAGTCTAACTGTAACATTCCACTTGGAATCCTGGCACCAAGATCTTTATGGTTTGAACTCCTAGTCTAATGGGTCACCACTAACACCTGAAATGAAGGGCAAACCAAACAGAATAGTAACAAACAAAAAATAGACCCGTTTCTTAAAGCTAAGATAAAAGCCTGGGGAGAAGATCTTCTACCTCCCAAATCAGTTTATGGCACCTGAGTTGTGGGTAAACTATGATTTTCAAGCTCTGGATACAGCAGGAAAGACAAAGCAGAGAGAAATCTTGAGACTGTTCCAGTCTGGCCAGACACAGTCTGTTCTGTGTTGATCAAAGGAAGTCCCTTTTACCCAGGTGGTAGGAGAAGCAGGATGCCTCTGTGTTGGGCAATCTGGGCATGTTCCATGCCCCATTACAGGGATAATTATGGTCTTTATACTTGTGGGATTGTATAGGATCCTATAGCATCAGGCATTTGGAAATTTTCTGTATGATACTGGGGAAGCATGTCAAAGGATATTGACCAGAGAGAGCCACTCTGAATGTAGGACAAGGAATGTGTTAAAAATGCAACCTTGCCTTTTTGCCAGAAACAGCAAATTTCAAATGGAGAAATGTGCAAGGGGGTGTGGACTGCAGATGCCCAGATCACCTGACATGAAGGTACCATGATTCCTGGAATTCACCTGCCACAACAATGGGAGATCTCTCCTTTGACTTCATAGCCAGAAGATACTATATGTTAAAAGTGGCCAAATTGGGATAATCTGTCTTTCTTGATAGCTTTTTCCTGCTACTTTCAGAGGGTTCAGCCACAGCATAAGCTCCATACCTTTCCCCTCCCTTTCTTTTATTCTGGTTCTAAGAAATAGTCGGTCTTTTTTCTGCATTGTTTTTGTCAAGTTCAGGTGTCAGTTGTGATTCCTCCCTTGAACCTGGAAATTCAAGACATGGATGGCAACCTTGAAACCAAGGCTATGGGTGGGATGTTGTAGCAGGAAAACCTGGAAAAGCTAGAATGCCAGGACTTGGACTCTATATGGTTTAAATCAGTGATGGCAAACCTATGACACGTGTGTAGCCATTTTCAATGACACGCAGCCACAGAGAAATATAGGGCCACATGCCGAGGATGAAACATTTGTTGTAGTGTAGTATAGACACTGTGCACTATAGATGACAATTCTACCTATATTAATTTACCTATTTTGGTTTATTAAATACAGTTATGTGTTATTTATAGTTTAAATAGCAAAAATTATAATTATATCACAAAATTACGATTTTTTTTTCTTGAAGTGACACACCACCTGAGTTATGCTTGTTTTTTTGGCGAATTTTGACACACCAAGCTCAAAAAGTTGCCCATTACTGGTTTAGACCTAGAATTTAGGACCAAGCTATACAGGAACTGAGTTAAACTATGAGCCTAATCCCCCACTACCACAGACTAAGGTGGGGAAATTATGCCTTATAGGTTTTTTGCAGGGAGAGAGAAGGGTAAGATGTCCATTGGGCATTATACCTTGGAAGTGGCTTCACAAATTTTTTTTAATTATAAATTTAAGTCAAGGCTTTGGATCCAATTCCAAATCAGTCATTTATTAGTTTGTGTAATTGGATTAGATGGTCTACAATGTTTCATCCAGTCCTAACATAGTAATTATACTGTATTTGCATGCTCTGGGATAAGGAGATAGATATGATTAATTGGATACATCCAAAGAAAGCAAAATTCTAGATAAGTCTCCATAGTAGTGAAGACCAGGGAGTATAATTCCTAGCCAGACAGAATGTTGGATTGTTGTTTTTTTCAGTCAAGGAGCAAGACCAAGATTTCTTCAGGCCTCAAATTGGGAATTCTAAAATGGAAACATCTAAACTTCTTATAAGCTAAAATCCAGGAACATTCATTTGTGGGGTGAAAAGGGTGCCCTTCCATCCCAGTTGAGGAAATAGATTCTAGAAGGACAAATGCTTAATAATCTTGCCAAACTAAACCTGTCAGCTAGAAGTAAGGGAAGGAAATACGCATTTATATAGCACCTACTATGTGCCAGGCACTGTAGTAAAAGTAGACCAAGAATCCAGCCTAGGCAAGATTACCTATGTTTGTTTTTCTTTCATAGTACCAGCTGTCACTTTTTACATTTCTTTTCTTCTTTTATTTTTTATTTTAATGCACTTATGTATTACTCTTATGTATAGAGGGTAGGGAAAGGGAGAGGGGAAGGAAAAGCTAGGGCTGTCCCACAGTGTAGACTGGGTGATGGGAACACAGGCTAGAGGGGTAATGGCACCAAGAAACTAGTTGGGATGGTTAGTGACCACTTTTTTTTTCTTTTTTTTTAACCCTTGTATTGTCTCATAGGTGTAAGATTGGTAAGGGTGGGCAATGGGGGTCAAGTGACTTGCCCAGGGTCACACAGCTGGGAAGTGGCTGAGGCCAGGTTTGGACCTAGGACCTCCTGTCTCTAGGCCTGACTCTCACTCCACTGAGCTATCCAGCTGCCCCCCCCCCCTTTTATAATATTAGGGTAATTATAACTAAGTGATAATAGTAATTATAACTAAAAGCTAGGAAAACAGGGACAATGGAGTATATGGATATGTGGCATGATAAGGCTGCAGTTCTTAGTACTATAAAGGAAGAAGATACACAGCTAAACATAATGAAGTATATGATTTATGCCAAAGGAAATTTTATCAAGTAGGTATCAGTGTCAGTTCAGAAAAGCTGAGAAGAGCAGAATTTTTAGCTTCCCAAATTGCTAGAAGTATAAAGTAAAGTGGGTTGTTTGCAAGTTTCATTTAATAATTGGTTTCTGTCACTGCTCATGATAGTTTTAACCCAATCATGACCCAGGCACTTATAAATAGGTCCACAGATGTAGCAATTGAGGGCGATTCTTGGAGCAACGGGATTTTGTCAGCAGTGGATCCCTTGTTATGGGGAAATCAAGTCCCTTGTATCACTCACAAAAAACTTGGTCCCTCTACCACTTAAATTGGAAATGGAACACCTAACAGCTCTTTCCATTTTAAAATAGGCTATCCTGTCTGCCTCTGCTCTAGGCATCCCAAATTATGATAAGCCATTTACCTTATATGTCCATGAACAGAAAGGGGTAGTTTTAGATGAACTTTTTGGACCTGCTCAATGCCCAGTAGCCTATTATTCGACCCATCTGGATTCAGTAGCACCACTAGACCTTAAAGGAATAGCTGCCACAGCTTTATTAACCAAATCTGCTGATCTAGTATTAGGATGCCCTCTGACCATAATGTGCCCACACAAGGTTAAGGCATTGTTATTAAGACATAGGACACTGGCATTTACCAATCAAAGGATTACAAGATACAAGATAACCCTATTGAATAATGAACATATCACCTTAAAACACTGTGGAGTTCTTAATCCTGCAACCTTGCTCCCTGATTTGCCAACTTCTGGAGAACCTTAACATGATTATACATCTTTAGTGTCCATTGCTGATAAACGTTATAATGATTTACTGGACACCCCTTTGGATAATTCAGATTTTTTAAATTTTTTTATTTTTTTTAAACCCTTACCTTCCATCTTGGAGTCAATACTGTGTATTAGCTCCAAGGCAGAAGAGTGGTAAGGGTAGGCAATGGGAGTCAAGTAACTTACCCAGGGTCACAGAGCTGGGAAGTGTCTGAGGCCAGATTTGAACCTAAGACCTCCCATCTCTAGACCTGGCTCTCAACCCACTGAGCTACCCAGCTGCCCCCATTCAGATTTAATATTATTTACAGATGGTTCTTCGTTTATGAGGGATGGTATGCACTATACAGGAGCTGCAGTAGTTACCAAATTTGATACTTTGTGGTCAGCTTCCTTACCCTCAGATGTAAACTCACAAGGTACAGAACTCACAGCTTTGAAATATGCCTGTATCATTGCAAAGGATAAGGGTCACAATTTACATAGGCTCCTGTTATGCATTTGGGATATGTCTTACTGTCAGCATGCTATGGCTTCAGAGGGGATTCTTAACATCAGCTGGAAAATATATTGCCAATGCAGACCTTATTACTGAACTTTCTGCCTTCTAGCTCCCCAAAGCCATAGCTGTTGTTCACTTCTCTGCACACACATGTGGCACTGACCCTGTGTCCAGGGGAAATAACCAAGCAGATATCACAGCCAAACTAGAGGCCTTGGAAGGACCTGAATTAATTTTGCTACTAACAATTACGGATGATTTGGGCCTATCTCTTTCCTATAATGACAAGGAAGTAGAAAAATGGAAGGAAAAATTTAAAACCAAAAAGATAAATGGAGTATGGGTATCATCAGAAGGCAAACCCTTTCTCCCCAGAATTTTCTATAACCAAATTTGTCACTCCATCCATAAACATGGTCATTTTGGCACCCAAGGCATTGTAGACTCTGTTAAAGGAGTATGGATAGCACCTGGAATAACTATAATTGCTTCCAAAGTATACACAGCTTGTCCTACCTGTCAGGCCTTTAATCAGCATGCTTTTGGTGGAAAAGCCTTTGATGGACGTCCTCTCACTTACACACCATTTGAGCATTTACAAATTGATTTTATCTCTATGCCAAAAGCTGGACAGTAAATATTTTGTCTGGTCACAGTCAATCAGCTGACCACGTGGCCTGTAATTTTCTCTAAATCTTGCTTGGTTTTAAAATCTTTCCCAGAGATCTGACAAGTATACTATTCTGTGTTCACTTAACTTACAGTTTCCCTCTTTATATTCAAGTCATTCACCCATTCTGAATTTATCTTGGTGTAGGGTGTGAGATGTTGATCTAAACCTATTCTCTCCCATATTTTCCAAATTTCCCAGCAGTTTTTGTCAAATAGTGGATTTTTGTCCCCAAGGTTGGGCTCTTTGGGTTTATCATACACTGTCTTGGTGATGTCACTTACTCCAAGTCTACTCCACTAATCCTCCTTTCTGTCTCTTAGCCAGTACCATATTGTTTTGATGACCACTGCTTTATAGTACAGTTTAATATCTGGTACTGCTAGGCCCTATTCCTTCACATTTTTTTTCATTATTTCCCTTGATATTCTTGATCTTTTGTTATTCCAAATGAACTTTTATAGTTTAAAGTTTTTTGGTAGTTTGATAGGTATGACACTAAATAGGTAAATTAATTTGGGTAGAATGGTCATTTTTATTATGTTAGCTCGTCCTACCCATGAGCAATCAATGGCTTTCCAATTGTTTAGATCCAGTTTTATTTGTTTGGAAAGTGTTTTGTAGTTGTTTTCATATAATTGCTGTGTTTGTTTTGGTAGATAGATTCCTAAGAATTTTATATTGTCTAGGGTGATTTTAAATGGTGTTTCTCTTTCTACTTCTTGCTGCTCTAGTGTGTTGGAAATGTATAGAAATGCTGATGATTTATGTGCATTTATTTTGTATCCTGCAACTTTGCTAAAGTTGTTGATTATTTCTACAAGCTTTCCTTGATTCTCTAGGATTTTTTAAGTAGACCATATCATCTGCAAAGAGTGATAGCTTAGTCTCCTCATTGCCTATTTTAATACCTTCTATCTTTTTTTCTTCTCTAATTGCTTCTGCTAGTGTTTCTAGCACAATGTTAAATAATAGAGGTGATAATGGGCATCCTTTTTTATCCCCATTTATCCCCATTGCATATGATGCTTGTTGATGATTTTAGATATATACTGTTTGTTATTTTTAGGAATGGTTGCTGTATTTTGTCAAAGGCTTTTTCAGCATCTATTGAGATAATCATGTGATTTTTGTTTGTTAGATTGTTGATATGGTTAATAATGTGGATGGTTTTCCTAATGTTGAACCATCCTTGCATTCCTGGTATAAATCCCACCTGATCATGGTGGATGATCTTCTTGATTACTTGCTGGAGTCTCTTTGCTAGTATATTTAAGATTTTTGCATCTATGTTCATTAGGGAGATTGGTCTGTAGTTTTCTTTCTCTGTTTTTGATCTACCTGGCTTTGGAATCAGTACCATATTTGTGTCATAAAAGGAATTTGGTAGGACTCCTTCTTTGCTTATTATATCAAATAATTTGTGTAGTATTGGGATTAGTTGTTCTTTGAATGTCTGATAGAATTCACTTGTGAATCCATCAGGCCCTGGCGATTTTTTTCTTAGGGAGTTCTTTGATGGCTTGTTCAATTTCTTTTTCTGATAAGGGATTATTTAGGTATCCTATTTCTTCTGCTGTTAATCTAGGCAATTTGTATTTTTGTAAATATTCATCAATATCTCCTAGATTGCTATATTTATTGCCATATAATTGGGCAAAATAGTTTTTAATGACTGCCTTAATTTCCTCTTCATTAGAGGTGAGGTCTCCCTTTTCATCTTTGATACTGTCAATTTGGTTTTCTTCTTTCCTTTTTTTTTAATTAGATTGACTAGTACTTTTTCTATTTTATCTGTTTTTTCAAAATACCAGCTTCTAGTCTTATTTATTAATTCAATAGTTCTTTTACTTTCAATTTTATTAATTTCTCCCTTGATTTTTAGTATTTCTAATTTAGTTTTCATCTGGGGATTTTTAATTTGCTTTCTAATTTTTTTAAGTTGCATGCCCAATTCATTAATCTCTGCCCTCCCTAATTTGTTAATATGTACTCAAGGATATAAATTTCCCCCTGAGTACTGCCTTGGCTGCATCCCACAGAGTTTGGTAGGATGTCTCATCATTGTCATTCTCTTCAATGAAATTGTAGATGGTTTTTATGATTTCTTCTTTGAATAACTGGTTTTGGAGAATCATATTATTTAATTTCCAATTAGTTTTTGATTTGCCTGTCCAGGTGCCCTTACTAATTTATTATTTTTTTTAAACCCTTGTATTTTGGTGTATTGTCTCATAGGTGGAAGACTGGTAAGGGTGGGCAATGGGGGTCAAGTGACTTGCCCAGGGTCACACAGCTGGGAAGTGGCTGAGGCCAGGTTTGAACCTAGGACCTCCTGTCTCTAGACCTGACTCTCACTCCACTGAGCTACCTAGCTGCCCCTAATTATTATTTTTATTGCATTATGATCTGAGGTTACATTTATTATTTCTGCTCTTTTGCATTTGTTTGCAATTTTTCTATGCCCTATTACATGTTCTTTGTGAATGTACCATGTGCAGCTGAAAAGAAGGTGTATTCTTTTTTGTCCCTATTTGTTTTTCTCCACATATCAATTAAATCTAATTTTTCTAGGACTCCATTCACCTCTCTTACCTCTTATTTATTTTTTGGTTTGATTTATCTAGATCTGAAAGAGGAATATTTAGATCTCCCACTAGTATGCTTTTACTATCTATTTCCTTCTTGAGCTCTGCCAGTTTCTCCTTTATGAATTTGGATGCTATGCCACTTGGAGCATACATATTGAGCACTGTTATTTCCTCATTGTCTATACTGCCTTTAATCAGGATGTAATGACCTTCCCTGTCTTTTTTAATCATATCTATTTTTACTTTGGCTTTGTCAAAAAACATAATAGCCACTCCTGCCTTCTTTTTCTCATTTTATGCCCAAAGGATTTTGCTTAAGCCCTTAAGGTTAAACTTGTGTATGTCCACCCGCCTCATATGTGTTTCTTGTAGACAACATATGGTAGGATTTTGGTTTCTAATCCAGTCTGCTATTTGCTTCTGTTTTATGAGTGACTTCATCCCATTCACATTCAGAGTTATAATTATCAGTTCTGCATTCGCTGACATGTGTAAGAAATAAAATTTAGTTATTATAGCTATATATTAAAAATATGTGGCCGCCAGGAATCAACAATTCAGGTTGATTCCGTAATTAAATCAGACCCAAGTCAGCATCGGGTTGAGGAGTTTATTTACAATCAGGAAGGTAAAGTAGGGATAAGGAGGAGAGGGAGGTTAGAAGTCTAAATAAAATGAAGCTGTAAGCCACAAGGCCCAACAGCCAGATAGGCAGAGTTTAGAATTGGCCCAGCTAGGCCAAGGAAGCCAGCCTAACTTACCCACGTGACAATATAGAGTGTAAGCTGTCTGTGGTCTCAGGAGATGCTTCTTCCTCCAGTTCCAGATGGCAACTGCCCCCACAGGAAGTTCACTCACTTACTTAAAGAGATCATGTCTTTCATCACTTCCTGTGGTCCACCTCTAATTCAAATGGACAAATGGCAGTTTCTACATTGATTTGGACTGCCCAAAGGGCAGTCCCTTATTCTTGATTTGTTACTTATTGTCACGTGTGGGTAACCAAGGGAGGTGGGAGTGACATCATTAGCATGCCTGGGTTGAGTAGATTTTTGACTATTAATGGGATCTGGCTAATTCTATTTACACAATCTCCCCTGATGATCATTGGGTGCCTAGTTGTATCCTCCCCCTAGTTCTACCCCTTCATCTTACACTATTTCCTTTTAAACCAGTGGTTTGCTTTAAGCGGGTAACCCTTATCCCCTCCCTTAATTAACTTCCCTTTATACCCCCTCCCTTATTATTCGCCTCTTTATTTTTAAAGGCCGAATGGATTCCCTCCCTCTTCTTCTCCTCTCCCTTTTTTGACCTCCCCACTCCCCTGCTCCCCTTGGTTTATCCCTTATGACTTTCTCAGTAGGGTTAGATAGAGTTTTCTATTCCAATGGATAATATAGCTACTCTTCCCTCTCCGGGTTGATTACTCTGAGAGTAAGGTTTGATTATTACCTCTTAATGCTCTCTTCCTCTCCTTTTTATAATAGTATTTGTCCTCTCTCCCTCCCATGCCCTCTTTGTGTGTAATAGAATATCCTATTTTTCTTATTCAATCAAGTTTCTCTTGGTGTCCCCTACTATTCACCCCCTCTTTCCCACCCCCCATATCATCTTAGACCATTTAGTATTCCAACCTCTCCCTATGAATTATTCTTCTGATTATTATAATAGTGAATTCTATAATAGTGAATAGAGTTCACTACAGAGAATTATAGATAGCATTTCTCCACATAGGAATACAGATAATTAGATCATATTGAGGCCCTTAAAGAGGCAAATTTAAAAAATACAAGTTTTCTTTCTTTCCCCTTTGTTTCTTATTTACCTTTTCATGTTTCTCTTGATTTTTGTGGTTGGATATCAAACTTTCCATTTAGTCCTGGTCTTTTTTGCGCAAATACTTGGAAATCTTCAATTTTGTTGAATGCCCATACTGTCCCCTGGAAGAATATAGTCAGTTTTGATGGGTAGTTGATCCTTGGTTGAAGACCCAGTTCTCTTGCCTTTCTGAATATCATATTCCAAGCCTTTAGGTCTTTTATTGTGGAGGCTGCCAGATCCTGTGTGATCCTGATTGGTGCTCTTGATATATGAATTGTCTCTTTCTGGCTTCTTGTAAAATTTTTCTTTTTCTTGGAAACGCTTGAATTTGGCTATTATATTCCTGAGGGTTGTCTTTTCTGGGTCTAGTGTAGAGGGTGATCTATGGATCCTTTCAATGTCTATAGTGCCCTCTTGTTATAGGACTTCAGGGCAATTTTGCTGAATAATTTCTTTTAGTATGGAGTCCAAATTTCTATTATTTTCTGCTTTTTCAGGAAGACTAATGATTCTCAGATTGTCTCTTCTAGACCTGTTTTCTTGGTCTGTCACTTTCTCATTGAGATATTTCATGCTTCCTTCTATTTTATCAGTCTTTTGATTTTTTTTTTTAACCCTTGTACTTCGGTACATTGTCTCATAGGTGGAAGATTGGTAAGGGTGGGCAATGGGGGTCAAGTGACTTGCCCAGGGTCACACAGCTGGGAAGTGGCTGAGGCCGGGTTTGAACCTAGGACCTCCTGTCTCTAGGCCTGACTCTCACTCCACTGAGCTACCCAGCTACCCCTTTTGATTTTGTTTTATTTGTTCTTGCTGTCTTCAGAGATCATTAGCTTCTAATTGCTCGATTCTAGCCTTTAGGGACTGGTTTTTGGCTATAATCTTTTAGTTTTCCTTTTCAATCTGGTCATTTCTGGTGTTCAATTTGCTTATCAGTTTATTTGATTTCTGAGCCTCACTTTCCAATTGCAAAATTCTGCCCTTTAAACTGTTATTTTCTTGTCTGATTTCCTTTTGAACTATTTCCCATTTCTCTAGCCAAATCTTTTCCAACTTTTTCGTCATCTCAGATTTGAACTCTTCAAGAGCTCGTGACTAATTTTCATTATTTTGGGAGGTTTCAGATGTGATTGCTTGTTTGTTCTCCTTCTGTTTGCTCTGTTGTCTGGATTTTCTCTGTGTAAAAGTTGTCGAGTGTTAAAGATTTCTTCTTCTTGTTGTTAATCTTTCTCTTCTGGGCTTCCTGATTCTGGGTTGCCATTTTAAGCCCAGCACCTTCTCAGCTTCATCCTCGGGCTCAGGGTCTGTCTGTGCTCTTTAGGCTCCAGAGGTCTCAGGTCTTGTTATTCTCAAGGTCAAGCCTCCTGATAGTCCCCCTTGCTTGATCCTCTGCTGGAGGCTCCTTTACAAGTCTCAGAGTGCTGCTTCCACAGTCGTATACCCGTCTGCACTGGTAACCCACTCAAGGTTTCAGAGCCTTAGCTCGTGCCTGCATCCGCCTCCACCCGCGCCTGTGCTCAGTATCAGAGCTCAAAGTCCGCTCTTGTTCTTTAGCCTTTTGGGATCTTAAGTCTTGCTGCTCTCAGGAACAGGCTCTGGAGCTGCCAATGACTCAATGGGTGCCCCAAACTTGCTCTACTTCTTTTGCACTGGCCTTGGAACTGTAGGTGGTATGTGGGGGGGAGGGGGTCGCTCAGCCTGCAATTTTATGAGAGCTGTTTCACCCCTTTATAGCATGGAAATGCCCCGATTCCACATATCTTCCATGTTGTGCCCTGTTGTGGAGTCCCTCCATTTGTCTGGATTTGATTTTATGTCCCCTTGAGGAGTCCTGTATGTTTTGCTTAGGAGAGGTTAAGCCACTGCTTTTTACTCTGCCGCCATCTTTACCCGAAAGCCTGTTGAGTTTCCTTTTTACTTTGCCATTTCCCAAGTTTTTCTTATACTTTCCCCTTCTAGTATATTCTAAAATTATATTCTCTAATAATAGATTTCAGAAAATCACCAAATCACAGTAATGAAGATGCATAACTAAAGCTCACAGAGAAACTTGGGCTAAATATAAAGATCTGACAATCATGAAACAAAGATAACTGAATCCTGAATCCATGGGTGTTGAGATCACCACATGAGATAGTATAAACCAGTGTTTTTAAACTCAAAAACCGGGGCTTTTAAAACACACATAAGGATCCCTGCAGGAGCATATTCACTTAGAAAAACACATATGACTATTGTGTTATTAGAAGTGATGAGCAGGATTTCAGAAAAACCTGTTAAGACATGAACTGATGCAAAGTGAGCAGAACCAGAAGAAAATCATAACAGTAATATGTTTTGATGTACTGTGAACATTTAGTAATTCTCAAGATTACAGTGATCCCAGGCAATTTTAGAGACTCATAGTAAAAAATGTCATCAGCGTTCAGAGAAAGAATTGATAGAGTCTGAAGTATAATATATTTCACTTTCTTCTTTTTTGGTTCGAGATATCTTCTATAAAATGAATAACATGGAAAAATGTTTTACATGACTGCACACATAAAATCTATATCAGATTGCTTACTGTCCCAGCAAGGGGGAAAAGGTAAGATGATATGGAGGAGGAAGGGTGGGAAAGAGCGAAAGAATTTAGAAGGCAAAAAAAAATTTTTTTAATAGTATGGCTCGAACTATTCCAACTCCAACAGTGTTTTCTCTGGAAATGGATAGCATTCTTTGTTATAATTGTCCTGGATCACTGTATTGCTGAGAATAGCTAAATCTTTCACAGTTAATCATTCTACAATATTGCTGTTAGTGTGTACAATGTTCCCCTGGAACTGCTTACTTCACTCTGTACCAGTTTCATTTGGTCTGTCAAGCTTTTTCTGAAATCATCCTGCTCAGCATTTCTTGTGGCTTAATAGTATTCTATCACCATCATATTCATTCCCCAAGATGATGGACATCCCCTCAGTTTCTAATTCTTTGCCAACAAAAAAAGAGCTGCTATAAATATTTTTGTGCAAGTAGGTCCTTTCCCTTTTTTAAAAATCTCTTTTGGGTTTGTAGAGATAATAAGGAAAAAGACTTGTACAAAAATATTTATAACCGCACTCTTTGTGGTGGCAAAAAATTGAAAATGAGGGGGTGTCCATCAATTCGGGAATGGCTGAATGAATTGTGGTATCTGTTGATGATGGAATACTATTGTGTTGAAAGGAATGATGAACTGGAGGAATTCCATGTGAACTGGAAAAACCTCCAGGAATTGATGCAGAGTGAAAGGAGCAGAACCAGGAGAACATTGTACAAAGAGACAGATACACTGTGGCACAATCAATTGTAATAGACTTTTCTACCAGCAGCAATGCAATGATCCAGGACAATACAGAGGAATTTATGAGAAAGAACACTATCCACATCCAGAGAAAGAACTGTGGGAGTAAAAACACAGAAGAAAAACATATGATCAAACATGTAATTCAATAGGGATATGATTGATGTTTTGATGTTAAAGGATCACTCTACTACAAATATGAATACCATGGAAATAGGTTTTGAACAATGATACATGTACAACCCAGGGGAACTGCTTGTCAGCTTTGGGAGGGAGGAGAGAAAAGGAGGGAGCATCATGAATCATGTAACCATCATGAGAATAAGAAAATATTCTAAATTTTAAAAATCATCCAAATAAAATAAAATAAAATGACAAGTTGTCTCATTAAAAAATTGTCTTTTGGATACAGACTCAATAATTGTGTTATTGCTGGGTCAAAGGGTCTGCACAGTTTTATACTCCTCTGACTATAGTTCCAAATTGTCCTCCAGAATGGTTCACAAATCTACTAGCAATGCATTAGTGTCCCAATTTTGTTACATCCCCTTCAACATTTATCTTTTTCCTTTACTGTCATATTAACCAATCTGATAGGTATGATGTGGTACCTCAGAGTTGTCTTAATTTGTATTTCTCTAATCAAGAGTGATTTAGAACATTTTTTTCATATTATTTATAGCTTTGATTTCTTCATCTGAAAACTGCTTTGATTTCTTCATCTGAAAACTGCTTGTTTATGTCCTTTGATCATTTGGAACTTAAAAAAATTTTTTTAATGTTTAAAAATTGTTTTTACACATGAATGAAGAAAAATAAAATATTATTTAAAAAGAAACATATTAGCATCATCAATTTTTGTTGTATTTTGTTTATTTTTTAAATATATTTCTCAATTATATTTTAATTTGTCACACCTGGGAGTTCTGTAAGCTCCATGTTCCTGCAGGTAAAAGTGTTTGTTGCCTCTTTTAAAGAGGAAAGGTTCTTAACTTTTTTACTTTCTCTTTGGGAGTCTAGGGAAACAATGGATCCTTTCTCACAATATTATTTTTAATATATCAAATAAAATGCATAGGATTAGAAAAGGAAACCAATTATATTGAAAAATAAAGTAACTTTTTCCCATCCAAGTTCACAGATCTCCTAAAATCCACTGACCATATTAAAATCAGTGGATCTTTAGGTAAGAACCTCTAGAACAGAGGGAGAAGAGAAGACTTAAGACAGACTTTTAGGAGACACTGGCTATTAATGGGCATGAACAGATGAAAAGCCAAAAGAAAAGACTAAAAGGAGAGATCACACAGGTAGAAGGGGAACCACCAGAAAACAGTGTCATGAAAACCTAGAGAAGAGAGAATAAGGTTATTAAATTTACCAATGGCTTGTTCAGGGACATGTGGCCAGTATATATTGGAAGTTGGACTTGAATCCAGACCTTTCTGACTCCAAAGCCAACTCTCCACCAACTTCACTAATTATGTATAATTTTCTCTGCTAAGATTGTAAATTTAAGGGGATGTTTGCATGTCAAATCTTAATTTTATTTTTATCTCCTCTAGCACTTTATACAAAACTATATACAAAAAAAGGTTTGCAAAGTGCTTTATAAAGAACTCATTTTTGTCTTTATAAAAATCCTAAGAGGTAGGTGCTACTATTTTCCCCATTTTAAAGATAAGGAAACCAAGCAAACAGAAGTTAACTGTCTGAGGATGAATTTAAACTCAGGTCTTCCTGACTTTAGGTTATTTATCTGTTTACCTGTTTACCACCAGAGAATATAAATTCCTGGAGTCTAGGGGCTGTTTCTTCTTCTTGTCTCAGAATTTCTAGCACCTAGCACATAGCATATGGCACATGATAGGCATTTAATAAATGCTTGCTGAATTGAATTAACAATAAAGTCCCCAATTCAAATAGGGAAGAGACACCACTGCTCCCCTAATCCCATATCTGTAGAGATCATAGAGAGAACATTAAGGTAAAGAGGTAACAAAACCCCCGAAACTGATTTAGTAATCTACAGACAACATTTTAACAGCCCCAGGTAGATACTGATCAATGAGGTGGGGATCCTTGCTCTAGAGTGTTTTATGAATTCTTCCTACTTTCTGTGGAAAACTTAAATTGAAGTTGGATCAAGAGGCTTAGTGTACATTAAGAAGATTAGGAAGACAACAGTGCCATTGCCTCTGCCTTAGGCAGACCCACATCTGGAGTATTGTGTTCACTTCTGAGTACAATACAGGAAAAACATTTATACTCTTGTAACCATTCAGAGGAATGTAACCAGAATGGTGGCCAGGATGGTGTGATTATATAATGAACCTTGAAGATTTCAGGGATCCAATAGATATCTTCAAATATTTCAAGGCCTATCATATTGATATATTAGAATTCTCTTTTAAGAATTGCCATTCTTTTATATTTGGATCTAAGACCTAGCTCCGCCTGCACAGAGCAGGAACTTATTTTAATTTAAATATTCTTACTATGGAGGGTAGAACATAGAGAAATGGATTAGAGCTGCAAAGATTCAAATTTAGGTTTGATAGAAGGAAAAACAATTAGAGCTATCTGAAAGTGGAGAGAGCTGCTCCAGATGATAGGATCTTTCAATGGAGGTCTTCACTCACATGCTAGATATACACTTTCTTGATGTTTCTGAGGCAAATTCTTGGAAGGTATAAATTGGACAAGTTGGCCCCTCAGGGACCTTCTGATTCTGTGGAAGTAGAAGTAACACTTCCTACTTAAAAATCCTTGGTAAGAGGTGGATTGGGAGAATAGAATACCACATTAAATAGGCAGGAATACTATTAGCCCAGTAGGTAACCTTCTACAGGGACTTTCCAATTCTGTGGATCCATTCTACCCTCTGCCAAAGATGCTATGGAAGGAAGAATTAGGGGATGTTTCTATTTTCTCACATAGTCAATCTTGGTATTCCCCAAATGCAAGAATAGGAAGGAACTCTGAAGAAATGAGACACTGATGACCAATGTCAATAAATTAACGAGAAAGAGAGAGAGAGAGAAAGAGATCCTGAAAATTTTTTCTAGTTTATCAGAAATGTTGAGAATTTCATGTGTTGTCATCCATCAAAAGAATAAGAGATCTTTTCTATTTTTTACAAATGAAGAGAGATGATAAGGTAACTAAGATCTAAATCAACCTGAATATGTAACTTTTCTACACAACGTGTTTTTCTGAGTTTTCAATATGAGGAGATGCATTAATCTATTTTCACAATTCTGTTACTCAGTACTTTTCAAAAGTTCTGTGGAATTGTACAATATTGCTTTAGAGGTCATCTAGTCTTTTCTGTGGATTAGCTACATCCACATACATGTGGCTGAGTCATCCCAGTAGTCATTATAAGTAGATTAAGGGAGGCTGCTATGTCAGCATACCATTCATATTCTTAACTAATGACATTTTAGCAAGGGGTCAGGTTATTTTGCTTTTGTTTACTTTTTCCTACCATCTTAAAACAAAAAGCAAAAGAGCAGTTTTCTACATTTTATTCAATGAAATATAAAGAGCCTAATAATAATAAAATTAATTTTTAATGTATCTGTCCAACGTTTCCCTTGCCATATTATGAGCCTGTTTTTTCTATCCTAGGAGCAGAAAACACCTAAAATTTAAATGTATTTCACAGGGCAAACCTAATAACTGATTGCTGCTGTAATTGATCTCTAAAATATTCGGGATCCTGGTTCAGCAGATTATAAAAGATATAATTTAGAATGAGATGAGGCCTCTGATTCCCATGTTTCCCCCAAGTGCCTGGGTTAGACTGAGTCAGTGATATTGTTAGGTGAAAAGACCACTAGATTAGTACTCTAACACAACCAGTATACCTAGCAGGCAAATAATATTCCTCTCCATTTACTGTAGAATTCTATTTTCCCAGGCCACCTTTTACCAAAGATACTTAAGTAGGAGGTGTTACTCCTGATGTCTAACCTTCATATTCCAACCCTCTGCATACTTTTGGACTTTATTATGCCTCTAGGAACCTTATCAGGAACTTCACTGATTATAGGACAGAGAAAAGAGTTCTGCTCTAAATCTCCATTTAAGAAAATTGTCAAGACCAGTCATCTCTTAAATTTCCCAATAGCCTGCCCACCTCTCCTTTAATCTTTTTCTTCATGCCCTATGATAGGCATCCCTTCTAATCTGTCATTTCCATTTCCTTTTTGTGTTATCTTCCCAAAGCTGTAAACTCCTTAAGGGCAGCAGTTGTCTTTCTCTTTCATATATGTTATCCCTAGCACTTAGTCCACAGACTGGCAGTTTAGTAGATGCTCAATAAATATTTACTAACCGACCTAGGAAAAGTCACAATTTATTTTGGCCTTAGTTTCCTCATTTGTAAAATGAGGGGATTATATTACCTGAACTCTATGGTCCTTTCAAGGTCTAATATTATGAGGATTTTTTTCCATTTTGAAACACTTCTGTTTTATACTTATTCTCCATTTTTCCCTCCTAAAAGTACTCTGAAATATTGGTATAAGCAATTGGTATTTTTAAAAACTGAAACAAAAATTTGGCTTGAAAATTTGGAGGGAGATTTTATGATACCCCTCTGTCCTTTGAAAGAACTTCTGGTATTGAATTTATACAAATCCTTTGCCCAGGATCTGGGGTAAAGTGCAAAAAGAATAGAAAAATTTATAACAACCAATCTTAATTTTGGTTTTGTTTATAGTCTGCTTTGCGGAATAGGAGAAAAGAGGAGAAATGCAAGGATGAGATAAAACAGGTGATTCTAGAATATATGAAGAAAGTAGAGGTGGGAGAAAGGAAAAAAGTAATTATTTTTGTGCATAGCTAATGTGAGAATTAATTTCTTTTATATGAGCAGATTTATTATAATTTATTACATATTAATAACAAATAATGTATTATATTATTGTTGTTACATATTATATTGTACATTTTTAAATGGTAACAAAAAAGTTTGTGGAATGGAAAAAAAAGTACATGCTGATTCCTTTCACTTCATCCCTATCTAAAACTCTGGATCACAGTTTCCCCATCACCTTAATCCCAATTTAAAATGCATCATTTAAATTATGACAGTACTATTAATCAACAAATATCAGAGAGCCTGTTCCATGAGGGGGTCTATGTGTACCACCTATGGCACGTGTGCCATAGGTTTTGCATCATGGCCATAGGATATAGAGCACTCTCAGTCCAAGGAAACTCCTTTTACCAAAGAATGTTGGCACTTCCTCTATAACTTGTATTCTTGGAGTTGCCCAGAATACTGAAAAGTTAAGTGACTTGCCAAGCACCATACATACAATCAACATGTTGTATCAGTCTTTTGTTCAAGTCATTGATAATATTAAACAGGAAAAAAGCCAAGCACAGAACTCTGAGACATTCTACGAGAGAAATCCTCCCAAGGAAACATTGAACTATTAATGGTTATGCTTTTGGATTAGACTGTCAAGATTCTGAATCTAGATAATAGTACTATCTTCTAGCTTACTTCACTCCATTTTCTCCATAAAAATGGCATAAGAAATGCTGTCATATGTTTTGCCAAAATCTATGTAAACTACATTCACATAATCTTCTTAATATCCCAGGCTAGAAACTTTGCCAAAAAAGAAAACAATCTTGCATGGTTTGTTCTTGATGAAGTCACTTTGGCTCTTTGTGATCACAATTTCCCATTTTTACTTGCTTTTAATACTAGATTTTTTCCAAGTGTCAAAGTTGAATTCAGCTGCCAATAGTTTAGACTGTACTTGGCCCCCACTTTTGAAAAATAGGACATTTGTCTTTCTGTAGTCATCACTGGATTGTACTTTAGCAATAATGTCTTTCAGATCATTTAGTATCCTGTGCCATAACAGTTGAACTGAGTATAGAGACTTGAACTCATCAAGGATGAATAAGTACTCACTACACCTCCTTACTTACCTATCCTAGGTATCAAATCACCAGTAATCATTTTTATTCATTTCATTCATTATTTATTATTATATCCTTTCTGGAACAAAAAATTCTGGGAGAATAACAGCTGAATAGATCTGCATTCTTTACTAACTTCTCCCTCCACCCCCACCCACCGCCCAAATACCAAACAGTGTCCATCTGAGATTTCATGCTCCTGACATTTTATACCAGTCATTTTCTAGTATACCCCTCCCCTAGGTCTATAACTTCCACATACCCTTTCTTGTTATATGGAAAAAATAGTTAAGCTAGACAGCTGCATATGCAACATTCTAAGGGGTATGTGGAAAGTGTGTATGTGTGTGGGGGGGGACTGTTATTTCTCCAGGACCATGTTTTGACTTAGCACTAGCTTAAAAGCCAGTACCACTGCTACTTGCTTTTACTTCCACCTTCTATACATATCTTTTACAAAGTAAGTTGATCAATCCATTTCCTTTATATCCAACATCAGTCTCTTTGGGCAACCCCCCTTTCACCATCAATGAGCTGGTTCTCTTTGTGTCTTCAGAATTTCATTCTTGAGAATTTCTGATCCCCTCTGGCCTGAATTTCCCTACAGAATTTTAATCTATGGTATCCTACCTATCTTTTCTCTGAATATCTTGAAATCAGCTCTCCTAAAATCAAGGAGGTATGGATAGACTGTCAAATTTTCCTTTCCTATCTCACAAATATAAGATTGAGTGATCATATTTACCTTAATTTTCCCATCATTCCTATGCCAGAAACCATTTCCTTACTATGGGTGAGAAACTAGATCCATAACAAAAAGTCCCTTCAAGGAGGCAATGGAGTTATCAAAAGGTGGTGTAATACAACGGAAAGAGCGTTAGTTTTGGCATCAGAAGATGCAGGGTTCAACTCCTACCCCCAATGCTTATAACCTATGTGATCTTAGGCAAGTCATTTAACCTCCTTAGGCCTGTTTGCTCATCTGTAAAGTGGAGGACTGCATGGCCTCTGCTGTTCCTTTCAGGTCTAGAGCAATGATCCTAGGATTCCACTACCTCTTGAAGCATGAAATCTTCATCAGCATACCAAGAAATCATTAATAGTTCTACCTCTGGCAAGAAGAGAGCCACAACAGATGTACAAAGGTTATTCCTCAATTTCTTAGTAGTAACAGTGTCATGACTGTGCCAGGTCTGTTAGCATTTTAACTCCTCATATATCTTTTTTTCTTTCTGTCCAGGTAGTTTGTCATATGCTTCTGTGACTGTAAAGTGTCTGTTTTGGTCACCACTGATCTTCACCCAAATGCTTTCTTTTACTTTTATACACTTTGGTTCTTTGATTTCCTCACAACGTGTATGTTTTCTGAATATACAATGCTACTCATTGCTGTTCCACATTGTTTCTCTGAGTAGGATATATCCTACTACATCCAGAGCTATATTCTATTCCTAGATTCCATCAACTCTCAGTGATATCTATGAGTTTAAATTTGTCTCACTGCATTAGAATCTCTAGATCACTTCCTGTTATCCATATTTTCTGTATCTGTGTAGTGATCTTTGAGGTCATAAGCTTTATTCCTGGCTTCTTTATTGGATTTTATGTCCTGTGAACTTCTAGGTGGCCCTACTATTATTTCAATGGTATTGTGTGGTATCTAGTTTGATTCTTAAGCAGTTTTCACCTTTCTCTGCCTTTACTAACCTTGCTTAGCCTTTAAGGCCAAGAACATTAATTTCTCTGAATAAATGACAACAAAACATTCCTAGGTAACTTCCATAGCTCTATTCTCTTTTCCTTTTTACTTGTACTCAGATATATTCTTCATATTACTACTCAACTAATCTATTTTAAATACTGCTTTATCTTACTTTTGGTTAAAAAATCTATAATGGCCCCCTATTGATTCCCATACCAACTCAAATTATTCTACCTGACATTAAGGTGACTCATAATTTGGTTTTGGCCTATCAATACAAATTTATTTTCCCACTAAGTCATTGGAGCCTACTGCTCTAATCACTTTCACTATATCACAGAGATTTTCCCTCTCACCAAGAATGTCTTCCAATCCCATCTACCTATCTACATCTTAACCATATTTAACTACTACCTCCTTCAAGAAGCTTTCTCTCACTTCCATTTAGCGATAAATTTGCTAATTTGAAGTAGGTTAAATTTGTAAGGTATGCCTCTTAAATGTTGGTTATTTTTTCCTAAAACTCCAACTGTAAATATAGTCAGAAGGTAGATGGAAGTGTCAAGTTTGGGTCCAGTAAATCCAAAGGGCAGACTTATTCTAGAGTGAGGGCACTTAAGCTGGGGTCTGTGGACTTAAAAAAATCCAAAAAATTGTATTTCAATATGTTTGATTTGCCTTGTAATCCTATATATTATTCTGAGAAAGTATCATAGGCCTTACCAGTTTGTTAAGAGGACCCAAGACACAAAAAAGTTTTAAGAACTTCTGCTTTCGAGGTAGATAACTGATATCTTAAAGAATTCTCCTCTTTAATCAGGCCAAGAGCCTTAATTTCTCCTAATGAACTACTATAAACTTTTACTAGATGAGTTCTATGGGCTCATTCTCTTTCTCTTTTTTTTTGTACTCAGGTATATTCTTCAACAGATATATTCAATCAACATTTCCCACCAGCATGTTGTCCTAGACTTCATATTGATCTCCAGGAACTCATTATCCTTCAAGACAACATCAAGTCTGAAAATCTCACCTGGTGAGTTTCCCCAGCCTTGGAGTTTCCGTGCATTCCTCTGATTGGAGAGGATGGACATTGGAGAGCTCTTCCTAGACTCTCCATTTTCAGAGGGCACTTAGGGCAGTAATCTCATCATTTCTACCCTGACTGCTGAAGTACAGCACTCCTCTGTACTTCATCATGTTCCCTCACCACTCTCATTTTCTCCTTTCTCTTCCCATTTTCTTTTTATGTATTATTTCCCCACTAGATTGTAAGCTCCTTGAGACAGGCTTATCTTTTGCCTTCTTTCTTTTTGCTTTGTATCATCACTACTTAGCATAGTGCCCAGGATGTAATAGATACTTAAGTGTTTACTAACTGACTTACTGACCATCAAAATGTCTTTACCAAAGTAACAGTAATGTTAAACAAGTAATCAATAAACATATACCTTACTATATGCCTGTGCTATGGGCTAAGGCTATATAAAGACAAAAGTGAAATGGTGCATCCCCTCGAGATGCTTACATTGGAATAGAGGAGGTACAACTATAAGTACAAACATAATAGGCAAAGAATGAATGCAAATTGAATCAGAGAGTGCACTAAATGGCTTCATGTAGAAAGTGATGCTTAAGTTGAGCTTTGAAAGAAATCAGGGATTCCAAAAGACCAGAAATGATGAGGACTTGAAAAGAGTAATCACTGTGTAAATGAAGAGGAAGGAATATACAAAAGCCAGAAATGCAATTTTGCAAATGCTTAGATACATGGTGATGAGAATGAGTTGATAAAGATGACACCAAAGTTGCAATATGGGTGCCTGAAAGGAGGGTGGTATCCATGAAACAGAGATTTGTGGAAAAACTGGCTTAATGAGTTCTGTTTTGAGACATCTTGAATTTGGAGTGCTTATGAGACAGGAGTTGAAGAAGGACTGGAGCTCAAGGACTAGGGACTAGAAATAGAGACACAGATTGTAACTGAAGGCCTAGAAACTGATGAAGTCACACAGAGAGAATATAAAGAGAAATGAGAAGGGTACACAAGAGTATTGGGGAGTACCTAGAGTTAATGGGCCTGGGCACTGAATCAGCAAAGGTAATTAAGGAGGAGCAAAATAAAGAGAATGAGTAGAAAGCAGATGCATAAATACCCAAAGAGGAGAAAGTATGGAAATGAAGGTGGTTAAGAGACTGGAATTCTGCAGAGAAGTCACAAGGGATGGTAATTAAAAGATCACTGGTAATCTTGTAAAGAGCAAATTTTGGAAATTCCATACCAGAAGGTTTAGAAGGATAGGGAGAAGATAATGGGCAATGAGCACAGTTAGCTTTTTCAAGGGTTTGGTTGAAAAATTAAGACATATAGGAAGACAGTTAATGGGGATATCCACTAGTTAGGGTGATTTACTAAAGTTTTTCAAAGGATATGGTACAGGGAGGCAGAGTCAAGATGGTGGCTTAGACACTGCAAAAATCCAGACATCTAAAACCCTTCCATACCAATCAAAAACAAAGTGGTTTGAGGGGACAGAAAACCAAATCTAACAACAGGACAGTGCTGGGGGACCCTCCTGCTGGATTCAACTTAAAAGGTACTACAAAAAAAGCCTGAATTCTTGAACTCTTGGGTTCAAGGGAAAGGCAGAAGGAAGGTCCTAGAACCCCTCCCCCACCTACAGTGCTGAGTCTCTAGCGGTGGCTAGAATCTCTGGCTGGGCAAGAGTGCTAGTTTGGAGGGAGTGTCTTGCTGACACAGCTGTGCCAGGCTCAGGGCTTTGAACACAGGCAGCAGGGAGGCAACTGGAGGAGAAGCCCAGAGAGAGCAGCCTAGACTCAGTCAAAACCCTCCATCTTGCCCCCCCCCCCCCCCCCCCCTTTTCTTGAGGGTTTGACCTCAAGGCACATCCAATGTTGCAGATCAATTCCACCCTCACTTAATCTTATCAATAGGGCAGATAAGAAGCCTTCAGAGGGCAGGAAAGCTCAATCTCCAACACCCCTCCCCTGTAGACTTTGATGAGAATAGCTGTAAGAATCCAGCTAACTCTCATCCTAGGGCAAAGGCTGTAACCACTACAGAATACCTTGCTAACTGGGCTGGAAGCACAACTCCCTTCACCTACACCTGCAGCTTCTGCTGCCAGTTGGGGAAGATCTGACCTCAGGACTCATCAGTACCATCAGCCTAACCTAGTCAATCAACAGAGCAGTGAAGAAGCCTTTTCAGGACAGAATAGCCCAAACCCACGGATCCAGCAAATAATCAGAGGAGCAAGATTACAGCTAATGACAGGAGGGGAAAGAAGGAAAAAATATGAGTAAACAACAGAAAAAGAAAAAAGAAATTACAATCTACAGCTTCTATCCAGATAATGAACAAAAAAGCAAATGGAACAGGGGAGGACCAAGGAACACCAAGCAAAAACACAGAAACTCCAGCGAATTGGACACAGACTTTGGAAGAACTCAAAACACAGTTCAAAAAAAAAATTAATAGAGGCTGAAGACAATTGGGAAAAGAACTTAAAAAAGCAAAATAAATCATCTGGAAACAGAAAAGTATCTTGAAAGCCAAAATTAACCAGCTTGAAAACGAGGCAAAGAAGATGAAAGATGACCTACAAAGAAAATCAGACCAGAAGGAGAAGGATGACCAAAAATCCAGGGATGAAATTCAGTCTTTAAAAATTAGAATCCAACAACTAGAAGCAAATGACTTCACAAGGCAGCAAGAATCTATAAAACAAAATCAAAAGAATGAAAACAATTTAGGAAAATATGAAATACCTCATTGACAAAACATCAGACCTTGAAAACAGATCCAGGAGAGACAATTTAAGAATTACTGGACTATCAGAAGATCATGATAAAAGAAAAAGCATCATTCTACAGGAAATTATCCAGGAAAACTGCCAGGAAAACATTCTTGAGCAAGAGGGAAAAGTGGAAATTGGATTATCACCTCCTGTATTTAATTTCCAATTGACAACACCCAGGAATGTTATAGCCAAATTCAAAGGATAGAGTAGACATGTTCATGTTTGTAGTCTGTAGGAATGGAATCTAATTAATGGGTGACATACATGAAAGACAAAGTTGTCAAAGCATGTGACAGTAAAAGCACAGTGCCTGAAGTCTGGAAGATCCCAGTACAAATGTGGCCTCAGATACTTACTTTAGCTTTGGGACCCTGGAGGAAGAGTAACCTACCTTCTCTCTTTTTCAGCTTTCTCTTTTGTAAAATGGAGATAACATCAGGGTTACTGTGAGGATAAGATGACATAAAGCACTTTGCAATCCTTAAAGTGCTATAGTTATCATGATGACTAAAGTATTTTAAAAACCTATATAAATGCTAGCTATTATTATTCTTGACTGCCTGGGGTGTTGCACTCATAGGTTGTTTATACACACACAGACATATATAATGCTATAGATTATATAAATTGCTACAAGGAGTTTACTCACAATTATACATCTCAAGCAACTTATATATCTTATCTGAAACCTGGTTCTGTACTGGTCAATCAGTTATTGTATTCATATTCTTTGATTGTATTTTTCTGATTTCAGAGAATTGAATCTGTTTGTTTTTTCCCCTCCCAATTTAGAAAGGGCCTAATCCTTCCTCCAATTAGAAATCAATTAACTAATGTATCCTGGTTAATTGTTTTATTTTAGTTAATTGATCTCATTTGATTATTTTTAATGGGTAAAAGTCTGTCTCCTCTGTATTCAGGGTCCAGTGCCAATGCCGAGGAAAGCAACTGGTCCTGATTTGTTATGCAATTGGTATAAATTGCTTAATAAATCGAAATGTTTGGAAGTTTGAACTTGTTTCCTCAGTCATTTTGTCTTTTACTTGCCAGTTTTTGGCTAGCTGGTCATTATTTCAACACCATAATACATAGGTGCATATATACAAATATACATATATGGGTACATCATAAAAGTGAGGATTTATATAGAGCTTTGTTTGCCAACTGCTTTAGAATAGGCTTCTCATATCATCCTTAGAATAACTGGTGGGGTAAGTGCCTATCATTATCTCCATTTTTTTCTTGAGGAAGCTGCCCTTAAGAAACCTAAAAGTTTAGTTTGAGAAATGAAACCACATAAAAGATCAAATGAGATAAAACACTAAAGGATTTGCATATCTTCAAGCCTATAAACTATTATATTGTGAGGACCTTGAGGACAGGGACTGTTTTTGTATTTATTTGTAACTCCAGAGCTAAACACAGTACAGACAGGGAGAGACTGTCTGTCACTGTTCCAGAGTCACATAGCTAGTGTCTGGGATTGTATTTGAAACTTAGTCTTCATGGTTCCAAGTCCACTTTTCCCCCTGGGATAGCTATATTTAAATATGTGTGAATGCATAACATATATTACATATATTCACATACATGCAAGTGTATATTGTAAGTGTGTAGATAAAACACATCATTTGTTCAGTCATTCTTGACTCTTTGTGATCCCATCTGAGGTTTTCTTGGCAGAAATAGTGGAGTAGTTTGTCATTTCCTTCTCTAGTTCATCTGACAAGAAAGAAAAAAGCTAACAGTGACTTGCCCTGAGTCACACATAGCTAATAACCAGATTTTCCTGACTTCAAGCCCAGGCACTCTATTCCACTGCTCCATCTACCCTCCTTTGGTCTCCTTACTTCAAAGGCTCTCCTCATTTCATACCATACCATATTTCTAACCATAATGATCTGCCTGCTATTCTGAATATATGTTTTTTCTATCTTTATTCTTTTGCACTGACTGCCCCTGGTGCCAGCACACTTCTTTTTGGAATCCTTGATTTCTTTCAAGGCTTGGCTTAATATACATCATAATTTACAATACATACCACACTGTGTATATATAATATACATACCACACGTGTATGTAATATATATTACTGTATATATAACATACATATCAGTCTGTAATATACATCACACTGTGAATATGTAATATACACACCAAACAATACATATGTGATACATACAGTGTAACATAATACATATCAGTGTGTAAGAGAATATACAATAGGTATAAAGCTGTGTATATATAATATGCATACTGCACAGTACATGTGGCATATAATATCACACAGTATATATACACAATACATATCACAGTGCATATATAAGAGATAATACTTATCAGTGTGTAATAGTTATACTTATCACACATAGTATCTCTATACCACATAATACACATACGGAATTCCATTGCACTGCTTAAAACCACACTAAGTCTTCTGAGTGTGTGTCCGCGTGCGCACACGCGTGGGTGCGGACACAGAGACATTAAAAGGAGACAGGAGATTCAGGGGCAGAGATGGCCCAGGAGGTTTTTGACGTCTGGTGCAACAACAAGCCCCGCCCCCGGCATGCTCCACCATACGCAGGTTCACAAGGGGCCTAACCTAGAGCCAGGCATCCTGCTGGCCTTGGAGCGGCCCTGCCCACAGGCCTCGAGGGCACAACCGCTCCGTTCCCACTCACGCCAGTGACCCGCGCCCTCGAGCCTCTTTCCAGTAGTGCTGAGGTCGCGACTACGACGCGCGCAGAAACCGCTAGGTGGCGTCGGTTTCCCTGCTCTTCTCAGACAGCCCGGGTCGCCCAGCCTGTCCGCGGAATCCGCCACTCCTCCCCACCGCGCTCCTCCCTTCCAGCTTCACCCTTGGGAGTTGGTTGGAGGGGACACTAGTAGGAGAGCGAGGAAGGCTGGAGAAAGTCGCGCGTGCGCGCTAAGCAGGAAAAGAGGGGACGCGGGGAGGTGGGTTGTCGCGGCGGTTGTGCGCAGGCGTGCTGCGTGGGGGCGGGGCAAACGAGGGGGCGGGGCGGAACGGAACGGAGATGTGGGGAGGGGTGGGGAAAGTATAGGTAGGCAAGGGAAGGGTCTGGGCGGGACGGGGCGGGACGGGGTGGGGTTACAGAGCTCCTGAAGAGCCGTCTCGGAGATACGGGAGCTGGCTGTGAGCAAACCGAAATTGAAAGTCGTGGCCGTGGTGGCGACTGACCGAGGCGGCGCTGCCCACCGGCGCGGGG
>NC_058130.1:250370276-250412671 GCF_016433145.1 Gracilinanus agilis | reverse complement strand
CTGTCACTGTTCCAGAGTCACATAGCTAGTGTCTGGGATTGTATTTGAAACTTAGTCTTCATGGTTCCAAGTCCACTTTTCCCCCTGGGATAGCTATATTTAAATATGTGTGAATGCATAACATATATTACATATATTCACATACATGCAAGTGTATATTGTAAGTGTGTAGATAAAACACATCATTTGTTCAGTCATTCTTGACTCTTTGTGATCCCATCTGAGGTTTTCTTGGCAGAAATAGTGGAGTAGTTTGTCATTTCCTTCTCTAGTTCATCTGACAAGAAAGAAAAAAGCTAACAGTGACTTGCCCTGAGTCACACATAGCTAATAACCAGATTTTCCTGACTTCAAGCCCAGGCACTCTATTCCACTGCTCCATCTACCCTCCTTTGGTCTCCTTACTTCAAAGGCTCTCCTCATTTCATACCATACCATATTTCTAACCATAATGATCTGCCTGCTATTCTGAATATATGTTTTTTCTATCTTTATTCTTTTGCACTGACTGCCCCTGGTGCCAGCACACTTCTTTTTGGAATCCTTGATTTCTTTCAAGGCTTGGCTTAATATACATCATAATTTACAATACATACCACACTGTGTATATATAATATACATACCACACGTGTATGTAATATATATTACTGTATATATAACATACATATCAGTCTGTAATATACATCACACTGTGAATATGTAATATACACACCAAACAATACATATGTGATACATACAGTGTAACATAATACATATCAGTGTGTAAGAGAATATACAATAGGTATAAAGCTGTGTATATATAATATGCATACTGCACAGTACATGTGGCATATAATATCACACAGTATATATACACAATACATATCACAGTGCATATATAAGAGATAATACTTATCAGTGTGTAATAGTTATACTTATCACACATAGTATCTCTATACCACATAATACACATACGGAATTCCATTGCACTGCTTAAAACCACACTAAGTCTTCTGAGTGTGTGTCCGCGTGCGCACACGCGTGGGTGCGGACACAGAGACATTAAAAGGAGACAGGAGATTCAGGGGCAGAGATGGCCCAGGAGGTTTTTGACGTCTGGTGCAACAACAAGCCCCGCCCCCGGCATGCTCCACCATACGCAGGTTCACAAGGGGCCTAACCTAGAGCCAGGCATCCTGCTGGCCTTGGAGCGGCCCTGCCCACAGGCCTCGAGGGCACAACCGCTCCGTTCCCACTCACGCCAGTGACCCGCGCCCTCGAGCCTCTTTCCAGTAGTGCTGAGGTCGCGACTACGACGCGCGCAGAAACCGCTAGGTGGCGTCGGTTTCCCTGCTCTTCTCAGACAGCCCGGGTCGCCCAGCCTGTCCGCGGAATCCGCCACTCCTCCCCACCGCGCTCCTCCCTTCCAGCTTCACCCTTGGGAGTTGGTTGGAGGGGACACTAGTAGGAGAGCGAGGAAGGCTGGAGAAAGTCGCGCGTGCGCGCTAAGCAGGAAAAGAGGGGACGCGGGGAGGTGGGTTGTCGCGGCGGTTGTGCGCAGGCGTGCTGCGTGGGGGCGGGGCAAACGAGGGGGCGGGGCGGAACGGAACGGAGATGTGGGGAGGGGTGGGGAAAGTATAGGTAGGCAAGGGAAGGGTCTGGGCGGGACGGGGCGGGACGGGGTGGGGTTACAGAGCTCCTGAAGAGCCGTCTCGGAGATACGGGAGCTGGCTGTGAGCAAACCGAAATTGAAAGTCGTGGCCGTGGTGGCGACTGACCGAGGCGGCGCTGCCCACCGGCGCGGGGAAGGGTCCCCGGCGCCCGGACCCAGGTGAGCACCCGCCCCTACCCCCCGCCGGCCAATGGCTATCCCCCATCTCCTGGGATACCGGCGCAGCCTTTGCGAGGCGGGCGCCGCCCACTGCGCTTCCCGACTCGGGGTCACGGCCGCTTGGTCCCTGGGTAGGGCTGCCTCTGGACCGGACTCAGGCCGGGGTTGAACCCTCTTCTCCAGCCCCTCCCGCCCTCGGCCTTCTGGGACTGCGACTCCTGGAGGGGGTTACATACTAGCTCGGGTGGGGCTCCCATTTAATTCGCTGTCCACTCGAGTGACTGGATGTCCCCACGGTCCTGCATCTCCCCCGCGTTTCCCTCGGCCTGCGGAGGGCGGTTCCCACGCTCAGTTAAATTGCTCTTGGCACTGGCTTGGGGCTCCAGGTCTGCGAAATTGTCCTTGGCTGTAAACTGTCAGCTGGAGTAGACCGGGGGTGGGGGTGGGGGGACGGGAATGTTATTGCCTTGGGTCTGAATTGAGGTGGTTGAAGAGTAATTATTGCCTTTGGACCTGAATTAAGGGGTGGGGAGTTATTGCCTTTGACTCCGAATTGGGGAGATAATGCCTCTAGGCCATATTTAGGGGAGTGAAGGAGGCAGTTGTTTCCTGTTACAGTCTCTACTTAGAAAGGAAATATATTGAATCCAAGTACTGTGCACATTTCATAGTGTAACAGCTGATAAAGGCTTATGTTGTGTTGAATGGCCTCTTTTGAGACAATGGGTTTAAACCTTAAGGTTCAAGTTGGGTGGGGGTGGAGGATGATGGACGTAATAAAGAGCTTGTAAGCCTTACAGCATCTTACAGGAAGGGACCTTTAGCCTTAACCTCTCCCTAATGCGTATAAAAATGAGAACCGTGCTTGGCATTGAGTAAGCGCTTGATTGACTGACTGAGCGGGGGATGTGAAGTGGCTTTTACCCAAGTTACACTAGTAGTAAGTAAGTAGATCAGTGATTTGAACCAGTTAAAAGTGAATTGACTTCTATCCTTTGTCCACCTCTTTGACCTAACTATTTTTTGTGTTGGGGTTTGTTGGTGCGCGTTTAATTTAGCTGTAAAAATTATAGGGCCCCTTATCCTAAGATTTAAGTCACTTGAGGCCAGGACTTTTAAAGTTTTCCATGCAATTTAATTTAGTACACCTTGGGCACTTTTTTGACGTTGTTGAGTCCTTTCAGTCTTGTTCGGTTCTTCCTACTACTTTGTGTTAGGCTTTGTTGATATGATTAGAATTTGACTGTAAGAATTTATTGTTGTTGTTTTTTAATCCTACAGTTTAAGTCTCTTGAGGCCAAAGACTAAAATTTTAAAGTTTTCTATTATTATAATCTAGTACATCTTGGTAGTGAATGTGTCGTCAAAACCACTTTATAAGGAACATTTTACAAACTGATTTAAACGGTGACTTTGTATTATTTGTTCACAAATCTTTAGGCTGGAGAACCTATTGTCACAACAGTTTGACTTTTTTGTTTCAGTTCTCTTCCGGTTTTAAAACGATAAGAAATCATTATAGTTCCTCATTTTACAGATGAGGAGACTGGAGGTTCAGAGATGGTGGCTTGACAAAAGGGGTAGAGGCAGAGCCAGAACCAGGCCTCTAGATTCTAAGCCAGTGCTCTTTCCATTAAACTTCAGCATTTTCAATATCTTGAACAATAGACAAATTTACAAAATAGCCCCTATTTCTACTGTAAATTATATATTGCAGTAGTCAATCATGCAGTTATCAGTGCATTTAAAATTTGGAGCTAAAAATAAGAAAAATGAAATATATCAAAATAGTTTATTGAATGAGGAAATTATCTGAGTGAAAAAATAGAGGAAGGACTTATCAGTCATCAGTGAAATATATTTAAGCGAGACATAATACTGTAACTATATCTCAAATAGAAACTAAAGGGCTAAAACTAGATCTTCAGTTATTTAAGGTCAAAGGGATGTTAGAAGTTATCCAGTACAACTCCCTCACCTTAACTACAAGGAAATCAAGGCCTAGAGAAGCAGTGATTTGGGGATACAAGTTGGCAAATAGCAAAATGCCATATGATTTGAACCCAAGTCCTCTTATTCTAAATCCAACATTCTTTCATTGCACCATGCTGCCTCCCAGTACATGAGTATTGCTTAAGAATGTTAAGAATCAATTGGCAGATACATAGAACCTTAGAACCGGAAGGGAATTTAGTCTTAATTCCATTATTTTACTTATGAGGAAACCGAAACTCAAAGAGATTGTAATTTGCTTCATCATATAGCTAATATTAAGTAGAAGAGCTGATTCTCTAATTCAGATCTTGTGACTCTTAAAATACACATTGCATTTGCCATTATACCACACTTCCTCACTTTGTTTTGATGATACTTAAAATTCAATTTTCTAAAATGAAAAATGTTAATATGGGGAAATAGACTAAAGATTGGAGCTGGAAGGGCCCTTAGAAACTGATTTAATCTGCTAACCCTTTCATTTTACAGATGAGGACACTGAGGCTCAGAAAAGTTAAGTGATTTGACCTGGGTCACACAACTGGCAAATGTTAGAGGCAGGATATAAAATCAGAACTTTGGGAATGTAGGTCCAGTCCTTTACTTATTGCTAACAAGGAGCTGCTTAAATCAAATGGGAATTAATAGAAGAATATAATAATCAATGTGTTGTTATAAGTGTACTTGGAGTCATAGACTAGTCCCAGACTGACTTGGCAGTACTCCCAGGTGAAGTCACAGGGATGGATACATAGGGAAGGAAGTTAGGATTTTTAGATTAAAAAAGTAAATTTTATCCTAGTGCTCAGGGCAGTAGTTCAAGTTTCTAACTACCTAGCTAAACTGCTGGAGAGCTACTTGAGCACTCAAATGCCAGGGATTTCAATTAATAGGATTTTCTCAAATTTTGTATTCTGGTATATGAAATTTGCCAGGCCAGTGTTTGACTTATTCAGTCTGAAAAACTGTTTTGACTTTATCCTTGAGTAGCTTTCCATTTTCTGGATACTTGAATTTTGGGACTGTGGAGCAAGGGCAGCACCAGCTGTGTAAAAGGTGATATTCCTACTCAGGGACCAGCATTTGAAAGATGTAACAATTACCTGTTATCTCCACCCTCCATTCTAGTCTAATTATCTCCATATCCGTTAGGACCAAGTACCTTTTCTTGTTTTTTGATGAACAGAATTGCAATAAGTACACTTCTACTAAAGCAGAAAGTAATCTCTCAACACTTTGATAGGTAGGGAGTTCTAGGATAATTAGTATTTATGGCAAGTGTGATTGATGTTTGGGAGTACACTGATGAGATGAATGATTGCATATATTAGGGCCAAATTCTTGTTTCAGAAATTATTTTCATACCTTTATAATACATGTTAAAAAGTTAATAATTAGTCATTTTTAGCACTACATGTTGACAGTGCTTAGAATCTTTCTTCTCCGAGGCATTTTTCAGACTTCTTAATTCCCAAATCACTGCTTGAAAAAATAAACTGGATAAGTGAGGTTGTTAGAGTGAACAACAGTAAGGAATATCCCCCCCCCCCCCCACCAAGGAAGACTACCAACATCAAAATTTTAAAACACAGGTAACACAGAACACCAGTAAGATTCATTCATTTTTTTTTCCTAGCTGGACATATGATTGCCTGATTCATTCGACTTTCTGACTTTTATTCAGAAAGAGAAGTGAGGAAAGAGAAGAAAAGAATATAGACCATAAAAATAATGAGACCAGAACATCAAATGTGATCTTTCTGGTTCTTTGCTTTCCTCTCCCAATTATCTCCCAAGGTTCTTAAGCTTCACAATTGATAAATTTCCAGTACTTAAAGAGACTGCATGTAGATAAACCTTTCCACCCTTTTACCCTTCTTTTCAATCCTGTATTGCCTACAAAACTGATCCACCCTGACCAACTTTACATTTCACCTAGCCCATAAATAACTTAGGGATAGAGAAGGGATTAAACTAGATTTTGAGAGTCCTTGTCTAGGTCAGTGACTAAAATTACTTTTATACCTTGCTTTTAAAAAACAAAAGTAAGAAGTAAAGTGGAATTATTTTAAAAACGATGACAATCTTCCAAATGCTCATGGGAAAAAAAAACAATTTGGAAATCAGTGTTCAAGAAACTTATTGTTTTAGTAGAGTGGAATGTGCTCTGGATCTGGGTCAGGGGACCTGTTTCATATTCTGCCCAGCCTGCCCAGCAATTTACTTGTGTGACTTCAGACATTTCAATCTTTTTAGATCATAGTTCTCTCACTATAAAATAAGAGATTTGGATTAGATGCCCTCTCAGGTCCCTTCCAGCCTTGAACTATATATAAACCTAAATACCTAAGTGCCTGTTTAGTTGATTTGTCCTGGGTCTAGGTGGTAAGACAGTAGTAACTCAAGTAACTTAAGATTTACAGTGTTTATTTTCCGTTCAATAGCCCCACAAAGCAGCAAGTACAAATGTGATACTGCCTTAAAATCGAAGCTACCAATTTATATAGCCCTTTTTATATTTCTGAAGGCCAGAGTCCAGGATTGATTTGGTTTAATAGTGATAAAGAAGTTCCAGGGAAGGAAAGCAGTATAGTGAAAGAGCCCTGGACCAAAGTCCAGTTAGAAAACTTAAGATTTGAGTCTTAGCTTTGAGATTAGTGTGCTACAATAGTAAAGTCACTTAAGTTACATCTCTGGGCTTCAATTTCCTCATCTATAAAATGGGACTAATGCTTATACTATCTTCCCCACAGGATTGTTTATTAAATAAAGACTTTATGACTATGTAAATTTGTGAACTCTTATTTCTTGGAGGTATAACTATTTCCTAAATCTCAGAAATGCCACAGAGACCTATAATTGATCAAAAAATTATGGCATATTAGAGCAGATTGTGACTTCATTGTTGTAGGTATTACCTCCTTTGAAGGCCTCCTCCTACTATATGATTTCTGTCTGTGTCCTTTGGTAAATCTACCACAGAGGGTTAAAACAGCATTCTGGGGGCCTTCTTCTAGGTCTCTTGACATTGTACATGGGATGTGTAGAATATCTAGGATATACCCCGCTGTTCTCATAAACCAACCCATCTTTTTTCCTAGTCATTTATTTTTCTGAATTTCTCAGTCATAATCAGAGTAATTCTATACATTTTTACATTGTCGTTGTGCTCAGTAATTCAGTAGGTTTTTGTAAAAAATTGCAAAAACTACCAACTTTGAATAGAATTTAAAAAAAAAAAAACTGTTCCTGATAGATTGCTAGGGGTGTGTCACAGTAGTCCATCTATTAATGTATAGTGGTCGTTCAGTCATTTCAAATGCTTCATAACCCAATTTGGAATTTTCTTGGCAAAGTGGTTTGCTATTTTCTTCTCTAGCTCATTTTACAGATGAGCTGAGTTGAACAGGGTTAAGTGACTTGTCCATGGTTACACAGCTGTTAAGGGTCTGCAACTAGATTTGACTCAGGAAGAAGAGTCTTCCTAACTGCAGGACAACTACTCTATCTATACTACACTACCTAGCTGCTCATGCTTAGTGTATTAAAGTGTTTTGGTTTTTTTTCTGGCAAGGCAAATAGAAAGGAAAGCAGTTTAGAAAAATCAAGTGACGTGTTTATCATTACACAGCAAGTAACTGCCAGAGTTGAGATGCTACCCATCTCTCCTCACTCTTAAGTACTCTATGTAACTATAAGGGCAAAGTCTGTTATGCAGTTGATAACGTGAATAGAATTGATAGGATAGGATTTGATGGTTTCTAAGGTTCCCTTCTAGCTCTTAATCATGATGAAAAAACTTTTGTACAAAACAAAATCAGTGCAGAATTTTAAAAGAAACCATTAATTGGGGAAAATATTATTATGGTGGTGTTATTGTATAAGTAGTTTTCCTAGTTTTGCTCCCTTTACTAAGCATCAATTTATAATTCAGTTCATTCATCTTTAAATATCGCCCAAAAAACCATCCTTTTTATTTCTTGTCTCACTAACGTCATTCTGTCTCACTAATATTGCATTATATTTATGTATTTTTTCAGCTATTCTCCAATTGATGGACATACTCTTTAGTTTCCAGTTCTTTGCTACAATAAAGTTGCTATAAATGTTTTTGTACATAAGAGTTCTACTCCTCTATGAACTTTCTGGCATTTATGCCACAGACTTATCATCGAGGCAAAGGATATGTACAGCATAATGACTTTTTGGATATTGTTCCAAATTCCCTTCCAGAATGGTTGGAAAATTCATAAATCCACCAACAGTGCATTGTTGTGCCTGCCTCCCAATAATCATGTTCCTTGTTTTGTCATTTTTGCCAATCTGATGGGTATAAGATTTGCCTTATATAGATTATATGTATATCTTATATTAATTTGTCATAGGAGTTTTACTAGTGATTTGAAAATTTTTGTGTAATTTTTTGATAGTTTGTATTTCTTTAGAGAATTTTTAATTCTTTGATCTAAATTTTTCTATTAAAAGAAAGAAAATTCTTTGACCAATTTTATCTATTGGTGGAATGAATTTGTGTCAATTAGATATCAGACTTTTATCAGAGATATTTGCTGCAAGGATATTTTTTCCATTTGACTGTTTGCCTTCAAATTCTGCTTTGGTTTTGTTTGTGCAAAAGCTTTTCATATTATTGATTTAGAAATGGAAGGAACCTTAGGAGTCATGGATTCATTTCCATCATTTTACAAATGAGGAAACTCGGGGTCAGCAATTGTTAAATAATTTGACCAGAGTAATATAGCTAGTAAGTAGCTGAAGTGAAATTCAAACTCAAGTTATTCTGTCTCCCAAGTCCAACATTCTGCTTAATACAGCATATTTTCAATTTATGTTGTCAAAATTTTGCGTTAAAAATATTCTTTTGTTTAATCAAAAACTGTCTTCTCACTTTTCACTGATCAAAAACTCATTTCTCACTTTCACTTATGTGAAAATGATCTCCCTTCTCTAATGTTTATGATATGATATTTACTATTTAGGTCTTATATTGATTTGGAGCTTATTATGAGATGTTATTCTAAACTTGGTTTCTTCCAGATTGTTCTGCATTTTTCCTTAGATTTTTTTTTTCTCTTATCTGGGAGTCATTGCTCCAGGATTTGGTGTCCTTGGGTTTATGATGTTCAATTGCTTCTGGGTCTTGTTTATAAAATCTGTTCTACTGATCATTTAATCTCTCTGGGTTTCTTATTTCCTATCAGTAAAATGGGGCATGGGTTGGAGAAAGGAGTTAAAATCACCTAGTGAAAAATTTATGATCTTGTGACTAACTTTCTACTTTCTAACCAGTAACAAATAGTTTTGTTGATGACTGCTTTGAAGTATATTTTGAGATTTGGTTCAACTAGGGCCTCCTTACTCCTTATTTTTTTTAATTGTTTCCCTTACAATTCTTTTATACCAGATGAATTTTGTCTAGTTCTGTAAAATAATTCTTTAGTATTTCAGTATGGCATGAATTTGTAAATTGATATAGGATAGTTATAATTTCTATTCTGTTAGCACCACTTAACCATGGAAAATTAGTATCTCTTTAGTTATTTATCTTTTATTAAGTAGTAGTTGCATTCATATAAATTTTTAATGTATCATGGTAGTTGGAACTTGCAGTATTTTTTAAAGTCTTTAATTATTCTAATTGGAATTTTTTTCTCTCCCCCCTTAGTTTTGTTGATAACATGGACTGATAAGGCTAGTGATTTTTCAAATTGTAATTTTATATTGTTACTTGGTTAAAGTTATAGTTTCAGTTAATTTTTAATTGAATCTTTGAGTTCTTGAAATAAATCACCATATCTGTAAAAAAGTAATCATTGGACTTTTTGCCTTTATTGATTTCCTCATTTCAAAAAATCTCTTATTACCATAACTAATATTTCTAGAATTATATATAAAATTATAATGATGACAGTAAACACCCTTGTTTTGTACCCTAACTTACAAATCCTCTAGCATTTTATGCTAGCTCTCTTTTAAATTAGATATTGTTTGCTTTATTAAAAATCCATTTATTATTTTAAATATTTTTTAGCATAAATCAATCAATCAGTCAGATATTTATTAAGTGCCCACTTTATGTCAGGCCCTTTGCTAATCCCTGAAAGGTATAAAGACAACGCCTGTTTTCAAGGAGCACATAGTATAAGGCCACTATGTACAATTATGTACAAACAAGCTATATACAAGATAAGCTGGAACTCACTAGTATTATATTTATATTTTGTAAAAATCCTTTTTTACATCTATTGATACGAATGTGATTTTTTATTGGTTTTTAATATGATCTATTTTTAAAAAGTTTTCATAATTTAGTTTTCCCTAAGTTTTCTAACCTTATATTCCTGGTATAAATCCAACCTTGTTGTAGTATATAATTATCTTATATTGCTATAATCTTTCTGCTAATATTTTACTCAGTGTATTTGTGTTGCTATTGGTTGGTAATAGGGATCAAAGTTTTTTTTTTTCTCTATTTTATCTTTCCCAAGTTTAGGTATCAAGACCATATTTATCTCATTGAAAGAGTTTGTTATGATGCTGCCTTTCTTTTTTCTTCCAAACAATTTATGTAATATCAGAATTAATTGTTGTTTGGGTATTTGATAGAATTCACTTGTAAATTTTTCAGATCCTAGATGCTTTGAATATTTTTTAATGGAAGGTGGGGTTCAGAGTTGTTTTTATTACTTTTTAAATTATTTGGTATTCTGTATTTTATATGTTTATAAATATTCTTCCATTTCATTTGTTACCAATTTTGTTAGTATATAATTAGACAAAGTATCTAATAATTTCCCTTATTATTTCATATGTTGTAAATTTTTTATTTTTGATATTGGTAATCTGGTTTTTCTCTTTTAAAAAATTTAGCTTGACTGTTTTAAACTGTTCCTAGTTTTTATTTCTTAATTTAATGGATTTTTGTTTTCAGATTTGTTTCTATCTTTGAGTTTCATAATTTCAAATTGTTTAAGTTCTTGATTTTTTGTTGTGTCAGGGTTTTTTGTTTTGTTTTGTTTTGTTTTAGTTGCATGTCCAATTCATTGTTCTTCTGTCTCTGTCTAATAAATTTTTCCTGAAGGATTTCTTTAGCTTCATCCCAGTGATTCTAGTATTTTATCACATTGCTTTCATTTTCTTTGACAAAATTGTTTGTTATATTTGTGATTTGTTCTTTCTCATATTATTTAGTCTTCATTTAAGATTATATCCTTTATTATAATTTTTTGCTGTTATGGTCAGTAAAGGATGTTTAATATTTCTGCTTTTTTATATTTGTTTATTATGTCCTAGTATAAGATATCATGCATGGATGAGAATGAATGTATTCCTTTTGCTTTCTTCCATTTAGTAATCACCAGAGATTTATATTTTTTAACTTTTCTGAAGTTCAGTTCAAGTCTTGACATTTTTCTTGATTCTCTTTTTGATAAATTTGTGTGTATCCAAAAGGGATACATTAAGGTGATCCCAACTATTATCCTTAGTAACAACAGTACAGTCCTTGGATGGGTGGAGGAACTTACTAATGTTTTCTATGGTTTTTATTCACCAAGTAAAATAAGCATTTTTATATGCAGGATAGAATAGGTAAATACAAATGCCCAGGCCCAGAGATGGGAGTATCCTAGGTTCAAATCTGACCTCAGATACTTCCTAGTTGTGTGACCCTGGGCAAGTCACTTAATCCCCATTGCCTAGTCCTTACCACTCTTCTGGATTAGAACCAATACACAGTATTGATTCCAAGATGGAAGGTAAGGGTTTTTTAAAAAGAATACTAATGAAACTGCAAATCTCTATTATGTACTGCTTACTATTCCTTTTGAGCATTTGATAAATTCCACATTAATTTTTTAAATTAACAAGCAGTTTTTTTCTTTCTCATATCTCCTCCCCCTCAATGGTAAAAAACAAACAAAAAAAACCCAATCATAGTAAAGTAAAACAAAATTCTCTATGGGCCACATCCAAAAATAAATCTTTGTCTGCATATTAGTCCACCACTTCTCTGTTATGTAACTTTCCAAACTGCCTTACTTGTCTGTATTTCCTTCCAGATACTATGAGGAGGGGACAGCTTTTAACAACAACAGTGTGTGTGTGTGTGTGTGTGTGTGTGTGTGTGTGTATTCTCATATATATTCAAACATAACAATGCCTGAATTGCCTGTAACCAATAAATGATGTCTCATTCTGTACCTTGAGTCCACCATCTCTCAGTGGGTATTACACTTCATTAGTTGTATTGATAATGGTTGAATCTTGAGTTAGCTTTCAAATTTCATTGTTATAAAAATTGTTGTCTTGGTTCTGCTCACTTTACTGTATCAGTCCATACATGTATAGTCGTTACAGGTTTTTCCTAAACCACCCCTTCATTTTTTTATGGCATAATAGGGTATACATTCTTCATTTGATGGGTATCTTCCTCAGTTTCCAGTTCTTTATACTGCAAAAAGAGCTGCTATAAATATTTTAGTACCTATGGGCCCTTTTCCTCTTTCTTTGATGTCTCTGGAGTTATGAGCCTAGTAGTGGTATTGCCTGGCATGCGTTCCCAATTTATAAACCTTATGAGCATAGTTCTAGAATATCTAGACCAGTTCCTAGCTCCACCAAGAGTGCATTGTTCTTGTTTTTTTTCCTTGCAGCCCCTCCAACAATTGTCATTTTCCCTTTTAGTCATTTTTGCTAATCTAATAGTTGTGAAGTAATCCCAAAGTTGCTTTAATTTGCATTTCTCTAACTTAGTCATTTGTAGCATTTTTTTATCAGCTTGAATTTCTTCCTCTGAAAATTGCCTGTTTGTACCTTTGGCTATCAAACTGGGATACAGTTCTTACTCTTACAGATTTGAATTCATTTTTTATATACCTTAGAATTAAGATCTTATTATCAAATCTTGCTGCTAAGAAGTTTTTACCATTTACCTGTTTATACCTTCTAATTTCAGTAGTTTTTAAAAAAATTCTGTCTTGTATTCTCTCCCCTATTTGGTCATGAACATTGCCCCTTTGATAAATATGAAAGGTAATTTTTTTCCTACACCTTTAATTTGTTTGCTATGTCACTTTTAATGTAGTCATGTATTCATTTAGCCCTTATATAAAATGTGAGATGTTTCTCTTATACTCAATTTCTCTCAGGCCACTTTTTCATTTTTTCCAGCAGGTTTTATTGAGTAGTATTTACCCTAGGAGCCTTGGGTCTTTGGGATTAATTCAAGCACTAGACTACTAAATTCTTTTGCTTAGTTATGTGTGTACTTACCTCTATTACACCAATCGTCCTCTCCTTGTTTTCTCTTCGGCATATTTTATTTTTAAAAATTCTTAAATGAATTTCTTTTGTGGGGGCAACTCTATCCTTATCTCCCTTTCTTTATTGGGAAAAAAATTGAAATAAATAGACCTAGTCAAAAGAAATTTCTACAACACCCTGTCTGACAATGTATGTATGTCTCTGTACCTTGAGTCTATCACTTCTATTAAGAAGTGGGTAGCATGCTTTTTATCACTGGTCATCTAGGTCTGTGGTTGGTTTTAGGAGTGAAAGAAAGCAGAGAACAGTTACACTTAGAGAATCCATGCCAGAAAATAAGGGTAGAACTCCCTAATGTATAGGCTTTTCTCCTACGGTAAGGAGATAATAGTCCTTTAGAAGATAACATTTTTCCTTTGGGTTCATTGTTTATTGCTTATGATAGTTGGGTTTTGCTTTTTTTTTTCTTCCTCTTTGGAGTTCAAGATATGAATGCTAACTTGCTAAGATAGTTATGTATTAAGAAGGGGCAGCTAGGTGGCACAGTGGATGGAGTACTAAGCTTTGGAGTCAGGAGGACTCAGAGTTCAATTGTGACTTCAGATAACTTAGCTGTTGTGACCTTGGGCAAGCCACTTAACTCTTTGTTTAGCTCAATTTCCTCATATGTACAATGACCTGGAGAAGGAAATGGCAAGCCACTCCATTATGTTTGCTAAGAAAATCCCAAATGGGGTCATGAAGATTTGGATAGGATCGAAAAACAACTCAACAGTTACAAGATGTTTTAAGGTGTCTGTGTGTTTATATAAATATATATATTTGCTTTCAGTGAATAATTACTTCAATAAATTACTTCTTCCAGGATTTTCGAATGGTTCACTCTGGGTACCAAGAAAAGGTTTAGGATTTTTGAAAAATGTACCCCTTGAGGATCAAAATCTTTCCTGGTTGATAAAAAAAGAATTTATTTTCCATGGAAGAACCAAAGAAGACATAATGAACCAGAGAGGTTCAAACCGGAAGCCTCTTCATATATTGCTATAGCAAGGAACCACTACCTATCTTCCTAAGGGATCAAAGATTATAACTCTTTAAATGAAGCAATAGTAGAATTCCCTGTGGTGGGGCCCTTATCCTTTTCTGTTTGTGGAGGTCTTGGGATAGCTTGGGATAGTTTGGTAGAAAGTGTATACATTAACCAGGATTACGTGTGCTGGTCCACTAATTAACTGAGAAGGAGGGGTTAATGTATTATTGCAAAGCTGAGTGACATAATTCTTAGACCAGCATAAGTGTAACCTAGGATTGTATTAATCATCTTAAAGTATATTTTTAGAGTATCCAGAGTAAAAATTTGTAAGTGTTTGTGTATACTGGAGGATGGAGTGGGGTTCAATTTGGGAAATTTCTGGTTTGGTGTTGATCTCTGGATGTCAGGAAAATGTCAAGCTGGGCAAGATTTTACTGCAGCTATTGATTTATTGATCTTTCAGATCCTATGGGATCTTCATGATTAGCAGAAAAGGTTAGATGATAAGTCAAGAGGGCAAGGATGGATACCTTATGTCTCAGCATGTGTTCCTTCACTTATGGGTCCCTGAATTTGTTTTAAAATATAATCTGATAATTGAATTTCAGCAACATTGATTTCCTTTTAATTCCATTTTTTATTTTATGCATTTAAAGCATTATTCTGAGAAGGGGCCCACAGGCTTTAATAGACTGCTTTTCTACAAAAAGTAGAACCTCAACTCTATAGGGCCAGAGAAGTGTTCATTCTCTCTCCCACCCACCCCTCTCCCGTCATTTCTCTCTCCCTCTCCCCCAGAGGTCCAGGTTCCAATAGAATTTAAAAGGAGATGTAAACAAGTGAGCTACTGAGGACACAGCTGAATAGTAAACAAGTGAGCTACTGAGGACACAGCTGAATAGTAGAACCTTGCTTATATCAGTTATTCATTTATTTGAGTTCCAGTCTTATATTTCATTCTTTTAGTAGTACCACCATTTGTACTGTACTGAAGGAGACACATAGGAATTCAGTGGAATTCTTCCAATGAGGAAGCAGGGCACACACAAAATTCAAGGACATTGGTATTAAAGAGTCATTCCCTGGCCAGACTGGCAATGGAGGGGAGTTCAAGATATTACAGAGGGTTGAGTTAATGAGATGTACCAAGTCTATGCAAATAGCTACCAGAAGAGGTAAAGGAGTTTCGAGGGCAAGACTGAGTCAGATGGTCAGGAATTCCCTAAGAGCAGGAACAGTGAAGGCAGATAGATACATGTCACATGATACCAGCAGTTAATAGAAAGATTTATTTTTGAGACAGTTTTCACTTTCTCTTTCAGCTATATTTATCCTTTTACTCCAGTGAAAACCAGTTTTGAATGAACTTAGCTTAGAGCCCCACTGGTTGGGCAATGTATGGGGAGCAGATAAGAAGCACTATTCAGAAACACCATTCTCTCAATCCTGCAAGACTCAAATTCTGGACTTATTTTTCACTGCTCTCTCACTTTCTCCACCTATTTACAGTCTGTTACCAATTCTTGTCAGTATTCTATTCCATCATCCTAGTACAGGCATTAATTAGCTGACATCTAGATTACAATAGTTTAATAGTCCTGTGTCTTTAACCTAGTCCTGCCCTGCCCCCCCAACTCCAAAGTACACTCAGTAATACTGCCTTTCTCCTATTTAGCCAACTGCATTTCCTACTATTCTCAAAAGGCATCCATCCTCCCCCTCTACTCCATCCTCTGTCAGTTTGAACTCCTTGCTTTCCACATATTAAGTTTATTGCCTCTTTTGTTTCTTCTTAAATAACTGTCTTTCCTCTCCCCTTCATCTAAATATTTGGTGTCTTTCCTCCACACTTCAAGTAAACTTCTTTAATTAGCCTTCCTGGCCCTCCTTGATCTCTTTTCTCACTTCTTCTTTATGACAATTACAGTCTACACTATACAATTTAGTACTTTAATTATATTCTGTCTTGTTGGTACCCTTTAATTGTTTCAGGGGTATTAAATTTGTCTCTAACTAGATTATAAATTGTTTTGAGGCCAGAGTTAAAAGTCATGTTGTAGTTGTTTAGTAAAATACTTAATTTTAAAAAGGGAGACTCTTATTTTATTCTGTAACACTTTTCTTTTTTAAAAAAGTTTCTTGGTTTTAAATCACCTTTATTTCTCAAATATTTTTCCCTCCTAGAGCACCTATCCTTTATAACTAATTATAAAAAGAGGAAAAACAGTAGTTCATCAAAATTAACCAAAATACTGAAAAAGTCTGATGTGTGTGTGTATGTATACACATGTAATGTGCCATGCCAATAATCTCCCTTTTCAACAAAAAGAAAAAATAGGCAGTGCCTTCTTTTATTTTTTGCATCCCTTCTTGGGTACCATACTTGGTGGTTATTATTCCATAGCATTCAGTTTCCATTGTTGTATTATTATCATTTATATTTGCATTGTAATTACTACATATATTTTCCTGTGCCTACTTAACTTGTTTTGCTTCAGTTTGTATGTTTTCCCATACCTCTTTGTATTCCTTTTATGAACATTGCTTCTTAAAACACAGTAAAAACCCACTATATTCATGTACCATAACTTGTTTATTTATTCCTTAATCAATGGGAATCTACTTTGTTTCCAGTTTTTTCCTAATACAAAAAAGTATTTCATAAAGATTTTGGTATATTTGAGCCTTTCTCTTATTATTACTATGACTTAAGTGGGGTGGAGATACAGGAAACTGCAATGAATTAAAATATGCATTGTAAAAAATTTAAATTTATGTTTTATAAATGAGAATTCTAAAGTAATATTGTGGTCACTGATTTAAAAATATTACAGCTTAAGTTGAAATGACGTTTAGCAGCTTTATTTACAAAGAGGTTGGAAAGAGTGAAAGTGAAAAAATGTAGATTAGAGACAGAAATTACTGCCTAGCTACAAATACCCTAAGTTTAATCCTAATGTCTCCAGACCGCAAATGTGAATCCAAAAACAGATCTTATCAAAATCCAAAGCCCTAATTAGGAAGCCAAAATCTGAATCCAATGAGAACCTTCGGTGCACACAAGGTTAAGACTGCCAAGAATCTCACCAGAACTCACGTGAGGCTGAAGGGAGTATCCACTGAAGCACCAATGAGCAGAGAGGGTCTCCTCACTGAAGAACCAAGGAAGGAATCACTCCACTCAACACCACAATCCTGATGCAGGATCTAGGGAAAGAGTCTCCTCCTCCAGTCAGGCTCACCAACACAGAAAGCCTCACTGAATCCTTGAGCTGGCCTTTTACCATTTATACTGCACATTGTTTGTTGCTGTGATAGACAGTAAAGGACTTTACTGTAGAAATCAGGAATATAATATAGTTTTCATGTTTAATATTCATATTAAAAAGACAATGAATTTGGGAGCTAAGTGACTGGCAGACATTATTTTCTAAAGTTGGAGGGGGCAGGTATTAAACCCATTATGGGAGTTGGCAAGGACTCTATAATGAGAAAAATTAAGCTTCATGAAAGGAAAGAAATAGCATAAAAAGATTTGAAGATTTTCAAATGAGTCTTTTTTTAGAGAGGAGATGAATCCCACCATTTCTGCTCTCTATTTTGAGAGAGAAAAAAGAGACAGAATGAGAACAGATGCGATTTAAGTGAACAGAATGAGACAAGTTTGCAGTGGGTAACAATCCTGGGAGATACAGTAAAGGCAAGTTTGAGAATTCTGTTAGTTTCTGAGAAGTGGGAGATAACAGTTGAAGGGGAATGTCTATGAGTTCAGGATCATAGGTCATATGCTTTTAAAGTTGGAAAAGTAACATTTTCATTTTAAAGATGAAGAAAGTGTCCTGACTCTGGCTCCTCTTCCTGTTACAGTAGTATCAGGAGGCCTGTTACTGGTCAGGATACTTATTCTTCAGTCTTAGTGGGAGAATAAGCCCCAGAGAACTAAGAAAGGACCTAATTTCAGTAGAAATCTAGAGAAAAGAAAAAACTCATTGTGTATGGTGGGGGTTCTAATGTCTTGGAAATAAAATTTGGGAAAATTTAAGATTGAATTGTCCCAGGGTTTTATACCTGGGATACAGGAGTGACCAGGAACTGAAACCTATAACAAATAAGCCATTTAAAATTATATAATTCACTAGAATGGTAAGTTTTTAAATATCCTCTATTCACCTACTTAATATGCAATTTGTATCTGAAAAGATTCATAAAAATAATAAATTGGTCTTGTACATTCCTCCTGAGGTGTTACTATAATAATCTTCCTTTCAGAGGATATTGCATTACTGCAATGAGGAATAAAGGTTAATAAATACCATGTTTGTTTTAAAATAGCTTTTTTATTAATATCTTTTGTTTTTACATTACCCAAATATCCATCAACTGCTCCCCATCAATCCCTCTCTCCCAGAAAGCTAATTCTTATGACAAAAAAAAATTTTAAAGAAAAAAATTTTTAATTCCACAGAAGCAATCAATATATTGGAAAAAAGTTGTCCAATACCCATGAATATCTCTCCCCTTCACCTCAGGAAATGCTGATTCTTTATAATTTCTAAAAACTCATTTAGATGGTTTTGTGGTGGTGTTCTCATTTACGTTGTTACAGTCATTGGATATATTGGTTTCCTTAGTCTTCTTTTTTTACTATGCATCATTTAAGCATGCTGTTGCTGGTCTGGATTCATCATGATTGTTATTACAGCATAATAATATTACATTCATACACCACAATTGACTTTATTTCCAGTTCTTTGCTATAACCAAAAGTAATACTCTAAATATTATGGTGTATATGAAGCCTTTTTTTTTTTTTTTTTTTTTTTTTTTAGTTACCTCCTGGAGGATGGGGACATATGCCTAACAGTGGAATTTTCTAAGTGAAAGGATATGAGCATTTTAGCTGCTTTATTTGCACAATTCCAACTTGTTTTCCAGAATAAGTATATAATGCACAAGACCAGCAACAATGCAATAAATAGTCTGTCTGAAAACATCCTGTTCTTGAGGTCAATAAATGAGAACTTTTCCCCACACTTTCCCCTTGAGCAGCATCAGAAAAATTTCTCTACAGAGAGCCTGTTTAGGAAATTCCTCGAACCTACTTTGCCATAGCTGAAAATATAAAGAAGCTCATGATTAGAACTCATAAAATGTAGGTTCTCATCTTATACTTCCACCAATTAGTTGTGTGACCTTGGCCAAAAATGACAATGACAATGAGAGTTGTGGTGATGATAATAATAGTATTTTATATAGGACTTTAAGTTTTGCAAAGTGCTCTACATATATTATAGTTGATCACAACTCTATGTGAGAGGTACTCTTATTTTCCTCATTTTACAGATAAGGACATTAAGACTCATACAATTTAAGTGACTTACCCAGAGTCCTTCAACTAGTAAATGTCTGAGGCAGGATTTGAACTTACATCTTTCTGATACCATATCTCGTATTCTATCCAACAACCCATATAATTTCTCTTAGCTTTAATTTCATCAAGATATTAAAAAGGCTGGGTAAGATCTATTTAGATTTCCCTTTTAACATCAATAAGAACATTCTCCCAAGCTCCTGGGTTGGCTATCTTAATACTATATTAACCTTTTAAGCTTTCTCTATTGTTCACTCTATCCAAATATTCACACATACTCTGCCAATATTTTCTCTATAAAGCCTCTTGTATCTACATCCTTCTTATATGTTCCTTCAGTCACAATATAGACCCAAGCACTTAAATACCCATTTTCCTAGTTTCTTGTTATGATTCCTAACCCACCTACCTTTAGTTTTTACCCCTTAAAGGTAAAGGATTAAGAATTGTTTTTTCCTTAAATACTCTTTTGATTATATCCCCAGGTGACTCATAAATGTAGTGATCATTTCTTAGGTGAAATTCAAGTTCATCTTTTCATTTTTTTTTATTCTGCAGCCAAAACATTTGTCTTCTACACATGGCTTATTCAGTCCTGTGATTGAAAGTATGTTATTTTTTCCAACTTGGAATGTCTTCCAATATTTTCCCCCATCAGATTTAATAGAAGACCTTAAACATGCCTCTGCTGTTTTCTCTGTCTCCTTTCCCAGTACGAGTCTTCATTTTATGAAAGAACATACCAATGTGGGCTTACATTAATAAGAACCATTTTCTTTCATTTTTTAAAGTTTTGCTAATGAATTTGCTGGGAAGTAAGAGTTTGCTTTTAGCCAATGAATAAGCTCCTTAGCCACACACTGATTTCTGTTCAAATGACCCAGCCCATTCAAATTATTTTAAGGTTAGGTGATGTGACCTGTCTCTAAGATCCTTTCTAATTCAAAACCCCCAGATTTTTATAATAATGGATGACTGATTCTTAGTAGGTTGTCAAGGGAAACCAGGAATGTTTTTTTTTTAAGGTTGATGTCATAGAAGACAGCTGCAGCCTTTGGAAAAATGTCACTCTGAGAGACTAGTAGGCTGGGTAGATGTGGATCATTGACCCTACAAGGAAGTTGTAATCTTTAAAATGACATGTGAAAGGCTTTTCTTCCAGTTAGGTATTGCTATTTAATACGAAGCAGCTTTTCCTGAGCTCCATATGCTGGACACCTTAGAGGGAGGAGTCAGAGCAGGAAGGGTGTAACTTAGATCTCTTTGATACCTTTTGCTTTCTAGGAAACTTATACTTTAGTTGATGAGACATACATTAATGAAAGCTAAATTACTACTCAAGGCACCTTTTAATTAAATAAAATATTAAGTTAGAAATAATAATGTAGAGAACAACATAGACTGAAATAGTTGGGAAAATTCCATGTAAGAGATAGAACTTGAAAGAGGGGTTTGAAAAGATGGGCAAATGTCAAATAAGTCATAGGAAAAAAGAATGTTTGATGGAGCAACCAGCATGAGCAGAGGAATAGAGGAATAAGTATGAAATGTTCAAGGGAAAGTAAGGAGGCCAGTATGACTAGATGGCAGGGTTTGATTTAGGGAGTGCTAAGAGAATTTTTTGTCAGTACCGTGGAGTCAGATTATGACAGTAATCTGGTAGTGTGAGAAAAAGCCCTGGTCTGGGAGTTCCCTTTATCCTTATGCCAATTTTGCCTCTAACTGGATGTTCTTGGAAAAGTTTCCTTAATCTCCCTGAACCTCAGATTCCCTTATGTTAAATGATGGGGTTAGAGACCACTTAAGACAAAGAAGAGAGTTCTGAATGTGGAATCACAAGACATTCAGATGTGACTGCCACTTTTTACCAGTGTTATCTCAGGCAAGTCACTTGGCCTTTCTGGGCCTGTTTTCCTCATCTCTTAAATTGAGAGCTAAGTGAGTTCTACTGTTCTTTCCAGCCATATAGATCTATAAACATAGCTAATTATCTCTGACCCTCCTGTTTAAGATTCTGTGACTTATCCTGAGACAATGGGGAGAATACCTGAAGAATTTTGATCAGAGGGTCTTGATAAAAGCAGGATTTGGGGAAAGTTAGGACATTTCGAAGGATGGAGTAGAATGGAGAAATTATTTGTAAACACTAAATCCATATACAAATGAGTTGTTTTATGTAACTAGAATGAAGGAGGCTAAATCGGGAGTTTATTCTGATAGTTTAGGTAGAAGTTGATAATAGACTGCTATATATTGCTAAATTTGGAGTCCTAGAGCTTGGGTTTGAATTCCATTTCTGTTATTAACAAGCATGACTTTCATAAAGCCACTTAACCTTCTGGGCATCATTTTCCTCACTTGTGTAAAATGAGAAATTTGAATTAGTTAACTTCTATAAGGTCCTTTCTACCTAAATTTGTGATCTCATAAAAGATAGGCTAATGGCAGTGAGAATGGCAAAAGGGGTAAACTCAAGACATTTCAACAGAAAAAAATAGTAGGAAGATATTACAGACAGAGGATCAGTCAATCAACAAGCCTTTATAAATGCCTACTGTGTCCCAGGCATTGTGCTAGGTGTTGGGTATAAAAATGCCCCAAAGAATCTCTGCATTCAAGGACCTTCTCTCGTCAGGAAAGACAAGCAGGTACATGTATATAATATAGGGATGACCAGATCTGTAATTTCATTCACACAGGGGAGGAAACTCTCCCTACCATGCAGACTGGTACTTTCTCCACAACTTGGGCCCACTAGCTGGTTAGAGCACTGAGAAGCTTAAAAACTTGGACCCAGATCTTCCTGGCCTCAAAGCTAGCTGTGCCATGCTCTTCCACTGCTACATATATACAGAGTCAATGCAGAATATATAAAAGGGAAGCAGTTAAATACAAGGCAATTAGAGAAGGAAGGAACAGGCTCTGTGCACACATGGATCAGGAAAGTCCTCATGTAGAAGGTAGTATTTGAACCGAGGCTTGAAGGAAGTGAAAGCTTCTTTGAGGTGAAGGAATTAGGGGACAGAATGTGTTTCAGTTATGGGTAGTTCAATTGAAAGACAGGCAACAGAGATGGAATGTTGCTGTTTATGGGGAACAGTAGTATGTATTTCAGACAGTCTGACCAAACTATAAGGTTCAGGAAGCATGGAGGAATAATCTATAAATAAGCTAGAAAGATAAGTTGGGACCAGTGTGAAGGCCACTAAAAATAGAGAAATTGATGTTTTATTCAAGAGGCAACAGGAAACCCCTCAAGCCCTTGATTATGGGAGTAACATGGTCATATCTGCATTTACTTTAATATTTATGTGAAAGATGGATTGGATTGGATTGGGGAGAAACTTAAGACAAGGACAGTTTGGGGAGCCATTATTACAATGGTCTAGGTGAGAAGTAATAATAATAATAAATAGGTAATAAATAAGATGATGGTACTATGAGAGCAGGGAGAAAAGGATAGGTACAAGAGATTATGAAGCTAGAAATGGCAAGATTGAGCAACTAATTGGATATAGGGGTTATTCAAAAATAATGCTGAGATTGCAAACCTAATAGACTAGAAGAATTAGAGAGAAAAGCTTGAATAAAGGTCTGGGTTTAGTGGAGGGATATAATGAGTTTTGTCTTGGAAATGTTGTGTATGATTGTCTACCATAGTCACAGACAATACCAAGTTCCTAGTTGGGGGGCAGGAGAAAGTAGTTCAAAGGCTAAGAAAGATAAATTTAGTTCCCTTTTAACAGGCATTTTACTAAGCATCTATTACATGCAAGGCCATTTTGTTTCTTGGGTTGCTGTGGCCAAACTAATTATCATTGGTCAGTCAAGAAAATTTTATTATATCATTCCAAGAACATCCAAGGATGTAACTAGAAGGTCAGCAAGCAAATGAGTCAGGGAAAAACATGTTAATATAGCTACAACAAACTATTTGGTCTTAATGTGATAGTCCCCCATAGACTGACTAAGAAAATAGCATTAATAAAAAAAGATGGTAAGAACAGCTGAAGTAGATCAATTATTCACAGAGAAAGGTCAAACACACTTTGGAAGGAGATCATTTCTTCAAGATATTTTAAAAGACAGATACTAAATAATTGGTTTGGGGGATAGAGATGGATATTATTGCCACAAAAAAGAGAGCAATGGAGAAAATTATAATGGTCAACCATGTGCCTTTTTTTCATTTCCACAAAGTCTTTATGATGATAATGTATACATATATCAAGGAATATCCTTGATGAAAAGTTGAGAACTTTAAAAAATTTCTAATATTCTTCAGTAAATAACTATAATTACACATTTGACTAAAAGATGTACAGAATACAACTTCCCACCATAATTATTGTTTGTTTAAAAAAATTTTAATAAAGCAAAATGCTACTTTAATGGCCCTTCTCCAAAAAAGATTTCCCAAATGTATGTCAAAAATCTTATAAGTTTTCTTGATAGATTTAATAAAGAACTTTGACCCTCTCATTATTAATATCAAATGAGGCATAAAAAGGAGGTATCTACCTACTAAACGTGCTTATTACTACCTAGACTTCAAATGGAAGATAGATTCTCTCTAAGTGCTGAGGTTCTCCAACAGCTTTTTGTGGATGACATGATGCAGATTGCATCAGGCCTTGGAACATACCAAAGTCTCCTAAGTGAGATCCATAACCACTTAAAGAAAGTCATTCTGTGCACAAAAGGAAAATTTAAGTGGGAGAATATCTTATCCAGACTACAATATGCAGGTGGTATGGAGCAAAGAGTTAATATGTATCCACTGCTACTGGAATTTAGAAAGGAAGAAGAAAAAAAAAATCTAGGAGCATTTTGTGCCATACAATGTACTAAATACAAGGGATACAAATACATAAAGATATTACTTTTCCTTGGGGAGCATTCTAATTAAGAAAAACACATGCAAGAAAGTGATCATCAGAGGGAGGGTGTTGGACTGAAAAAAAAGTACGATGTTGAGTGTAATTACAGGGTAATTGATTGACTCATCCTTTTCATGAAGGCAGAATTGATGTTAGCCATATTAGGCATAGCTTGAAGATGGCCAAAGAGAAATCTCTAGTTATGGAGACCTTTCACCAATTAGATTGTAGTACCCCTGGACTAGAGCTAAAGAGATTAGTAGAAATGATTTGAAGAGGGTAAGAGAACAACTGGACAATGAACTGGACCTAAAAATGAATAAAGAAAGGAAAGGGAATAGATTTTATTTGGGAAATTGTGGAGCACTTTCAATGACTGGTACCACCCTTTTCCCTAAAACAAAACATCTATAACTTTTTTTAACTATCTACTATTTTTTTGTTTTATTTTTAAAATTTTTATTTTGAATATTTTCCCCTAGTTACATATTTCATGTTCTTTCCTTCTCCCCCAAACCCCTCTGACTCCCCTTAGCCAACACACAATTCCACTGGATTTTACATGTACCTAATTCCATATTATTGATAGTTGGACTAGAGTTATCGTTTAGTGTCTACAATCCCCAATAATATCCCCATCAGTCCATGTGTTCAAACAGTTGTTTTTCTTCTGTGTTTCTCCTCCCACAGTTCTTCCTCTGAATGTGGCTAGTTTTCTTTCTCATAAGTCCCTCAACCTTGCTTTGGATCCTTGCATTGCTACTAGTAGAAAAGTCCATTACATTCAATTTTACCACAGTGTATCTGTTTCTGTGTACAATGTTCTCCTGGTTCTGCTCCTTTCACTCTTCATCAATTCCTGGAGGTCATTCCAGTTCACATGGAGTTCCTCCAGTTCTTTATTCCTTTGAGCACAGTAGTATTCCGTCACCAACAGATACCACAATTTGTTCAGCCATTCCCCAATTGAAGGACATTCTCACATTTTCCAATTTTTTGCCACCACAAAGAGCGTGGCTATAAATATTTTTGTACAGGCTTTTTCCTTATTGTCTCTTTGGGGTATAATCCAAGCAGTGCTTTGGCTGGATCAAAAGGCAGATAGTCTTTTAAAACCCTTTGAGCATAGTTCCAAATTGCCATCCAGAATGGTTGGATCAATTCACAACTCCACCAGCAATGCATTAATGTCCCAATTTTGCCACATCCCTATCAACATTCATTACTCTCCCCTGCTGTCATTTTAGCCAATCTGCTAGGTGTGAGGTGTTACCTCAGATTTGTTTTGATTTGCATTTCTCTAATTATTAGAGATTTAGAACACTTTCTCATGTGCTTATTGATAGTTTTGATTTCTTTATCTGAAAACTGCCTATTCATGTCCCTTGCCCATTTATCAATTGGGAGATGGCTTGATTTTTTGTACAATTGATTTAGCTTCTTGTATATTTGAATAATTAGACCTTTATCTGAGTTTTTTGTTATAAAGATTTTTTCCCAATTTGTTGTTTCCCTTTTAATTTTGGTAGTATTGGTTTTATCTGTACAAAAACTTTTTAGTTTAATGTAGTCAAAATTATTTATTTTACATTTTGTGGTTTTTTTCTAACTCTTGCTTGGTTTTAAAATCTTTCCCTTCCCATAGATCTGACAAGTATACTATTCTGTGTTCAAGCAATTTACCTATAGTTTCCTTCTTTATATTCAAGTCATTCACCCATTCTGAGTTTATCTTGGTATAGGGTGTGAGATGTCGATCTAAGCCCAATCTCTCCCATTTTGTTTTCTAATTTTCCCAGCAGTTTTTGTCAAATAGTGGGTTTTTGTCCCAAAAGCTTGGTTCTTTGGGTTTATCGAAAACTCTTGCTGAGCTAACTTGCCCCTAGTCTATTCAACTGATCCTCCCTTCTGTCTCTTTGCCAATACCATATTGGTTTATTTTATTTTATTTTATTTTTTTTAAGCCCTTAACTTCTGTGTATTGGCTCATAGGTGGGAAGAGTGATAAGGGTGGGCATTGGGGGTCACACAGCTGGGAAGTGTCTGAGGCCTGATTTGAACCCAGGACCTCCTGTCTCTAGGACTGACTCTCAAAGTACCATATTGTTTTGATGACTATATAACTTTTTTAATATCAGTGTTCTCCCAGTAATGTTATATGACCATGGGTCACAGAGTACAACAGCCACTAAGGAATCACAATTGTGAATCACTTAAGAAACAATGGCGAGACATATAGCATAATGTAGCATAAATAGGCTGTGCCATATATTACTGATGATGAAATATGTTGGGGGAAGGCATAAAGAAACACCCGTGTGGTATCCATATAATGTTGAGAGAAGAGGGGAAAACTGCCATTCCCCCACTCCCTTCCCCAAAACTATTTGATGTACAATTTGTGGAAGATTTCATAGGAATATAGGGACAGGAAGGCATGGATAGGTTTTGATCTTTACTGCTAGAGGAATACATTAGTGAAAATGCAAATCTAATCCATTGAAGTGTCTAAAGTTATAGGTGAAACACCTTGCTGAGGCACTGAGGATACAAAGATAAAAACAAGTCTACATCCTGAAAAAGTGATTGGCAAGGTTAGGTCATACTGCATTTGGAGAAATAGCATAGTGTGAAGTGATGAAGAATGCCTGTTATTTAGACCACTTTATAGTAATAGATCTCCGGAGACATAATTGATTTAGAAAACCACATATCAAAATTATTTATGTTGTGCTGTATTTTTATTTATTTTGTTAAACATTTCTCAATTACATTTTCATTTAGTTCAGAGAGATTGCCCTGTAGAGCTCATCTCACAGTATATTTATCTTTGATAGATATTACAAATGAATTTGTGGGCTGACATAAGAATTGAACAGGAGGAGGGTGGCACTTTAGATTGCCTTTGGGAAATTGCATAGTTCTTTAATGATTTCAAGCTTTTTCATGACGTTTTATATACCAAAATTATTCCAGGGATGATGTATGGTTGGAAGTCATCAAGCTTGTAGTCTGTGAAGATTTGAAGTTGAATAAACCCAAGGGGGAAGGGACAGATGAGAGGTGGCTGGGTAGTGCAGGCTACAACACATTACAAAGATTCATTCAGGAGAGTTGGCATAAAGAAAACACCTTCAAAGAAAATGTATAAACTTGAAAGGGATAGATTGATCATATGGAAATATGTTTTGCATGATAAATACATATATAATCCAGATAAAATTGCTTACCATCTCCTGGAAGGGGGAGGGAAGGGAGAGGCGGAGACAATTTAGATCATATAACTTTGGAAAACCTATGTAGAAAATTGTTATTACATGCAAGTGGTAAAATAAAATATTTTTGCCAAAAATGAAGAGATGAATTGATGACATGACAAAAGTGAGAGATAGCCAATGGATAGCAGGCTCCACATTATGCTTGTAATGTCAGGAAAGCAGGAGTATTTCTGGCAAATTTTGTGGATTTCATGTTATGAACTTATAGAAGGAAATGGAGAAGAGTTACATAGGTTAGATAAGCATAGAAAGGCTGTTATCTTGTGTCAATGGCAGAAATTCCATGAAATACAGTATTATTTGAAAACTAGCTCTACAGAAACTAAAGTCAGTTTGTACATTTAAAGCTTAGATAAGTCCTTTTAAAAATTAGAATCAATAGAAGCCTATTTTTATGCAAGTAGCATTGGAAAGGTTTCAATTATGGGCCCAGTTATGGACTTATCTTTTGTCTGAGTACCATTCTAGTGAAAGCTCAGAGAGAAGCTCATCAACAGGTTGATTTTAGTGTGATGAAATCTCACAGACTTTTAAAATAAGAGGGGCTGTTATATGTGTTGATAAAAAATATAACCATGAAGTAAAGTGCTGTATAAGAAATCAGAAGGGAATAGTGCTGGCAAAATTTGTAGATTCTTGAAGTGTTGTCTAACAAAGTTTTCTTGATGCCTTTTGTATTTACGTCATGATCATATTTAGATTGTGGGGGTCGGGGATAAGGGGGAGATCCTTCCATTGTGATAAAGAAAACAAAAATGTCCAATATAGTGACCACATCTGGAAAAATTCCTTTAACATTCAGCCCTAATACAATGCCCTCTTCTCCCACCTCTCTACTTTGGGAAGGTATGGTTCATTATATTTTCTATGGATTCTGATTGCTTTTTCATTTAACTTAGAGTCTAATTCTTAGACTTTGGATTCCTTTAGGAATTTACACTTTAGGTTGCCCATTACGATTCCTTGAAATATTAAGGCAAACTGGGAAACATAAGATAATGACATAATAACAAAACATCCTCATAGAATATGACGGCCAGAGGAGGGGAGGGCAGAGCAAGGCTAGAATATGTTTCTTTAGAGGGTAATGGGCAATGAAACTACAGCTCTGTCTTGACCCTTGCCCAATTGTCAGATTCTTTTTCCTTTCACCTAATGAAATTACCATTTCTAGAATAAGAAAGGGTTGTTCCTTCTCTCTCCTTTCTGTCATTTTTCTTGTGGTATACCCCTTTTCTGGGAAAGCAGCTGACGTAAAAGAATAGGAGGTACAAAATAGTGTGCCAACACCCTGAGAAGTACTAGACCCCTCTTGCCCTCAACCAAGAAAAATGTATTTGTTCTAATGGTAGAATGTTGTTCAGTCATTTCAGTCATCTCTGATTCTTTGTGACCCCATTGGGGGATGTGGCTTGCCATTTCCTTCTCTAGTTCATATTTACAGATGAGAAACAGGCATACAGAGTTAAGTGACTTGCCCAGGGTCACACAGCTAGTAAGTGTCTAAGATCACATTTGAACTTGGGAGTGGGAGTGGGGAAGAGTCTCCCTGACTCTGGAGTCAGGCACTCTATTCACTGCACCACTTAGTATACCCTTATGGTAGAATAGTCATTGTTTATATCTCCTGTATAAGTTATTTATGGCTATACAACTTAGTTATCAATCCCTTTATAATTTTTAATTCATGGATTGAGGAGCCATGTTCCAATAAATTTCTTTTCTACTTAATTATAGGTGAAGATGCTGGAAGCAGATTTGGTTGCAAAGATGCTTCGAGCTGTTCTGCAATCCCATAAGAATGGAATAGCATTACCCCGGCTACAAGGAGAATACAGATCCTTGACTGGTGATTGGATTCCATTCAAACAGCTAGGATATCCTACATTAGAGGCATACCTGAGAAGTGTGCCAGCAGTTGTTAGAATAGAGATCAGTAGATCTGGAGAGGTAAGAAGGTAATTGCACATATATACATATATATGCCATATAAATTAAATGAAAACTTTACTTCTCAAAAGTTCACAGCCATAGATTCAAAGTATTGAAAGGAATCTCAGAGGTCAAGTCCAAAGATTTACCAGGCCATATAATTTTACTTCCAGGGTGGTTACATCTTAGAAAGCTATGAATTTCCAAAAGTGAATGTTGTCCTTTTTCTTCTCTGCTCCTTCCACTCTTATCACTCTCCTTTTTCTTTGGTTCCTGGTCCTACATCATGAGCTCATGTGTATTCTTACCCTGAAGGCTGAAAGTGAACTGACTGAAGGTGAAATAATCCATGATTGAGAATTTTTATGTATTTTACTCTGGTCTACAATATAGGTTTAGCTGGGAAAATAATACTGTAGTCAACATATTCAAAGCACAAATTCCCTAAAAAATATCCCCAATACAAGTGGTCATACAGTGACTATAAGTCCATTTTACATACAATAAATGAGGTATCCATTTCATTTTTGGATAGCTGTAGTTGTTAAAGGTGTTGGATCTATATTTTTCCTACATTGAGGCTAATATTCTTTGTTGTAACTTGTATCCTTTAATTCCAATTCTTCCCTGAATGGCCAAACAGAACAAGTCTAATCCTCTTATACAACCTTTCAGATATTTGAAGATAGCTATAATAGTACTGTTAAGTCTTCTCTTGTCCAAGCTTAAAAAAAGTAAGTGTTCCAACAGATTCTTTGTATGTATCTCTTCACTAGTTGACTGGTTTGAGTTTGCCAGATGCCAGTTAACTTCTTCCTCTTCAAATATGTTCTGTTGAGCAAGACACATACTATAGGACTGCCACTTTCTGTGCCCAACATATCTGTTAATGCAGCCTGAGAGATCCCATTAGCTTTTTAAATTATCCTTTACTACAGTCTTTTTCATGCATCTTTTTCAATTAGAACTTAAATCACTGATACTTTTTAACAAATGAGTTGCACTTCCAGTGATAGAGCTAATAACCAAATGGTAAGGTACATGTGTAATCATTAGTCATTAAAGCACAATTTGAAACCTCTTTCCCTTTCTTCTTTTTTGTTGTTATTATTTTAAGTTTTTATTTTGAATATTTCCCATAGTTACATATTTCATGTTCTTTCTCTCTCCACCAAATCCCCCTGACTCCCCTTAGCCGACGTGCAATTCCACTGGCTTTTACATGTATCACTGATCAAGATTCCATATTATTGATAGTTGGACTAGAGTTATCGTTTAGGGTCTACATCTCCAATAATATCCCCATCAGCCCAAGCAGTTGTTTTTCTTCTGTATTTCTCCTCCCACAGTTCTTCCTCTGAATGTGGCTAGTTTTCTTTCTCATAAGTCCCTCAACCTTGCTCTGGATCCTTGTATTGCTGCTAGTAGAGAAATCTGTTATGTTCTATTGTACTGTATCAGTCTCTGTGTACAATGTTCTCCTGGTTCTACTCCTTTCACTCTGTATCAATTCCTGAAGGTCATTCCAGTTCACATGGAATTCCTCCAGTTCTTTATTCCTTTGAGCACAGTAGTATTCCGTCACCAACAGATACCACAATTTGTTCAGCCATTCCCCAATTGAAGGACATTCTCACATTTTCCAATTTTTTGCCACCACAAAGAGTTTGGTTATAAATATTTTTGTACAAGCTTTTTCCTTATTATCTCTTTGGGGTATAATCCAAGCAGTGCTTTGGCTGGATCAAAAGGCAGATAGTCTTTTAAAACCCTTTGAGCATAGTTCCAAATTGCCATCCAGAATGGTTGGATCATTTCACAACTCCACCAGCAATGCATTAATGTCTCAATTTTGCCACATCCTTACCTACCATTCATTACTCTCCCCTGCTGTCATTTTAGCCAATCTGCTAGGTGTGAGGTGATACCTCAGATTTGTTGTTTTGATTTGCATTTCTCTTAATTATTAGAGATTTAGAGCACTTTCTCATGTGCTTATTGATAGTTTTGATTTCTGAATCTGAAAATTGCCTATTCATGTCCCTTGTCCATTTATTAATTGGGGGTTGCCCTTTGTTCTTGATTTAATATTAGGGCATATATATAGTCAGTAAGTAATAAACAATAGTCATATGGAGATATTGATAAGTTATCACTTGTGGATATCAGAATTTTAAAATTACTTTTCATCTGATTTTTAAAATAAATTTAAAGTGTGATGCACATACTGTGAGCCTAGTTTACTTGATTTTATCATGGTTCTGTGGAACCTTAAGTTAATGTTATTACTGTAAAAAGTCAGAAAATCAGAGTAGATTAGTTGACAAAGCATAGAAAGTAATATGAACAATTATATGGATCTTGGCAGCTAGTGAGTATACCTGAAAGACTTGGAACCTAAAAGTTAAGGGCCAGCTGGTGATGAAATTGGTCTGTTTTCATTCTGCATTCTAACCTCTCAGGCTCAGTTTCCAAATTTGTAAAATTGAAATAATCACAGCAGCTACCTTATTGGGGTTGTTATGAGGATCAAATAAGATAATGTATATAAAGAGCTTTGCAATCTTTAACGTTTTATATAAATAGTTAATTGTTATTGATCTCGTATCATCATCATCATCATCATCATCATTATTATTATTATTATTATTATTATTGTTATTATTATATCACCCAGTTGGCTTCATTGTATTTCATGGCTATAAATTGTCCCATTGTGTGCTGTCTTACAGAACTATGTTACAAGGGGGACCAGATAAAAAGTGAGAAATCAGTAAAAAGCCATGACTGCTATTGAAAAAATGATTTAATGTACCCACAGTCTCTGACACTACTCATTCAGCACTATCATTAATGCATATGAAGAGCAACATTGTGATTTGATTTTGAAGCTGATAAATAAAGCTTCTTTTGAAAAAATTATTAAATAAGCTGAAAAATGTATTTTTGCTGGAGTATTATCATTGAGAGTAAATAAAGGAATAATTTGTAATTTGGATGTGTATGTGTTTACTAAGATCTACTCATTCCTGAGAAATTTTAAATCTCAAACTTTTTTCCTTGCTTCCTATGAGCAGATAACTTGCTATGCTGTGGCTTGTACAGAGACAGCACGGATTGCTCAACTGGTAGCACGCCAGAGGAGTTCAAAAAGAAAAACAGGAAGGCAGGTTAATTGTCAAATGAGAGTGAAGAAAACAATGCCATTTTTCCTAGAAGGTAAATTCATCTTATATGCTGGAAATTTCAGACTTTGTCTATAGTTGTTTAATCATACAGAGAATATAATTCAAGATCAAGATGAATATTTTCAAATTCTAATTACTATTAACATTTTTTGTTTTGTAACCTTTCAAAGAAAAAATCCTGAAGTTAATATTTGAGTTTGAAATTGCTATAAAGTAAACTTGATGGGTTGATTTTTTGAAAATTAGTTTCTGATAAAACAAAAAGAAATTGGAAATAGTTTCAGGTAGGGTGTCTTAAACTTACTTTTGAAGACATGTGTCTTTATTATTATAGAATTTTTGGAGTAAACATCAGCTTGAGTACATGAGATCGATTCCAGATTTCTTATTTAATATTTTATTTAGCAAATTACAAACTTTTTTGAAGTATAACTTGTATTTTTTTAATAAAATCTGGAGTAACATGAAAATTGTTAAGTACTTCTTTTATGCTCATCAGTGAAGAGGATACAAAAAAAACATATACAACACATTCTTAAGGAACTTACAGACTTAATGGGGAAGAGTATACCCAACAGGAAGAGCAGTGTGGTGAGATGCAGCCAGAAAATTTGGATTCTTATGCTCATGCTGCTGTTGTCTTTGTGAATGACCTTGGATAGTAGCACTTTCTCCCCCCTGATTTGCTGTTTATAATTTCCATCATGAAGCTATGGGTTCAGATAATCTCTGGGGTTTTTAAGCTTTTTAATCCATATCTTCTGTCTTAGAATTGATACTAAATTTTAGTTTCAATACAGAAGACCAGTAAGGGGTAAGCAGAAGGTAAGTAACTTGCCCAGGGTCCCACTGTTAGGAATTGTCTGAGGGCAGATTTGAACCCAGGACCTTCCATCTCTGGGCCTGGCTTTCTATCCACTGAGTCACCTAGTTGCACTCCCCCACCCTCAAAGTCATTTAAAGTGCTGAAAAAGTTCAAATTTTTTTGAAATGCCCAAAAGAGTAACAAAGAACTCTTCTAGAAGAGACTTTTCCTGATTCCTACTCTCCAACAGACTTGTAGGACCTCTTCTCAGATATTACCTGGAATTTCTTTTGTATATGTATTTATATGAGAGGTAGTATGCTTCTAACACGTATTGGCCTTGTGGCCCTGGACAGGCCACTTAACTCCTAGTGTTCCAAGACTAGAAGTTGTAGAAAAGGTGCCAGTTCTCTACTGGTAGAGGATTTTCCTCATTCAGAAGTCCCCTGTGTCAGTGAAGTCACAGCTCTACTTCTTATCCCTGTATTTTATATATTCTTATATCTGCACATATTCTTTCTTCAAATAGAATATTAGTTCCCTGAGGTAAGATTTCACTTTTCTTTGTTTCATGTGCACTGATATAGTACTGATCCTTAGTAGAGAACTTTCTTTGGAAAAGACTAGAGTAGTGAAGGCAGTCAGATACCAAAGCTGGAGCAGTCATAGAAGTAGTTGGAAGACCAGGGAATAGTAATAGTATAGGGGCAATAATGAAGATAATATTTTTGAAAAACATTGATAGAACTGATTGGGCTGTGAGATAAGAAATGGAGTAAGTATAGAAAATGATTGGCCTAGTTAGTGTAGCAGACAAGTTATGGCCTCTAGAATGTTAGTTAGGCTGAGGAGTAGGAGACCCTGAATAGCCAACATGTTTGAAAGCAAAAGAGTGATGTAATGAATACTGAGTTTTAGCAAGTTTGTATGATCCCATATGGTATGTCTTTTATAGGAAAACCAAAAGCAACGCTCAGACAACCAGGATTTTCTTCAGAGTCTGAAAGAGACAGCAAAAAACCTACACTCTTAAGAGAGAAAGTTATCAAATCTGGTAATGAAACTTCACCATATACCTTGCCTCCTACCCTTGGAAGTGGGGTGTCCAGAGAAGTGCCAATGCAGAGACATGTGACAATGATAAATAGGTTAGTATAAATAGTTTGTTTGAAACCCAAAAATCAAATGTTTAGTCAAATAAGCCTAATTTTACATTTTTAAAAGTAAATATTCATCAAATTATTTCAATATGAATTCACTTACAATCCAATCTGTAATCTTAAATGAGTAAAGCCTTACCAGTACACCTCAGTTTCTCTGCTATACAATTCTGTAGTCATATGACCCTTAATATGTATTCCTAATATTTTTTAAAGTATTTGATGTATTTAGGATTGGAATAATACTGAATAAACAAAGTAAATATGCAAAGTTTTAGCCTATCAGTTAGGACTTTGAACTCTACCACACCTGCAATTTAAATATTTTCAGGAATAAACTGCTTAACAAGTGTAACTAGTGCTTAGTACTCCCTCTGTAAATAATAGAAATTATACCTTTTTCATGATTTTCATCTTCCCAATTAGTACATACATCTTTTAGTTGAAATGATCAGGTTGTTTCAAAATAGTACCCTAATGTATTGTGCAACTTTTATGAAAACTTTCCTATAATTACTTTTTTTAATTTCTAAGGGAGACAGTTGAGGTACTAATTTTCTGTAGTATCACTATATCTACATTTAAATTTATATTTTCTTGTACTTGTGATCCATTAATAAGATCTTAGAGAAGAAAGGCCAGAGAGTAGGAGTTAGGAGACTTGGGTTCTGTGCCACTAACCAGTCAAAGTATTTTAGAAAAATAATTTGACCTCTTTGGGCTGGAGTACCCTCTTTTGTAAAATAAGCTGGTTAGAGCAAATGAAATCTACTTCCAGCTGGAAATTTCTTTGAATCATCCTGTTTGGTTATGTACCAATCTCTGTCTGCACATACACTCTGTAATTGTAAGATAAGAGCCAGCAGCTAAAAAGATTAGATTGTATGGTTTTGATTCCATAAAAATTAAAAAAAAATGTTTTTTAACTCTGTCTCAGTAATAACTCAGAGGCAGAAGGTCAAGGGCTAGGCAAATGGGATTAAGTGACTTGCCCAAGGTTTCACACAGCCAGTGTTTGAGGCTAGATTTGAACCCAAATTTGCCCAACTATAGGTCTGGCACTCTATCTGCTGAGATTCCTAGCTGCCTTGATTCCATAAACTTTAAAGGAGAAATGTATGCTTCTTTCTTCCTGGTTGGTCTCCTTGCCCAAAACCTCTCCCTATTTCATTCCATCCTCCACATTGTTGCCAAAGTATTTTTTCCTTAGGCATATATCTAATATGTCAAAGCTCTTTTCAGTCAATTCCATTGGTTTCCTGTTGCCTCTGGGATCCAATAGAAACTCTTCCATTTAGTCTTTGAAGCCTTAAATCTAGCCCCAGCCTCGTCAAAAAATTATTTAACCTCTTCTACTCTGTGATCCACCCTTACTGGCTCTCTCTCTGTGTTCCTCACACACAGTGCTCCCTCTCCATCTCTACAACTTGGTGTTGGTTGTCCCATGTTGCTGGAATGCATTGTCTCCGTAACATTTGCTTCAGAGAATCCAATACCTTCTAATGCTTAAAGCCTTTCCTGATTACCTCCCCCAACTGTTAGTGCCTTCCCCAGGAAATTCTTATCTTGTGTTTAACTACTATATATGTGTAGATGAACATTTATTTTTTAAACTCTTACTTTCTGTCTTAGAATCAACACTATATATTGTATCAAAACTATATGGTCCTAAGGCAGAATAGCAGTAAGGGCTACGCAGTAAGGGTTAAGTAACTTGCCCAGGGTTACAAAGCTAGAAGTGCCTGGGGCCAAATTTGAACCCAGGATCTCCCACCTTCCAGCCTGATTCTATCCACTGAGCCACCTAGCTGCCCCTTGAATGTATATTTATTCACTTTAAGTTTATACTGTATATGTTCATACCTGTCTTGTCTACTGAATTAGAAAGTAATCTCCTAGTGTGGATGATGGAATTGTTTCATTCTTTGTATTCCCAGAGCCTGACACAGAGTAGACACATGATAAATATCCAGTTTTTATTAATTGTATTGGCATATTCTTATTTGTCTCTTCTAAAAATAGTAAAGTATGTATACCTGTCTGACCTCCTGGGTCCAAATAATCATGATTCACATTTGTAGAATCCTTTAAGTTTCTACATACATACTCACATTACTTCATTTGTTCCTCAGAACAACACTTTGAGGTGGGTGCTATTGTCACTCCTATTTTACTCTCAGTAAAAGTGTTGACCATGCTCTATAATATCTGTATGTACATGTATATTTATTTTGTTTATAATTAGTACCACTGTACTGATAAGTATTTTATAAAGTTTACCCATAAATAGAAATTTTGTAAGGATGAGATAAATATGAAATGCTTTGAAAATATTTTATTAATGGTACAAATATTTATTATTCTCATTAAGAATATAAATAATATAAGTATAATAATATAAGTGAGAATAATGTGATTAATTGAAAACAAAACAAATTCTTGGTTTATCACTGTGATATGGCAATTTGAAGATGTGATTCAAAATTCAGTTTGTTTTGATATATATATATATATACATATATATATTTTTAAAACCCTTACCTTCTGTCTTAGAATCAATACTGAATATTGGCTCTAAGGCAAAAGAGTGGTAAGGGCTAGGAAATGGGGGTTAAGTGACTTGCCCCAGGGTCACACAACTAGGAAGTGGCTGTGGCCAGATTTGAACCCAGGACCTCCCATCTTTGGGCCTGACCCTCAAACCACTGAGCCACCCAGCTGCCCCCTTGATATTTGTTTTTTTAATGGTTGTTATAACTGAAAGATATGTCTCAAGTTCATAGGTCCATATAGAAAGTGTGTCATCTAAGTTGTAACACTTATTTTTTTTATGTTTCCCTTTTTTTTAAATTTTATTTTTTTAGAAAAATTTTCCATGGTTACATGATTCATGTTTTTACTTTCTCCTTCACCCCCCCCCCCCATAGCCGATGTGCATTTCCACTGGCATGACACTTATTTTTCAAACATTTAATGCAAAGAATCCATAAGTTCCACCAATTATGCAAAGATTTTTGTTGACATTGGACTAGTAAACTTTCATCTTCCCTCATTAATCAGTTGCAACATAACTTTTTTCTTTAAACAAATGGGTTCAGAACCCACTGAAATGCTGGAAGGCTGTTTTGAGGGTCAAATGAGAATAATATTCATAAAGCATTTTATAAACGTTCAAGTACTACATAAATGTTATCATTATTTACCCAAGAGCACCCAAAATGAAGGATATGAAGTTTGTGTCAAAGGGATCAATTCAGGTACTGGAAATTTTTATCTTAAAGACAAAGAAGGCTTGAGGCAGGGACATGACAGTTGTCAATAGGAAATTTAAGGGCTATGGATTTTGACCTATTCTGTTTCATTTGAGGTAGAATTAGGGGCAATAGGTGGAAATAGCAAAAAGGTGAGTAGAATGGACTCTTTTGGAAGGTAGTAGGTTCCCACTTAATGGAAGTTTTCTAATAAAAGATGGATTGAAAGTTTGTAGGATATGTTATAGAGGGAATTCTTGTTAAGATACAAGTTGTAAAAAATGGCATCTGGTTTCCCTTTCTAGCCTTAAACTCCCTATGCCAATTACATTATTCTGTGCATTTACTCTTAGTGAAGTATAGGCAACTTTGTGGTACAAATACCCTGCTATTTCCCCTACTAATAATGTCATTTAAGAAATCTGGATTTTCTTGCATGATGGGGTGTTGGCCATCTTATTTTCTTTCCCCTTGCTCTGTCTGCTCTATTTGTTATCCTAACTTGCTCTTTTAAGATACTGTAGATTTCCAGATGGAAAGAAACCTTAGGGGGCAGACCACATGCAATTTTAGAGTAGGTATGAGAGACAAAAGGTAGTAAAGTGGATAGACTAGTAGGTCTGAAGTCAGGAAGAGACTCCTCTTCTGGATAGTAAAATGAGAGTCCACTTATCTCAGGAGTTGTTTGGAGGGTCAAATTTGGCCTTAGACACTTACTAGCTATATGACCCTGGCTACCCTGTTTGCTCATCTATAAAATGAACTAGAGAAGGAAATGATAAACCACTCTAGTATCTTTGCCCCAAAAACCCCCAAATGAGGGCATGAGGAGTCAGATATGATAGAAACAACTAAAAAGTAGGGAAATAAAATCCGTCTCTTTCCCTTGCAGAGTTATAAACACTAGGAGAGTGGCCCTAAGATTTTTCTTGGTAGTTTTACAATATGACACAAAGCATGTAAGCAAGCAGGTATAGTCTGCCCCTAAAAGTATTAGACCTTACCTATCATTCCCCTGGTAACCTACAACCTTTTTTCTTACAAAGAGATAATGTACTCTTTGGTTTTTTGGTTTTTGTTTTTTTAATTTCCACAAGTTAGGGGCCAAACAGATCATCCCGTATGATTCATTCCTATTACCACTAGGTTGAAACACTCCATATGGTATCATTCTAGTGATTTTTAATGCCACAAAAATTTTTATATATATATGGCTTAGAGTCCCCTTATGAACTTGTCTTTAGGACTCAGGGTATTAGGTGAAATTGATAAGTGGAGAATTGGGGGAATCCCAAATTTAGAGCTCCAAGGAACCTTAGCAATTAGGTAAGCCAATTCCTTCATTTTCTACATGATGAAACTGAAACTTAGAGAAATTAAGTGACTTTCCCAGGATGCTAGGTTTCAACTCAGGTTTTCTGACTCCAAATCCAGTCTTTCCATTGGGCAACACTGCTTTCTGCAGATAATATTGGAAGATATAAAAGGAGACACTTAGAATCAAAGCTATTAGAAACTTCAGTAAAACTATAGTTCACAACATCTGTATGACTTACCCTCAAACTGAGATCCAGGATAGAATGCAAGACTTTTTCTATCAAGAAAATTCTACTGGTGGTATCACAAAGGAAAACTTAATTGAGAGAGACATGAGTTTTTTTTTTAAATTATTTAGGTGTTGATTTATGTTTGAGAAAATTGTGGGATGTTTCATTTATCTATTTTTAAAATTAAGGTCAGCTAAAAAACTACAAAATAACTTAAAAGTAATTTGCCATACAATCTAAGAGCAAAGAGCTGGGAATACAAAAGTCAGAAATGAAGCAACCCTTGCTTTTAAGGTACTTATTTTATCAGAGCAGACAATCTAAACACACATAAGTAAATATAAAATGTATTTCAAGTAAATACAAGGTAATTTAAGTGGCAAGTTAGGCAAGGTGCTTGTATAGAAGGTGATGATTCAGCTGAGCTTGGCTGTAAGCAAAGAATTCTATGACAGGAATTCTGTGTCCTGGATCTGGGTGAGGCAGAGAATGAAATATTATATGTGAGAGATAGCAAATAGGCTGGTTTGGCTGGAAACATAAGATACAATGGGAAGAAATATGTAATAATTCTGGTAAGGTAGGCTGGAGTTTGATTGTAAAGAGCTTTAATAGCAAAAAGAAGGCTCATATTTTATGCCAGAAGCAATAAATAGAGAAACACTGTAGCCAAAGATATACTGTCTCTTTGAGCGGGGGGAATGAGTCAGAACTGAACTTTATACATTTCATTCTTGTGTAGGGGTTGAATGGAAAAGTCATGGCAAGAAGTCTGTTGGAATCAGCCAGGTGGGAAGAGGACTAGGCTATAGGGTGATGGCTTTGTGAAGGAAATAGTACCAGAACTGGGAAAAAGCCAAAAGATAAAGAACAATACCTTTAGTCTAAGGAGATGATAGTAAATTATAGGAGTTGGAGAAGGAGGTGAGTCTTGAGCTGGGGGACCTGAAGGTTGGATGAATTTTTAGATCTATATAAATAAGGAAGAGAGGGCATTCCAGGCAGGATTTAGAGTATTACCAAAGATACAAAGCTCACATAGTCTTTTTAAGACAGTGAATAGTAGTAGACCAGTATGTTTGGAATGAAGCATTCATTTTAGTCCAATAGGTGGTGGTTAAAAAAGTTGGAAAGAGCAACTGGAACCAGACTGTAGTCGACATCAAATGCCAAATTAAAAGAGTCTGGACTTGATTTAGTAGGCAACAAGGAAATATACTGAAGGTGTACTCGGAGAGAAAAGGCATAACCAGGGAGTTTTGCAACTGGTTATATTTTAGGAAGATTTAACTTGGCAGTAATATATAATGTTTAGAAAGACTAGAAACAGAGAAACCAGGTAGGAAACTTAATTCAGTAATCCAATTCTGGGATCATGAAGTCCTAGACTAGGGCAACAGCTACAATATATATGAGAGATACTTCATGAAAAAAGTGACATGAATTGGAAGTTGATTGGATATAAAGGTAAAAGAAAAGGATTCCAAGATTTTGAGCTTGGTGAGTAATAATTTTTTTGTATTTTTGTATTTTTTTTTTTTTAAAGAAAGGCAGATACTAGTTTGGAATGAAGAGATGTTAGTTTTAAATATGTTGAGTTTTGAGTTAAAAGTCAAACATTCAAGCAGAAATAACTAGTAAGAAGTTAAAGAGGGAGGACAGAACTGAAGAGAAATATTTGGAAATTATCTTTTTAATTGAAAATGGCAGGAGCAGCTATTCAGACCTGTGATTTCCAGTTTAATCTTCCTAGATCCAGAAAAGATAGAGATAGCAAGATCTAAGAACATACTTGAAGCCATTACTAGAGATAAAAAAGCTTCATAGAGTTAAATATAAGTAGTTTGATTGATGTAGGGTTAACTAAGTTGTTTTATTAAATTTATCAATTTCTCTAAAGTAGATTCTTGGTCTTTCACATTGCAAGGAACTCTTCCCATATTTATCTATCTGGTGTAAGATCCTGTAACTGTCTTCTAGTTTGTTTACTCTCTTAGTCTAGATTTTGAGTAACTGCAGCCTATATGTCCTCTTATCTTCATTCCTAATCTTAAAGAATCTCCTGATAATGTTTACTTTGGCCAAAAGACAGACGGAGTTAACCTTTCAAGTCTGGGTGTTGGTAGGGATGCATGATCTCACTAGCCTATATTTTCAGATGGCAGATTACCTGAATTTTGGGATCAAGCTTTAAGAGTTTAACTGAATCTTTAAAAGTAGAGTCATAAAGTATTCTAAACATCTGTTTTCCTTTGGTGTTAGCACAACATCAATGCTTCTCTCCTTTGCTTTTTATATAGGAATTTGGGAAGCCATATGACATAATGGCTTGTACAGAATATAGTAGGCTGGTACAAATTATGCTCCTGCTTCTTAGGTACTATACTTCTTTAATGATAGACAAAATGATAGATAGATGGTTTCATTTTTCTACCTTCCTCTCACTTAGAGGCTACATTATGCTTGCTGTTATGCTTTACTACTCTCTTATTATTTCTTTTTCTTCTCTAATTGCCACTGCTAGTGTTTCTAGTACTATGTTGAATAATAGAGGTGATAATGGGCATCCTTGTTTCACTCCTGATCTTATTGGGAAGGCTTCTAATTTATCCCCATTGCATATGATGTTTGTTGATGGTTTTAGGTATATACTGTTTATTATTTTTAGGAAAGGTCCTTCTATTCCTATACTTTTCAGTGTTTTCAATAGGAATGGATGCTGTATTTTGTCAAAGGCTTTTTCAGCATCTATTGAGATAATCATGTGATTTTTGTTTGTTAGACTGTTGATATGGTCAATTATGTGGATGGTTTTCCTAATGTTGAACCAACCTTGCATTCCTGGTATAAATCCCACCTGATC
>NC_058130.1:250285496-250369887 GCF_016433145.1 Gracilinanus agilis | reverse complement strand
ATAAATTTCCCCCTTAGTACTGCCTTGGCCGCATCCCACAGAGTTTGGTAGGATGTCTCATCATTGTCATTTTCTTCAATGAAATTATTGATTGTTTCTATGATTCCTTCTTTGACAAATTGGTTTTGGAGAATCATATTATTTAATTTCCAATTAGTTTTTGATTTTCCTGTCCAGGTGCCCTTACTAATTATTATTTTTATTGCATTATGATCTGAGAAGGTTACATTTATTATTTCTGCTCTTTTGCATTTGTTTGCAATGATTCTATGCCCTATAACATGGTCAATCTTTGTGAATGTGCCATGTGCAGCTGAAAAGAAGGTGTATTCCTTTTTGTCCCTATTTATTTTCCTCCACATATCAATTAGATCTAATTTTTCTAGGACTTCATTCACCTCTCTTACCTCTTTCTTATTTATTTTTCGGTTTGATTTATCTAGATCTGACAGAGGAATATTTAGATCTCCCACTAGTATGGTTTTACTATCTATTTCCTTCTTGAGCTCAGCCAGTTTCTCCTTTATGAATTTGGGTGCTCTGCCACTTGGTGCATACATATTGAGCAGTGTTATTTCCTCATTGTTTATACTGCCTTTAATCAGGATGTAATGACCTTCCCTGTCTTTTTTAATCATATCTATTTTTACTTTGGCTTTGTCAGAAATCATAATAGCCACTCCTGCCTTCTTTTTCTCATTTGACGCCCAAAAGATTTTGCTCAAACCCTCAACTTTAAACTTGTGTATGTCCACCCGCCTCATATGTGTTTCTTTTAGACAACATATGGTGGGATTTTGGTTTCTAATCCACAGAATTTGCTTCTGTTTTATGAGCGAGTTCATCCCATTCACATTCAGAGTTATAATCATCAGTTGTGCATTTGCTGACATTTTCGAATCCTCCCCTCTTCCTACCCCCTTTTTCCTTATACTTTTTCCTTTTAAATCAGTGGTTTGTTATGGAGCCGCTATCCCTTATCCCCTCCCTTGATTAACTTCCCTTTCTACCCCCTCCCTTATTTTTCCCCCCTCTTTTTGTTTTTAAAGGTCTTGTGAATTTCCTCCCTCTTCTCCCCTCCCTTTTTTTGACCTCCCTACTCCCCTGCTCCCCTTGGTTTATCCCTTCTAACTTTCTCAGAATGGTTAGATAAGAGTTTTATGTCCCAATGGATAGTATAGCTACTCTTCCCTCTCCGGGTTGATTACACTAAGAGTAAGGTTTGATTATTACCTCTTAATGCTCTCTTCCTCTCCTTATAATAGTATTTGTCCCCTCTCCCTCCCATGCCCTCTTTGTGTGTAATAGAATATCCTATTTTCTTATTCACTCAAGTTTCTCTTGGTGTCCCCTGCTATTCATCCCCTCTTTCCCATCCCCCATGTCATCTTAGATTATTTAGTGTTACACCCTCACCCTGTGAATTATTCTTCTGATTACTATAATAGTGAATATTATAATAGTGAATAGAGTTCACTACAGAGAATTATACATAACATTTCTCTGCATAGGAATACAGATAATTAGATCTCACTGAGGCCCTTAAAAAGGCAAATTTAAAAATTATAAGTTTTCTTTCTTTCCCCTCTGTATCTTATTTACTTTTTCATGTTTCTCTCAATTTTTGTGGTTGGATATCAAACTTTCCATTTAGCCCTGGTCTTTTCTGTGCAAATACCTGGAATTCTTCAATTTTGTTGAATGCCCATACTTTCCCCTGGAAATATATAGTCAATTTTGATGGGTAGTTGATCCGTGGTTGCAGGCCCAGCTCTCTTGCCTTTCTGAATATTGTATTCCAGGCCTTAACGATCTTTTAGCGTGGAGGCTGCCAGATCCTGTGTGATCCTGATTGGTGCTCCTTGATATTTGAATTGTTTCTTTCTGGCTTCTTGTAAGATTCTTTCCTTTGCTTGGAAACTCTTGAATTTGGCAATTATATTTCTGGGTGTTGTCCTTTCTTGATCGAATGTCGCAGGTGTTCTATGAATCCTTTCAATGTCTATATTGCCCTCTTGTTGTAGGACTTCAGGGCAATTTTGCTGAATTATTTCTGTTAGTATGGAGTCCAGGTTTCTATTAATTTCTGGTTTTTCTGGAAGACCAATTATTCTCAAATTGTCTCTTCTAGACCGGTTTTCTTGGTCTGTCACTCTCTCATTGAGATATTTCATGTTTCCTTCTATTTTTTCAGTCTTTTGACTTTTTTTTATTTGTTCTTGTTGTCTTGAGAGATCATTAGCTTCTAATTGCTCAATTCTAGCCTTTAGGGACTGGTTTTCAGCTATGATCTTTTGGTTTTCTTTTTCAATCTGGTTCAATTTGCTTATCAGTTCATTTGATTTCTGAGCCTCATTTTCCAATTGCAAGATTCTACCTTTTAAACTGTTTTTTTCTTGCCACATCTCTTCCATCTTCCTCAGAATCTCAGTTTTGAACTCTTCCATTGCTTGTGAGGAGTTTTCCTTATTTGAGGAGGGTCCGGATGCTTGTTTGTTCTCCTCCTCTGTTTGCTCGGTTGTCTGGATTTTCTCTGTGTAAAAGTTGTCGAGTGTTAAAGACTTCTTTTTCTTGTTGTTAATTTTTCTCTTTTGAACTTCCTGATTCTGGGTAGCCATCGTTAGCCCAGCAGCTTCTCAGGTTTATCCTCACGCTCAGGGTCTCTCCCCGGTCTTTTGGCTCCTGAGGTCTGAGTTCTGGTTTTTTCCAAGGTCAAGCCCCCTGGTGGACCCCCTTGCTTGATCCTCTGCGGGAGGTTTCTTTACAAGTCTCAGGGTGCGGCTTCCACAGTCGTATACCTGTCTGCACTTGTTCCCCACTCAGGGTTTCAAAGCTTTAGCTTGTGGCTGTGTCTGCCTCCACCCACGCCTCCGCCTGAGCCTGTGCTCTGAGCCCTGTGTCCACTCTCAGCAACCTGCTCCCGCACTCAGATTTTGTGTGCGTTCGTTAGCTTTTTGGGGTCCTAAATCTTGCTGCTCTCGGGAACAGGCTCCGGAGCTGCCAATGACTCGATGGGTGCCCCAAACTTGCTCTATTTCTTTTTAGCTGGCTTCGGCGCTATAGGTGGTGTGTGTGGAGGGGGTGGGGGTGGGGTGGTTGCTCAGCCCGAGATTTAGTGGGAGCTGTTTCACCCCTTTATAGCATGGAAATGCCTCAATTCCACGTACCTTCCACGCTGTGCCCTGTTGTGGGGTTCCTCCATTCGTCTGGACTTGTTTTTATGTCTCCTTGAGGAGTTTTGTGTGTTTCGGTCAGGAGAGGTTAAGAGCTGCTTCTTACTCTGCCGCCATCTTAACCCGGAACCCCTCTTATTACTTCTTATTACTAGGTTTATTCTGCCTACCTTTTTCTTTCCCCATTATCAACTGTTCTTTTTTGTCACTGCTATTTTTCTTCTGCCCCAAAGACAGATTAAATTTGTCTTGCTTGGCCCCTGGCAATGAGTAATTTTCAAAGAAAAATACTGTCGATTTAGGCTTATTATAAGGAAAGTCATTCCAACAGTTAGAGGTACCCAAAGGATGGGCTGCCTCACTAGAGACTTTCAAAGGAAGACTGGATGACCTCATTTTAGAGTGCCATAGGATGGATTGTTGGGCAGGTACAGGTTGGATTAGATGGCCCCAAGGTCCAAAACAGCTTCTGGACTCTGTTGCCTTGCTTTTCTGTTTTTTCTCCCATCTGCATCTTTCCACCTTTTGTGGCCACCACTAGCTAATATTCTCTTTTCTTTCCTGGCCTAGAAAACAACCAATCGCTTTTTAAAAAATTACAAAAACAAATGAATCAGTGAATACATGCATTAATGAAAGAGCATTTGTTAAGTGGTTACATTGTGCCAAGTGCTGGAGATACAAAGATTAAAAAAGAAACAATCCCTGCCCTCAAGGAGTTTATAGTCTAATAAGAGCAGACAACATATGTAGAAAAAGGTGACCAGGAAAGGAAAATTAGTTCTATCATTGAGAATGGGCTGATAGTGAAATGGCCAAGTTGCATGACTGAATGGGTTGTAGTCTCAACCTTACTTCCTTTTGGGGTTTCTAGGAAGGTTTGACACTGGACTCTGATAGTAACAGATAAAGATTCTTTACTGTTGTCTTTCTCCAAATTCCACCTATAATTTAGGATTGTCAAATTGCCTTGGCTTCAGCTTTCCAATTTTAGCAGTCCAAATAATTAAATGTGTTACCGTCCTCTGAGTCTTAACCTGTTTTAATACTAGCCTCTTCTGAATTAATCAGTAAAGATTTAATTAGCACATACTATATATAAAATACTATTTTATTATTATTATTATTAGTAGTAGTAGTATAAAATTTAGATATGATTAAGAACTCTATAGGAAATTTTAAAAGAGAGGAAAAGAGAAATTGGCATATGTTTGACATGCATGGGGCAATTAGGGAAAAGAGGAAAGATAAGAAAAGAGTGGAGAAAAGATAATCAGGTGAGAGGGATGCTTGAAAATAGCCAAGGGAAAAGAATGGAAGATAGAGGGAAACAAACAGGAAGTTGGGAAAACGACGACCTCCAATCACTGCCTTCCCCTTAACCATTCTCTTCCCTGAATGTTGCACATACTATTACCTCTTCTCTCTCCCTCTGCCTCCATCCCTCCCTCTCTCCCCCCTCTCTCCCTCTTTCCCTCCATTTCTCTCTCTCTCTCTCTCTCTCTCTCTCCTCCCCACACCAGTGGCTGACTGAAATTGACCCCTTCCACAGTCAGCCAGCAAGAATTTTCTTGCTTGCTCTGTGCTTGCAATCTTTTGTTTGGTTCTTCTAGGTCACATTCTCTCCTTTATTTTGATTCTCCTAAGCACTAAGCAGACCTTTGCTTGCCTACCAGATGCCTCAGCCTCACATACAACTTCAATTAGTTTAGGTCAATTGCTTTTGTTGCCGGTTCTTTCTCCATCTCCTTGAATCCCCTGTTTCATTGTGGTATCATAGAACGAAAGTTGAAAGAGACTTTAGAGACTGTCTGGTCCAACCATCTCATTTTGCAAATGTGGAAATTGAGGTTTTAGAGGTTGCCAAGGTCATATAAGTAATGAACGATACAGGCAGAATTTTAATCTAGGTCTTCTGATACCAAATCCAGTGGCTTTTTTTCCCATTACAGTATGTATACTTCTCCATCAAAGTAATCTGTCAAAAATATAGTACTTAAGTGAATGCCATAGCAGGGCAGCTAAGAGGTATAGTGGGGCTGGGGTCAGGAAGACTCATCTTCCTGAGTTCAGATACAGTTTCAGACACATACAAACTGTGTAACTCTAGGCAAATCGCATAACCCTCAGTTTCTTCATCTCTAAAGTGAGCTGTAGAAGAAAATCGTAAACCACTCCAGTATCTTTGCCAAGAATGTGGTCACAAAGAGTCAGATGTGACTGAAAAACAACCAAACAACAAGAAAGAAGATGCATTAATATCTCAGGCTTGAGATACAGCAAGTGCTAAGCTGAGGATGTGCCTACAGCAAGTGCTAAGCTGAGGATGTGCCAACCTCCACAACAAAGAACATATTAGCCTTTCAACTTTCAGTTATACAACACTTTTTAAAGTTAATAGTATGATTGTTGAGCAACTAGTAGATACTTCATTTTTAGAAAATGTCTTGAAAGTCAAATGAATTTAAAAAAAAAAAAAAACTGGATTCTACCCAGGTTCAGAGTTCCTCACTATACTCAAAACTTCTTGTACCTAATTTATTTTTAAAGTAATATTTTTCTAGTTTTTTACATTTTTAATTAAGAATGACTACAAACCCATAAAAACAGTAAAAAGTGGCCCTGATATGTGAGGCTCTCACAAATGTAGGGCAACATGGCTTAATCTGTAACAGAATACAGTTTTATTTTCAAACTTTTAAAAATGAGATTCATGCTTTAAATGAGATAAATGCTTTTGTTGACTACTCATACAATTTTTTGACTGAAAGATAAAATATGAATATGCACAGCTGGACTTTGTGAAATAACACTCTCTGAAAAACTTATGGTACTTTATAAACAACACTAGTAGGTAAGATTGGCTACTGTCTTTCATCTGTTCAAGGCAGAAAGGTAAATTGGTTTGACCACCTATTATTAGCTGCTTAATGAGAAAAAACTTGGCTGGAGAGGATTTAGTTTATCATTCTATGGGATTAAAGACTTCATAAAATCCTACAATTTTAGAACTGAAGAGGACTTATTGGTCGATTTGATACCTTAATGGCTTTCTAGTTCTATTATCCTGATTCTAAACTTCTCATTTTCCTGGTAATGAAAATGAGGCTCCAGAGTTTCTGACTTGCTTATAAATGACTGTTAGACCAGAATCCGGGCCTTTTGATTCTTGGTCAAGTGTTCTTTTCATTATAGCATTCTGCCTTGTTTTGTCAATTCTAATTTGGGAGATCCATTAATTCTTAAATCTTTATGTGGTTAGGGAAAATCTCAGTACAATTTCTGAATGCTTTTTCATTACTAATATTCTTAATTGAGAACCTCTTCACAGATCTTACATTTGTCTGATGGTGTTTTTCTTTCTATAGGTTTGCAAGTCCCATAAGAATGATGGGGAATTTTCAGATTTCCAAGATTAGAAAAGGCTGTTTACTAATTTCTAGATATAATTTTGGCAGATTTGATGAATGGATAGATGCTTTGTTTCTCGTAATCATTGTTGTATTTGAAATATTTTAATGATGAAACTAAAGTCTTTAAATGAAAGATATAGCTTTGAAAAATCTAATTACATATGGCTAGAACTTTATACAATTTTTTTTTTAGGTCTAACCCAAAAGCAGCCCTTCCACCAGTATTTCAGGTACATCTATCAAGAAGTTCTCCTAAGGATATAAATGGTACGTTTTGCTATATATCTCCTCTTGATGCTTCTTAACTGTTTTCTACTAACTAGGCCAAAGTTATCTAGCCATACCCCTTAAGAGAGAGGAAGCACTTTGTCCTTTCACCCTTGTTCTAGCACCCTGTGAATACATCTCTACCCTCTCTGTGGTTACAGAATTCCCATGTAGCTGTTTAGGTAAATTGGTTAAGAGGGAGTAGAGAAATAGTCAGAATATGACAGTCATGAGGATAGTTAGTAAATAGATTTTAGCTTTGTATGACTACAGTGGTAGTATGTGAGTATATTTTTTGTTCTTTCTATTTAAAATCTGATTTTTTTTAATCATTGCTTTCGTATATAATACGTACAAAATAAATGTGAGGTGATATAGTAATAGACCTTTTTATGAGAGCCCTACCTAGTTTTTTCAGTTGGCCAGTCAAAAATGTGATTTAATTTACATGTATTTGTTCTGCATACTAAATACTTCAGAAATATATTTTGTCAGTAGAGAGTTAGTAGAAAAATATTTGTAGAAAAATGTATTAGTCCAGTAGTTTTTAAACTGCATTTATTTTTATTGAAACTCTCTAGAGGCTCTGTGGGAAAAAAAAATCCAGGGTGGCAAATACTTTTATAAGTCATTCAGTTTCAGGAAGGGAAGAGGAAATTTTAAAAGAAATTTGGTTCTTACATTGGAAACCCATATTTCATTGATATGAATATTTTTATTTGAAAATTGGCTTTAATTTGCTTGTGTTAGAAGAGTAAAAAGTATTACACAACTCTTAAAATATTAAGACAAGTTGCTCCACTCAGTACTCATATCTTCTCAATATATAACTCAGTCTTTCTCCTTTTAGTTAGGCAAATTAAATTAAGCAAGGTAGCTGCCTTCCAGTGAGAAAGAAGAATATATAGGTTTGCTTTTAAAAAAGTCTTACAAATTTTTACTTATTTAAAATAGATGAGCAACATGCATTTAGTAAATAGAAGAGTGTTATGGAATAACATCTGGCTAAAATCAAGAGGAAAATGTCATTCATAGAATCAGTGTACTTAAAGGTCAGTACAGAGTTGTAGAGTTAGATAATAGCAGATCCAAAAAGATCTTAATTCATCTCAGAGTGACCAGAAGATATTTAACTAGATCTTCAGTCCAAAATTTCTCTGAAACAGTCCAGTCTAAGTTTTGCTATAAAACTAATCCTTTAGGAAGGTAGTTGTGAACCTTAGACCACTGGACCTCCCTAGAATCTCTCTAGCCTTGTCTTGGATCCTTTCAATAATCTCATGTCTGAACTAGCATGTAGAGTACTGAAGAAAGGGAGAGGGGACTTTTTGGTGTAATAACAATAACATGATATAGTGGAGAATCCTAGTTTTGGAACCAAAAGCCTTAGGTCTTCAGCCTGGCCCTGCCACTGACTAGCTGTGTGGTTTTGGATAAGGTACTTGAGGGCTTGGTTTGCTTACCTATAAAATGGGCATAATATTCATATTATTGGTGAGGATCATGTAAAGATAATGGATACGAAAGTATTGCTCAAAAATAACTATATAAATGATAAACTTTTATTGTTATTTATTATAGACTGATTACTACTTTGGACTTGTTTTCAAAAATGATTTATTCATTCTTGTTAAAGGGGAAAATTGAACAAGTTTTACAGACTGGAAAAGTAATTTTTGTAAACTAAAGTATATAAAAGTTTTCTGGAATGTAACAAGTATCACTGCCTTTCTACCAATATTGTATAAAATATTGTACTGGAAGTAGAAAAATAATTTTTGAAATGCATACTTTACGAGTTCTTTCAAAGCAGTGCTATCAGCCTGTTGTTTCAGAGTAAACTCTGAAGCAGACTTATAGAATGTTAATACCTCTATGGATAACACCTTTATGGCTCCTGGACTTTTTCCCACCTGTGTTTTACTGGTATGGAGATGATGAGTTTGCTTTCCTCCTTTGCAGCTTTTTCTGCCTCCTATATTCAGCCTTCTTATTAGTCCTAGAAGTCCCTGTTGTATTTCCAGAGGTAGACTACTGAGCAGAAAAAGTTGTAAACAGATGTGTGATACAATAGAAAGATTGGTTTTAACATCAGAAAAACTGAGTTAAGATCCTGGGTCTGCAATTTACTGTTGCCTTTATGATTTTGGGAAAGTCACTGAATCTCTCTGAACCTCAGTTTCTTCATCTGTAAAAAGATGTTAGACCAGATGACCTTTGAATTTCCTTGCAGCTCTAAGTCTATGATTCTATGGTCATAGGGAAGGTACTGGGTAATGAAATGCTTTTTCCTTCATCTTTACACAACATACTGAGTGTTTGGTTAATTTTTTTTCAATTTTTTGCTTTGAAGATAATTTAAATGAGACTATTCAGAAAACAAACATCATGCCTCCTGTGACTAATACTTATAAAATGGATGAGGTTCAGATGCGAATTAAGGAAATATTAAACAAGCATAACAATGGCATTTGGGTATCAAAGCTTCCACAGTTTTACAAAGACTTGTATAAAGAAGAACTTAACCAAGGAGTTTTTCAACAGTTTGAACACTGGCCTCATATTTGCACGGTAGGTTTTTTTCTTTTTTACTCCATCTTCCCAAATAAAATGTTATAGTAGTGATACTTTGTCAGCCATAACGGCTTTTATCCAAGGAGTATAAAACATTTTATAGACATTGTCTCAATTTCAGCATATCTGAAGTTGATAAATAGCAAATGTTATCACTGTGTAGTAGATAGAGGAACATAATTGTGCAGAAGCTAATAACAGTATCCATTTTGGAAAGTCTGATCTGAGAAAGTCTCTGTCATTTTTCTGAGAAAGTCACTCACCCTCTTTCTGCTTCAGCTTCCTCATCTGTAAAGTTGGGATAATAGCAACTACATATCAGAACTGTTATGAGGTTAAAATGAAGTAACATTTGTAAAGAATTTAGCACTGTGCCTGACATATAGTAGGTGCTTAATGATGCTTGTTTCCTTCCCTTCCTTCTAAATATCTCTTCCCTTTCCCATTCCCTTTTCCTTTTTTTTCCAGCTTAGTCATTAAAATTATATAACACTCAGCTTCATTTGTTTGTTTATTACATATCATTTTCCCAGTTCAGCTTACTTCGCATTTCATATAAATTTTGTCATGTCTCTCTGAATTCTTCATATTCACTGTTTATAGAGCAATAATATTTCACAGTTTGTTCATTTCCCAATGAAGCCAAGTATTTCTAGTTTATTGACATCATGAAGCACTTCAATAAATACTTTTATATTTATGACCCTGTTTGACCTTCTTTGGAGTATATCCCTAGCAGTAAACTTAGGGTCAAAGAGTTCCTTTCATTAAAAAAAAATCTAAATTGCTTTCCAATATGATTGATTCACTTTACAATTCCACTAACAGTGTGTTAGTATTCCTGTCTTCCTATAGCCCCTCAACATTTGATTATTTCCAGATTCATCATTTTTGTCAATTTATTTCAATTTGTATTTCCCTTAGTAATTTGGAACAATCTTTCTGTGGTTGTTGATAGTTTGCAATTTCTTTTGGAATTGTTTGTTCATTTTGTTTGACCACTTATCTTTTGAGACTTGTTGAAATATGTTCTCTATATATAAACAGTCAGACCTATATCTGAGATACTTGATGAAAATATTTTTTGTTGAAATTTCTCTTCTTAAGTGGCTGCATTCATTTCATTTATCCAAAAGTTTTAAAATTTCATATAATTGAAATGCTCTTTTTGGTCTTTTTGATTTCCTTTTTATTATTTGTTTAGTTAATTTTTCCTAGCCATGTTATGAAAAGATACCTCCTTCCATTTTTCTCTAATTTTAAAATAAAGTGATCTTTTCTATTTAGGTCAAATATCCATTTGGAATTTATTGGGTGATATATAGTATAAAATAGGGGTAGCTAGATTGTACAGTGAACAGAATGTCAGGCTAGGAGTCAGGAAGACCTGAGTACAGGTCTATAGCTTCATATATTCACTAGTGGTATGACCATGGGCAAGTCACATCACCTTGTTTGCCTTAGTTTCCTCAATTGTAAAATTAACTGGAGAAGAGAAAATGGCAAACCACTCTAATACCTTTGCCAAGAAAATTCCAAAAGGGACAAAAAGTCTGACATGACTAAAAATAACTAAACAACAATAAAAATGGCTTACAATGCTGGTCTAAATCTTTTTTCCTCAAAACTACTTTCTACTTTTTCTGAAATGTGTAGTCCTTCCCCTCTGTTTTGTAATATAATCTGAAGTCTAGAAATGCTAATTGTCCTTCATTCCTACTTCTTTTTTCACTTTTTACCTTGGGAATTCTAGACCTTTTGAAGTAGATGATTTTTAAAATGAGTATTTCCTAATCTTTTTGACCTCTGAGAGAATTGTATTATGTTTTGTGAACTGATGAGAACATGAAGGCCAATGAGAACCAGGGAATCCTTGATCAGTCATTCATTTTTAGATGATACTCTCAGTACTTGTCATTCAGTGTCTCCTGAGGAGATAGTATATGAATTACCCAGAGATGAAACTGGAAAAAGGACAAAAATAGATTTGAAATGGAGTAGATCTGCAGATGTTCATGTGTAGCAATTTAATTTCATAAATAATAAGAGGAATGACCACTTGTAACCACTACTCTCTCAATACCCAGTCTCATGGTAGAAGTGGTGGCAGTAGAACCTAAAACGAAGTCAGGAAGAAAGCCCTTCCTTGAAACATACATTTTTCTGTTTTATTCCAGTGCCTTGGAGAAAGATCGAGTTGGCATTATTGAAATTTAAAGATGACACAAATTTGGTAGGAATAGTTCATGTATCAGATGAGAATTTCCAAAAAGATTTGATAGGCCAGAAAAACGAACCAGGTCTAATAAGATGACATTACATAGGAATAAATGTAAAGTACTAAATCATAGATTCCAAAAATTCATTTTACAAATGTAGGATTTATGTGGCATGTCTAGACAGCAGTGTGCTAGTGGAAAAGAACAGGGTTGCTGAATAGTGAGTTTAATATGAATGAACAATATAAGAAAACCACAAAATCTAAAGTATTTTGGTTTGCATGTTGCAGTGGAGAGCCAGGCCCAGAGTTAAGAAGACCTAGGCAACTTGCAGGTATTTATTTAATAAATAATTGCCAATTAATTGATCAACATAAGACTTTAAAATATTCATACAATAATAAAATTTTTCTGGAATTTCCTGGCAATACCTTACATGGCATAAAAATAGTGAGAGTCACATGCTCACCATATAAAATTAGTGTCTTGAAAAATGTCTTAAATAAAGTGCCAAAAAAAATTAGGGTTCGATATAGACAGTAAGGTTCTTCAGGTGCTCCTGTTTTGCAAATAACATTGTGCTGGCTACATTAAATCCTGGAATACTCCCAAGATTCATGGTTATATGGATTGGCCTGGCCATCCATACTGGAAAACCAAAGTAGATGAAGAACACATCCATATCATAGTTACAGTCTGCACTGGGGTTACTGGTTTAATCTTCGGGTGTGTGTGTATATATATATATATATATACACACATATATATATGTATGTATGTGTGTGTATACACACACACATATATATGTATGTATACATATATGTCTTTCAAATGGAAAATGAACTTGGCCAGATTTAGTGTTTGGACTAGATCATATTTGAGAAATAATAGAGTGTTTTGCTATTCCTATAGGTCATGGAATGCCATAATTTGGAAAAAATAGAAATTGCTAGTGTTCCAAAGATAATAAAGAGACAAAGGATACAGCAATTACTTTTGCACGGGAAGTAGCATAAATGATATTGTCAGAGGACATTTTACCTAGAAAACGAGGTGGCACCAAAAGCAAGGGGTGATAGATGAATAGCCTTAGTGTTGCTCTGTTATCTATGAAAAATTAAGAGCTAAAGAAAGGCCTTCTAGTTCGTTGTATAAATTCTTTATCAAAGACTTATGAAAAGACTTAGCCAGGAATTATGCAGAATGAAAAAAGCATTCATTTTTTTGTAATCTGCATCAGTAAATATAGTTCCCACATTGATAATATCATAGATCTATTGAAGTATGTGCTTGGTTTGGCCAGAGTAAGAGGGAAGAAAGTTAACTCTAGGAGCTCTAGTGGTTGGTATATGTAAAAGCAAGAGTCTAATGTAAACCTGAAAAGGACCATTAGAAAAAGCAAACATGCTGATAGGCTAGAAAATAAGTCTCTATAAAAGAGCCCTAAGAGGAAAGTCTCACTCCTTGCAGAAGCTTTAGTGCTTGAATTAAAAAGATCAACATATGATCAGATAATGGAGGTCTCATGACCCATTAGCTTTCTTATGTATGTCACATGATAGATGGCCACAAGGAGAAGAAAAAAAATGAAGAATCAGCCATATAAAACATTCATCAGTCCATTATTAGAATAACAATGCTACAGCTGTAAGGTACCTTAGAGATCATCTACTGACTAAATTCTAGTCTATTCCCCCTCATTTTACAGATGAGGAAAACGAGGCCCAGAAAAGTTGTGATTTTCCCAAGATTCCACAGGATTCTCCTGACTTGAAGGTGAAATATCCTTTCCACCACATCACACTATCTACTTTGTGTTATTATTTCTGAAAGTATTTATTGAACACCTACTCTATATAAGGTGCCATAGTAGGTGTTATAGAGGTCACAGAGATGAATAAATAAAGCTGACCTCAAGGTTCATACAGTCTAATAAAAAAGATAAGAAGATCTATACAAAAATAGAGCATGAACTAAGTGATAAAAGGGTACAAAGTGATAAGGGTAGTTGAGGAGCAAGAGATAATTTCATTAAACCTCCTCCACCTCCTCACTATATTGGACCCAGCTTTTATGGGACATGTCTTTAAAAAAATAGTAATCCCATTGGATTAGTCCCAGCTCTAAGTCCCTTGATTCTATGATTATAGCATCTGCCATAATTACTTTCATCCAAACATCTAACAGTGAAACAGGCCGGTTTTATTTAAAATTATGTACCACCCTCCTTGAAGGCTACTTCAGTGTTTTGGTTGGTAGTAACTTAAGAGTATTCCTCCAAACCTTACCATCAGGCTCTGTTAGCCTGAAACCATCATTCTGGACCTCATCCTGTGGATACACACATACAAGCTGACAGTAAGAAAAGAAGAACTAGCCTGTTTTCCCACTGGTATACAAAAGAGAAAGGACTAGATTATTCAGAGCAGAGGAAACCATCAGCAGATTCTGTTGTTCTGTTAGGTCCTTTGTAAAGCGATGTGCTGATAGATTCAAATGTAGAAAACTAGATTATAGTAGCTAGGATGTGATTTAGAAAATTAGCTGACAGGGTGTGCTTTCTGTAAAATGCATTCTGAAACAAGACAGGAATGTGCTTTTGATTGAATCCCAAGTTCAGATCCTACCCCAAGACACTTTAATGTCTGACTTTGGGCAAGTCACTTGGCCTCACTGTGCCTCAGCTTCCTTGTCAGTAAAATGGGAATAATAATACCTACCTCACAGGTTGTTGTGAGGTTCACAGGAGATAATATTTAGGATATGCTTTGAAAACCTTAAAGTGCTACATTAAGTGGTTACTTGTAAATATTTAAACAACCTCAGGTCCTAACATAGTTTTTCTGATTGGGTCCCCAAGATGGAAGATGGGAAATCCATTATAGTTGTAATTTTATTTTCATTTTGGATTTGGCTTAAGATGAGCCTCTGAGTTGTAAAAATACTTTTTTTTGCTTCCTTCCTGAATTGATGTATTCCACTTAGTATTCCATTTAGTGATAGTAGAGAGAAGATGCTAGAGTACTCTATTTCTCACAAAGGGTTAAGTCAACCCTAAAAAGAGAGCGACTTTTAATTTAGTTGGAATGGGCCCAAGAAACCAAAAGAAGAAGGCTCATACTTATCCCACATGAAGTGAAGTTATCATAATGACAAAAACAAATGTCACTGCTGAAGGAATAGGCTATCACTGTAAATATACCAAGGAAGACTGCTAGGAAGAAATGTCCAAATATCTAAAGAGGGACAGTCAACATAGAGAATATCACAAATCGACTCACAAAATGGACAAATTTAGAACCTATTTTGGGGGGGGAACATCTAATTGTTACAGAAAAAAATTAATAACATACTCTCAATAGAGCATCACTTTAGGGCTTTATAGGTTTGACTGATTTGAATATTGTTTTTCATGCTCCCTGGGAGTCCAGGAGCAAAGGCTATCTGGGGATATAATATCCTGGAGGCCACTCAGCCATTGGATTGGCAGCCTTTTCATCCTTCCTAGCTTTGAAACCCAGATCCCTCAATCAAGAAGCAAGGGACTCAAGGGGAAGAAACCTTGTGAAAATACAGAGCAGAACACCAGTGTTCCCAGTAGGGTTTGGTTCTTCATTAACAGAACATACCCCATCTATTCTTTTTCCAGTGCACTTGTCACTCAGTCATGGCTTTCCCAATCTCCCCCACTTGGCTTTTAAGAAAGCACCCCAAACTGCCTCCTTGAGCCCTCAATCCTATTTTCACCTTGAACCATTTTTCCAGAGCTGTTCATTGGTGAATACTCCTCTGGTCTTTGCACTGTTTATACCACCCTGTTATGTATTTAAAATTATCTACTAGTTTCCAGGACCTTAACTGTCTCAGCTTCATGCCTGGCTCTTGCGTTCTTTTGTTCCTATCACCCACCCTCATTCTCAGAGATACCCCCCCCCCCTCCATAGGAATTAGACAGCATACTTCATCCACCTCCTCAAGACTGATAACATTTTCCTTCCTCACTCCAACCATTTTTATTTACTAGCTTCCACCTCCCAGACAAGCTAAACAGCAAGAGCCCCTGAGAGGGAGACAGAGAAAGGGAACATGGACTGAGCTAGCCAAACCACCACCACCTCAACAGGCATCTTTGCTCAGAAACCAGTGGAGACAGTACTGAAGCCTAGAGAATTGGTCACAGTAGCAGGGGCCCTCCAGACCACTGACCTACTTCTTGGCGCGCCCCCCCCCCCCGCACCCAACCAGCACAACTCCAGAGAGTTGGCAGCTGTTTTGTGTAGGTGCTTCAGCCCCCACAGCTTCTGAAGAACCCCCCCAAAATAGTCTCACCCCTAGAGGTCTTGGTACTAGGAAAGGGTTCAATCTCAGAAATATGGCTATAATTTTATCTTTGGAAATGACATTAATAAAGAGGTCTTAATGATCTGCTGCTATACCCTAAGTATCATGAGACTTCCTATATATCTCTCCCAGAGACTGCTTTTTTCTATTTGAATCTTCATTGCTTAGCATAATGCTTTAAACACACTAAGCACTTAAATGAATTTTTTATTCATTCATTTCATGCAATATACTACCTCCAAAATATATATTTTATGTTCTACCTTCTAATCACAGTCCTCCCATCTTTGAACCTCCCATTCACAGCCAATAAGGAATTATTCTTCTTCCTAATTCTGAGCTCTAGTTCTTTGGTCTAAGCCCAACTTCCTCTTCCTATTCTCCTTTCACCTTCATTTGGCTCCATTCCCTGCAATTATCTTATAGCTTACCAGTTTAATGCTTCTATAAGTTATACCTAAGATCTCTTGTTCTCTCAGCCTCCTTCCATTCATTCCCAAATAAAAACCTCTTTTGTCCCATAAATAGCTTTCTTAGTTCCTCATGTATAAAATGAAAATAATAGCTTTGCCTCACAGGATTTGGGGGCATATCATGAGATATTTGTGAAGCACTATACAAATTTATATAGGTTATATAAATGTTTACTATTTCTAATCAGTCCTGTTCTAGATCTCTTAAATGTCGCTGGAGAAAGTCCTACCAAAAGCTTTACAGTTGCACTGGGAAAAGTAGCAAAATTCAGCTGATTTTCACCCTCCACAAATTCATGGCACATCAATCAACTGTTCTCATACCTAAAGCAAATGACCTAGCTTCCTACTTTTTTTTTAATTAAAATTAAGGCTATTTAATATAAACTTCCTCAGATGCTTGACTCTATAATTTCTCATAACTCCTCAGAATAAATCATATTTTTCTTTTGCTTAAAGAAGCTGTATCCTGTCTTCTAAGTTTAGTTCTTGAGCCCTATCTCCTTTTGGCTCTTTTGGAAGCATTGTCATTCAGCATTTTTATTCAGGTTCTTCAGTCTTTCCCAATACTTTTTTTTTTAATTCCTTCTCTTGAACCTCTTTCCACTAACTTCCTATCCCTCCCTTTTCCTTTACTGATACACTATATGGGGGGAAAAGTTGGTATGCTTCCAAAAGTGGGTAAGAGTGTTAGACTTGGAGTTAGGAGAGACTTAGATTTGAAAATGGTTTTAACTCCTTTTTGGCGATAATGTATATAAGATGCTTTGCAAAGCTATGGAAATATGAACGATGATCATTCAGGCCCTTGTAGTCTGGTTCCCCCCACTTTTCTGAATTGGTTTGTTGTTCTTTGTACTCAGAGGAGAGGACCAAAATAACATCACTATTGGTGATATGTCTTGACTTGAACATTAATTAGATTCAAATGAAACAAAGTTGCATGGCCTCACTCTCTTTTCAGATGTTACCTAATTCCAAAATGCACTGACGTTTTTTCTATAAATCATACTTGGGCCTTTCTACCATATTGTCTTGATTTTCTTCCAACTTCTTTGACTATTTTCTCTACTTTCTCCTCATACACTTCACAATTTTTTAGTGTGGAGACACCCCAAAAAGTCACATGCTGGACATCGAAGGCATGCTGTCATCTGCCATTATCATACCATTCTAACCTTATATTAATTCTTTGTATTCTATGCTAGTCACAAAGGAGTTTTGTTCCCCATACTGTAATTTGTTTTCTCCATTCCTTTGCTCATTCTTTTTATTAATCTTTTGTTCCTGAAATGCCCTCTTTGGCTTTTGAATTCTTATCCATACTTTAAAACCAACTTAAATGCTAAGTTCTCTTGAAATCTTGAGTTCCAAGGTCTACATCCCTTCACCATGACCTTCCTTTCTTAGGCTCAATATAACATTCATTTTGTAACTCATAATTTGCCTAGCATATATTATAGTTAACTATGTGTCTTATCTGTGAGTATAAGGTCAAAGCCTGTTTTTGCTAAACTTTCTTACTTGCTTTAGCATGTAGCCCGGTGCTCCAGTGTTTAGTTCATATCTTGAATTGCTTCTATCATAGAAGCTTATTTTTTCATAGTTCAACATATGTTAATTTTATGGCACAAATGAGTACTACAATGAATATAAAAATGACCAGAGTATAGTAGGCAAGATAAAATATATTAAAATAGCTAGAATCCAAGTGTTTTTAAAAGTCACATATTAATATTTAGCCATTTTAAAAGAAGTGGGTCTCTCTTAAGTTCTTAAAGGTCCCGGCACAACAGAATACAATCATTTCAATTCAACAGACATTTAAGACTGATTTTGTAAGATTATATAAATAGAATGTCTTAGAAAAATCTGTCACTGATTACTGTGACCAAACTATAATTCTGGAGATGCCTAATTGGTCAGGACTCCACTCCCATCTTGAAAACAGGTTAAATTCACCCAATTGTGGTAAAGGTTGACTTTTTTTCTAGGTTTTATGAACATCTCAGAGATCTAACATCACAGATTTACAGCTGAAAAGGGACCTCTAGTAAAGTCTGTCTCATTTACATTATATGTAATGTAATGAAATGAAGACCACGAGAGTTTGTAAAGTCACAAGCAGAACTGGAGTGGGACCTGAGATCCTATGACTCTATCTTCAGCTCTTCTCTTATTTTATCCCAGGCCTAGGTCTACAAAGGAGAGGACACTCATCTCAGTGTTACCAGACTGAAAAAGAGTACCTTCATGCAGCTGCCAGAGATATAAGCCTGATCCTAGAGGAGTTGTCTAATAAAAGCCACATAAAGTGACTGTAAAGGCTCAAATGTTTGAGCAGCAGAAAAATGGCAAAAATTATGGACTTATAGAGTAATAAACATTTCCTGGAAATTTAAGGGGGAAATTATATATTTCCTATTCAGAAAGAATGTTCTTTGGGATCTAGACGAAGTCAGGCCATGATTATCAAAGGAGAAAAAAATCTAAAGATCCCATTATGATTACGTTTCACTGTTCTGTTGCCACTTCTTATCTCCCATCAACCCTTTCTAATCACTGCCACTACTTTTTATGTTAGTTTGCTTTTTCTACTTCTGCTATTCTGTTTTTTTTTATCTTTTTTTTATCACCTATTACTTGTCTATTTCACAGTTTTAGTACAGAAAAGTTGGCATATTTTTTAATGGTCATCATTAGCCAGTTCGAATACTCCTCTTACTTGGAAAAGCCAATCAGTGCCAGCATAATCTTGAGATTTGGAGATTATCTAGGAATATTTTGTTAGTTATGTAGGGGCTGTATTTTCACAGTCAAAAGCAATTTTTCTCACACTTCCTTACTCAGAAGTCTTCTGGATGCTTAAAAGCTAGTTTTTTTAGCAACTGAGGTTTTTCTATAACTTGTTTTCAAAGAATTCGCTTGAGTTCTGATGAACTTTAAAAGAAATAGAAAACATTAAATCTCAACTCAAAAAAAAATTATGACATAATTTAGAAGTTTTTTAAATTTGTTGATACCTTTTGTTTTTCATATCTACTTCATTTTCAAATTCTTTACCCTTTCCCTACCCCACCAAAAATAAATAGTTTCCATAGCAAAAAAACATAAAGAGAGGAAAGAAGATAGGCCAGATGCAAAACCAACCATTTTATTAACTGAGCTTGATAGTTTTATGGTGTTCCATAGCCACTTTATAAAAAGATAGAAGAATGACTCATTTCTTCTCTGTTCTTCAAACCCAAAATTGGTTATCATAATTAGAAGACATTATGTTGGTCTTTTGTTCTTTACATTTATATTATGCATGTTAATTCTTATTTCACTTTGTGTCTTACACATACTTCTGTTTTTTTTTGCTTTTTATATGGTATTAATAATTCCATTGCATACAAGTACCAAAACTTGTATAGCTACTGCCAAGTTGATGGCATCTCTTCTCTCCCCACCACAGTTTTTTGCTTTTATTAAAAATACTTATACAGATATTTTGGTGAATATGTAGCTTCTATTTTTGATTGCCTTGGATTATATACCTATTTAGGTAATAGGGGATGTGGGGATGTGTGTGTGAACATATAGGTATATTAATATATGCACAACACACATAAAGCAGTCTTTTTTGGAAAGACACTGGTAGCCAAAGGAACCAGGAAAGACTTCATGAAGAAGGAGCTCTTGAGCTTGAGTTTTTAAAAAATTATTTATTAGGGTTTGGGGTTTTTTTTGTTACATTAAAGGTTCCCAGTTATCTCCCACTATCCCTTCCATTCCCCACACTAGATAAGACATCATCTGACACCATCCCCCCAAAAATGTGTGGGTGTATGTGTGTGTAAAACTATGTCATGAAAATTTCTATTTATCAATTCTTTCTTTGGAGATGGACAGTTATATTTCAAACAATATTTCTCTTGCTCCATATGATGTTCTCTTGGTTCTGCTCTTCATAATTTCATGTAGGTCTTTACATATTATTTTTTTAAATTAACCTCTTCATTTCTTACAGCACAATGCTACAACTTTCCATCACAATGCTACAACTTATTTAGCTATTCTCCAATTAATGGGCATCCCCTCAATTTCTAGTTCTTTTCCACTGCAAAGAAAGCTGCTATGAATATTTTAGAACATATAGGTTCTTTTTCTTTTTCCCTGATCACCTTGGGATTGCTGGGATACATAGTTTTATAACTCTTTAGACATAATTCCAGATTGCTCTTGAAAATCATTGGATCAGTTCACAATTCCACCAAGAGTATGTTAGTGGCCCCATTTTTCCACATCTCCTCTGCAGTATTTGCCATTTTGCCATTTTATCATTTCAGCCAATTTGATAGGTGTGATATCTCAGATTGGTTTTGATTTGTATTTCTCTAATCAGTGATGATTTTGAGTATTTTTTGATATGGCTATACCTAGCTTTGATTTCTTCATCCTAAAATTAACTGTTCAAATCTTTTCACCATTTTTCAACTGGAGAATGTTTCATTCTTTTAAATTTAACAGAAATTTTCCATATATTTTAGGTATGAGACTTCTGTCTTGAGAAACTGGTTTAGAAATCTTTTCTTCTATTTTCTGTTTTCCTTTTAGTCTTGGCTATATTAGTTTTATTCAAACAAAACCTTTTTAATCTACTGTAATTAAATTAGCCATTTTGTATCTCATAATTCTTTTTATCTCTTCTTTATTTATACATTTCTCACCTGTGTAAATCTCTGATAGATAATATGTTCCCTGTTCTAATTTGCTGATGGTATCTCCCTTTTTGTCTGGGTCATGTATCCATTTTGATCTTAATTTGGTAAATGGTGTAAGTCAGGGGGCAGCTGAGTAGCTCAGTGGTTTTGAGAGCCAGGCCTAGAGACGGGAGGTCCTAGGTTCAAATCTGGCCTCAGACACTTCTCAGCTGTGTGACCCTGGGCAAGTCACTTGACCCCCATTGCCTACCCTTACCACTCTTCTGCCAAACTGCTTTCTAGTTTTCCCCCCAAATAGTAAATTTTTATATGAAAAGTTTGGATTTTACTTTTATCAAACACAAGGTTATTATAATTTTTTACTACTGTTTTGTTGTATTTGTGTTCTGATCCACTAATCAACCATTCTGTTTCTTAGCCATTACCAGATAAATTTGATAATTACTGTTATAGAAATAGAAAAGTTGAGCTGAATTTTAAAAGAAAGAAGTGAGGAAGAGCACGCATTCCAAGTACGGGTGACAGACAATCTGTGCAAAGGCACAAAGATAGAAAGAAACAAGCATTTATTAAACACCTACTGTGAAGGAAGGAAACAGATATTTTTTAAGCATCTACTATGTGTCAGGCACTAAGCTAAGAATTTTACAAATATCACCTCATTGATCCTTGCAACAATAGCAGATGCTACTCTTGTCCCCATTTTATTGTAGAAAAAACAAAGGCAAATAGAAGTTAAGTAACTTGCCCAGGGTCATAATAGTTATAAATATCTGAGGCCATATTATAACAGTTAAGTATCTGAAAGCCAGTCTTCTTGACTACAGGCCTAAATAACACATTCTTCACTGCACAGCTTAGTTTCCTTTAAAGGTGAGTCTATCTGAACCATGGAGTTAGAAGAAGAAGATGAGTCTGGAAAGGTGGCTAAGTTTTGAGACTAAAAATGTTTGTCTTGTGTCAGAAAGCAGTAACCTTGTCCTTTTAGATTTAGAAATGTTGAGGTGAGGTCTTTAAAATAAATGATAATTGTGAGGTCTTTAAAATAAATGATAATTGCTTCATAGAATAGTCAGGTGATTAACGGGTCATGTACAAGACACTAAAACTGAGGCATGTAGCAACAAAGGATAATTATGAGGAAACTGGCATAAATTCAAAAAATGTAAACAAAATGAAATTTGGATTGTTAATAATAATTGAAAAATGTCATTTGCTTTATTTTAATTTTTTTAAAGGTAGAAAAACCTTACAGTGGTGGTCAACAGGATGTGCTCATTTATCCAGCTAAGAGAAGACAACTTTTGAAAAGTGAAATAGACAATGAAAAAACACTTCAGCCTCAGACACCGGCTCCAAAACAAGTATCTCTTTCAAAAGATTTCTCAGAAATTGGGATAGCTTCCATTAATGATGACTTTAAGCAAAAGGTTGCAGAGCTGTTAGTAAAATACTCAAGTGGTCTTTGGGCAAATGCACTTCCCAAAGCATTTGAGGATATGTACAAAGTAAAATTTCCTGAGGATGCATTGAAAAATCTTGACTTGCTGTCAGATGTATGCACTGTAGACCACATTTCTGACAATCCTCAAAAAGCCATTCTTTATGCAAAACTACCAAAATTCACTGAAGGGAATCTGAATAACACAAAGCAAAAAATTAAAAATGACGATATCACGTCTATGGTTGAACAAGAATATTTGCAGATAGAAGAAGAAAACTCTGACTTTTCTCCAGAAGAAATAGTTGTTCCTCCATTAATTATCCCAACTGAGCCATCACCATCAGTTTTGGTAGTCGAACTTAACAACACAAATGAAGTTGTCATAAGGCAAGTTTTATTTTATAATTTTTCCGTATTCCTCTTATTTCTCTTGTGCAAATGTTGTATTTTGACCATAACAGCAGTTCTTGACCAGTGATATGCTAGATTCTATGAAATCTTAGATCCTAGGGAATCCAAAAATGCCTTAGTTTTTGCCATACACAGACTCAAGATATAGTGTTTGGAGCCTTTTTTTTTTAGGACTAAAAAGGGGGGGGGTAGTCTTTAAATAGAGGTTCTATAAGTGAGGACTCAGAAGAGCCTTCCAGGTGGCCTATGATCTGATCATTTGAAGCATTAATGCTCACCTTGCTCTATAAATGTATCTCAGTGTATGATTATACTTACCCAACTCGTACTCCTATTAAGTGACAGATTGAGAAATAAAATGCAGGTTCATTGTCCTTTTTGTTAGATACTACTATCTCTTTCTTCATAGTCTGAATCAATCAAACCTGTGCACCATTTCCACTTAGTTCATAAGCCAGGACATAGTGGCACATGGCGTAGAACTTTTTGTTCTGGAGGAAGTGATGACAAGAAATTCTACCAAAAAAAAAAAAAAAAGAAGAAGAAGAAGAAGAAGAAGAAGAAGAAGAAGAAGAAGAAGAAGGAAGTGACAATAAATTCCACAAAATGGCCTTGATCTTCAGAGAAGTTACTTTTTCCTCCAAGTAGTAGGAGACATTGGCAGTGGTTGCAAAGAAAGATAATCCCTGGCAGAAAAATAGGATGGGTGTTAGTGACAGAATGCAGCAGCATGGCTATAATCATCCTGCCATAACTGGAAAAATAGTGAGAGTTGAGAGAAACCAAACTAAATTTTGGGAATTAAAAAACAGATCTTGGAATCAAGCATTTTATTGCCAGAAATTGATTAGAATACAAATTGTCTCTAAATCAAGAATGCCTAATTTCTCAATTTTGTTGTAATTTTTCAAGCTGGACCAGTAAGTAGTGGCTTAAAATGCTAAATTCTGTTTCAGACTTTTTTTTTCTCTTGGTAAAATTAAATTGCCTTCAAAATGAAGTTTTTTTGACCCTTGCTTGTCTTAGATTTTAGTTATTCTCCTCACTATACACATGAAAAATAACTTCCATCAACCTCAGTTCAAATCTCATAGTGATGTTTTAAGTAAGAACACATTTTCTGCCTGGTGTTTTTGGTATATCATGAATTCTGAAGCCTGATTATTTGGAAACACATTTAGAGGCTGCCTCAGGAGTAAAATGACTTCATCACTGGGGAGGGGCAGGGGTGTCTCCAAGGAAGAAAATGAGTGGCTATTAATCAGGGATATTGTAGATAAGTTTCATAATTTGGGTATAGGATCAGAACCAAGTATCCTCTGAAGTCATTTCCAATTCTTAGATTTCTTTTTGATCCTTGTGTGGTAGTTGTTTGCATTTTACTGACATAAGATAAATACTAATTAAGACAGTGCCATCTTTACAGGTTTTTTTTATTATCACCTAGAAGAAATGAATGGGGTACCAACAAAGGCCTTTGAGAAAGTACAGTAAAATTAGTAGTTTGTATGTTTTTCCTTTTGGATGACTTCATTTCCTCCATTTCCCTGTGACTAATGCAGGTATGTAGGCAAAGACTATTCTGCTGCTCAAGAATTAATGGAGGATGAAATGAAAGAATATTATAGTAAGAATCCTAAAGTGACGTCAGTACAATCTGTGTATGTTGGACAGCTGGTTGCTGTAAATGCAGAGGAAGATGCTTGGCTACGTGCACAAATAATTTCAGTAGAAGATAATAGAATAAAGGCAAGTAATATTTTTAACACTTTAGAGGACTTTTATTATGCATTTTAATGCAAATATTGGTTCACCTACCTCTTATATATAATCTTTTTCATAGATTGAAAAAATTAGGGATCCCTATCAGTTATTACTTGCTGAATCATAATATCTGAATTTTTAGACATTATTTTGAACTAGAGCTGTGATCTAGTTGGTTTAGGGAATTCTAATAGGGAAAATCTCTATCTATGCAGATTGCTTTTTGTTTTTTCTTAAACTCTTACTATCTGTATCTCCTGACTCCAGGCCTGGCACTCTTGTCTACTGTGCTAGCTACCTGCCTATGCAGATCACCTTTTGCCTAGGTTTTACCACGATTATCTGTGGCACAGAGGGAGACTCAGCCAAAGTCACACAGCCAATATATTTCATAGAGAGGATTTGAACTCAGATTTTCTTAACTCCAAGGGAATCTTTTGTTTCCTTTTTCCACTACTCAAGTCTTTCCAGGTCTCTAATTGGGAAGACACCCACCTTTTCCCTCTCCACCTATCTTTACCATACATCTAATCTCTACTTTATGTAGAGGTGGACCTGAATGCGACTCTGGTCACCTTTTTGGCATTGAGACTTGTCATTACTTCAAATCCTTATGAAAAAAGAGGATCTAAACTTTCTTTCCCCACCCTCCTCTTTCTATCTAGAGTCCTCAGAATTTCCAACACAGTTTCTGTCATTAGCTGTTGACGTATGTTCCTCTCTTCCTCTTCTCCTTTTACCTGGGAAAAAACAGTTGGTCATCTTTTAAAAAACAAAATCCTGAATTCTTTTCCCTGAAGATAGGACATTTTCTTCCTGTTTGATACATATGTCATCCACTTGGGATTCATAAAGTTTCCACTTATCCCAACAGTATTTCAGCTTGGTATGGTACTTCAGATCTCATTAATTATTTCCTCTCTTTTGTCTAGTCAAAACATTAATGTTAATTACTGATTTACCTTTGAGACTAGTTTAGATTTTCTTTACATAATGTCTTTATTCAACAAAGAAATGGTATCATGACATAAGTGTTAGAATATGAATTAAAGAATCCATATTCAATAGGCAGTAGGGATTTTGAGCCCTACTTCAGATTGATATTATAGGAAAATTAATCTGACAAGGGAAATGAATACTAAATTGGAGAAGGGCTGAGCAGAAACAAATAGACTAAGCACCTATTGCACAGCCAAAATTAAAAGAAAAATCTGGGGGAGGGGAGAACAGATCTTACAGTTTCTCTAATAAAGATCTCATTTCTGAAATATATAGTGAACTGAGTCAAATTTATAAAATTTGAGCCTTTCTCCACTTGATAAAGAAAAAGGATAGGAACATGCAGTTTTCAAAAGAAGAAATCAAAACTATCAATGCTCTAAATCACTTAATAATTAGAAAAATGCAAATTGAAACCATCTGACTTAAATGACAAATACTAGAAAAGAGGTGGAAATTTTGATATACTAATATATGGCTGGTGAATCTGGGAACTGGTCTGAGCATTCTGGAGAACAATTTGGAATATACACAAAGGACTATAAAATTGTACCTATCCTTTGAACCCAGCCTTACCACTACTAGATCTATAGCCCAAAAAGATCTAAGAAAATGGAAAAGGATTTGTATGCACAAAAGTATTTTATAGCAGCTCATTTTATGGAAAAAGGAGGGTACTTATCATTTGAGGAATGGCTGAACAAATTATAGTATAGTATATTATTGTGATTATTGTACTCTAAGAAATAAATAAAAGGGGTGGTTTCAGAAGAACCTGGGAAGATTTACATGAACTGATACAAAGTGAATTGAGCAAAACCACAGTATTGTAATAATATATATGAGACAGCCTCTTTGATCAATATACAGTGGTCTGTGATAGTTCCAAAAAACTTATGATTAAAAATTGAAAACTTAGAGATTCTGAATACAAATTCAAGCATATCCTTTTCTCTTTATTTTTCTTGCTTTTTTGTAGCATGACTAATGTGGCAATATGTTTTACATGGCTTCCTATGTATAATAACTATCTTCTTTCTTGCCTTCTCAATGAGTGAGAGGGTGAAAGGAGGAAGAGAATTTGGGAGTGAAAGTAAATTTTTTTAAAAAGAAAAGGAAAAAAATGATAAAAAGGCTATTACAGTTATCTAAGGGTCAGATAACAGAAACTTGAGCTAGAATAGATAAGAGAAAATACAGGGAGGTCATCGCACATGGTATTTTGGTATTAAACAACAGACAGTAGATTGAGGAATTGGACCAGACTAGTTTAGACCACAACTTCCTCTGAAGAACCTTTGGACCACAGACAACAAATAACATCTTCCAAAAAGGGATTAGCATTAAAGAATAGGCCTCTTGGCCTCTCATATTGTAAACTATTCCACTTCTCTTTAAAATTACTCTAGGAGCAAGGTGAGTAGAAAGGAGAAGATTCCCTATGGAGTCAGCACCTCAGCACCAAACAATTTCAGTGTCATCTGATTTGAATCACTGATGCACCTCCCATCTATTCAGTCAGAATTCCTTATGAGTAATTCTGGCTACTTTAAAGTGTTGAGATGGGAATGGCTTCCAAGCCTGGGTACCTTTCAAAGAAATCTTTAAACAACTTTTCCTTATAATTTTACAGCCTATCATGGGCATGACTGCCTCATTAAGTTGTTTTTGGTCTTTTCTGCTCTCAAAACAAAGCATTTTCAGTTCTAGTTTTTCTTTTTTTTTTTTTCTCTCTTGCTTTATACTGTTTCTTTCTAAGCACAGATTGTTTTATTAGGCAATACTAGTGTTCTCTGATGCCCCCTGTAGGTCTGCACAGAGATTCTTCTTTGGTGACAATAGTGACTAAGTTTGCATCACAATCATCTATCAGTCACTATCACTACTCCTTTTGTTTCCCTCTGCAGCCTGTCCCGGTGTCTTTTTTTAAAAATCCTCTCATAACAAATATGATTTTAAAAAAACCAATACCTTGGCCTTAGCCAAAAATGTCTCTCTTTTTCTGCACTTCTAGTTCATTAGCTCTCTGCTTTGGCTGCATTCTAAATGTTTTGGTATATCTCATTGTTGTTATTTTCTTCAATGAAGTTATCCATTATTTCTTTTTTTTTTTTTAAACCCTTTTTACTTTGGTGTATTGTCTCATAGGTGGAAGATTGGTAAGGGTGGGCAATGGGGGTCAAGTGACTTGCCCAGGGTCACACAGCTGGGAAGTGGCTGAGGCCGGGTTTGAACACTAGGACCTCCTGTCTCTAGGCCTGACTCTCACTCCACTGAGCTACCCAGCTGCCCCCAAGTTATCCATTATTTCTGCATTTTGTTCTTTAACCCACCAACTCTTTAGCATTAAATTAGTCTCACCATTTACATTTGAATTTTCATATTTAAAATGTTGTTTGTAAAAGATGTATTCAATTTTTTATACTTGTTTGAAGTCTCTATGCTCTTTTCAAATGGTAAATTTTTGTAAAGATGCTAGGAGCAGCTAGGTATGGATAAAGAGTGAGGCCTGGAGACAGGAAGTCTGGGTTCAAATATGACTTAAAACACTTCCCAGCTTTGTGACCCTGGGCAATCACCATACCACTTGGAACTAATAATATTGGTTTTAAGACAGAAAGTAAGGGTTCTAAAAAACAAAACAAAACAAAAAATAAAGGTGCTATACACAATTAAGAAAAATGGATCCTCATTTCTATTCCCATCCAGTGATCACCAGGCATTTCATATCTAGGAATAGGAATTTGAGCTGTGATTTCACTGGTGTTGGGAGTTCCCATTCTGCCAGTGAGAGTCAGATTTTTCTCAGCAACTTCTAATGTTTTGAAGAGTTGTCTGGAGGACTGGAAAAGTTCAGTAACTTGCCCAAGATGACCCAGCAAAGATTTGTCAGAAGCAGAATTTGGACTGGGTCTTCCTGCTTTCTGCCCACTGAACCATGCTGCCTCTCTCTCATATCTAACTTGTCCAAAATTCTATGTAGGGCTTTGTTCCTTTCTTGTTTAACATCTTGTTCAAACTGTAAGGATACATTGAGGTCCCCAATTATTATAATTGTGCTATTTTTCTTTGTGATTTGATTAACTTTTCCTTAGATACTGTGCCATATGGTATATATTTGGTGTATTTATATTTCACTTCATCTAGGAATCTTGTAGTTCTTATGGCCAAACCATTTTTTCCTCTGAGACTCTGAAGTAGTTGTGAGTTTATTCTTTTTTTAGTGTTCTTCTGGACCTCTTTATTTCTTTATCATATTCACTGTCTTTTTCTTTTCTCTCTTATTTTTTTAAAGCCATACTTTCCATCTTAGAATCAATACTGTGTATTGGTTCCAAGGCAGAAGAGTGGTGAGGGCTAGGCAATGGAGGTTAAGTGACTTGGTAGGATCACACAGCTAGAGGTGTCTAAGGCCAGATTTGAACCTCGGACCCCCTATCTCTAGGCCTGGCTCTCAATCCACTGAGCCACCCAGCTGCCCCCTCAGTATCTTTTTTTGTTTACTCATCATCAGTTTCAGTTCCTGATTTGAGACTTTGTGCCAAAGCCAAATTCCATCCCTTCCCATACTTTTGAATTGAAGTATTCTGTCTTTCTTTGACTCCAGTCTCAGTTACCTGTTTTCATGCCTCTGAATTCCACAGTTCCAACTTCTCTGGTATATCTGAGTTCAGAGTGCTAATGGATTTCAGGCCGGCCTCTGTATCTGAATTCAGAGTGCTGTAGCCTTTAGGGCTCTCTAGAGCATTCCAATTAGATTGATAGTTCTTCATATACACATACTCAGAGCACTTCCTGCCCCTTGGTCTCCTATCAGAATGGTTAGAGCTTCAGATTTCTGACCTTCTTTGGCTTTTTTGTCCAAGCATTCTAGACTTCCTTCCCCCCTCCCCTTTACAGAATACTGCTGGCTTCAGTACTCTGTGGAACATCTTGGATCTGATTGCTGGCTCCCTTGGTCTATCCCTTCATCTATAACAGTGATTCCCAAACTTTTTTGGCCTACCTCCCCCTTTCCAGAAAAAACATTACTTAGCCCCCTGGAAATTAATTTTTTTTAAATTTTAATAGCAATTAATAGGAAAGATAAATGCACCTGTGGCCATCACCAAACCCCTGGATCGCTGCAGCACCCACCAGGGGGCAGTAGCGCCCACTTTGGGAATCACTGATCTATAGTCACAATGCGGAAGGTTTCAGAGTTGCCTGGGCTTCTTTTTGTCTTCACTGCAAGCTCTCTGGTTCCCGTGGAACACACCGCTGATCTCAAAGATTGACAGATTTTGTTTACCTGGACTCACACTGATTTCCCTGGTGCAATGGTCCCCTGGGCTTCTGGTTATCTTTTTGTACAGTCCTGGACTGAATAAAGGTGATTGCTGTGGTTTTTGTTTAGATTTCTTTATCATTATATTGTTGATACTCTTTTTAGATCTTTCCTGAAATACAAATTGGAGAATTAAGCTTGTCTCTCACCATCTTAATCAGAAGTTGATCCTAGTATTCTTTGGTCTCATTCAGAATACCTTCCCTAGAGGCCTCCAGTTTTCACTACAGCATGTCTTTTTTATTACTCTGCACTTTTTCTCCAGCTCTCCTTAATCTACACATAATCCGCCCCGCCACACACACACACACACACACACACACACACACACACACACAGATCCTCTGCTATATGGAATGTTAAAACTATTTTTGTTTCTAATAATAAAGTACAAAGAAGATTGAGTCATAGACATAACATTAATTCCATTTATATAAGTCCTTTTCCCTAAACTTTCACCCCTTTTCCTTGATTCTAGTGCCTCACAACAGAGCTGAACATAGAATCCAAGTTCCCTGATTGTTTGACCATTCTTATGAGAAGAATTATCTATTTAGGAGGGAGGAAGGAAAAAAGAAAAAATGGATTTATTAAGGGCCCACTATGTGCTGGATACTCTACTAAGCATTTTAGAAATATTACCTCATTTTATTCTCACAACAATCCTGGGAGATAGGTGCTATTATTATCACCATTTTAGAATTAAGAAATATAAGTAGATAGAGATGAGTGACTAATGATTTATCCATGGTTACTTGATTACATGGTTACATGATTCATGTTCTTTCCCCTCCCTTAGCCAATGAGCAATTTCACTGGGTTTTACATATATCATTGATGATCCCTACTCTTAAGACCACCACTCTCTCCAGTACCAGACTGTTAGGCTAAATCTAGAAAACCATAAGTTTGTTTTTCTTTTATAGAGACTAGTTTTTTATTTATTCCATCCTTTCTAAAGGAAGATCACTTAAACATTATAATGATAGTATATCTATTTTAACTACTTAGATCTTGAATATCCATGAGAAGGGAGCATTTTTCAGGTAACTAAAAACATTGAATGATTAATTCAGCTATTTCAGAATTTATTAGCAAGTTGAAATGAATCCCTAAACCAACAAGGATTTATCCTAAAACAACAAGGTACCTGTTGTGAGAAATATTCCTGTAGTCCTTTTATATATTGGTGATCTTATCCGAATTCCATCACATTTAAGTGTCATCTTTATATGAATAATTCTCAGATCATCTTATCCAGCCATCACCTCTAGTCTCACATCTCTAACTCTAATTAGACATTTCAGACTAGACTTTTACACACACACACACACACACACACACACACACACACACACACACACCCTTCTTTGCTATCCGTCACGCAAGATGCTCCTTTTCCCAACACTATACATTCTACAGACTTCTGTACATTTTGCTCATGCCCAGAATATCTCTGATTCCTAGTTTCCCAGCCTTCCTAGTATCCAGCTAAATTCCTACTTTCTGCAAGAAATCTCTCCTGTTGTTCCTTAATGTTCCTTAATGTTAGTACCTGCCCTCTGTTGATTATCTTCAGTTTATCCCATATACATTTTACTTGGAATTGAATATTTGCATGTTCTTTTCCCTATCAGATTGTAAGCTCTTTGGAGCCTTCTTTTTACCTCTCTATCCTTAGTGCTCAACACAGTTCCTGAAACATAGTAGGCACTTGATAAAAATGTGTATTTCCTATCTTCTTCCAACCTTCTTTATATCAAGCCTAAATCTGTGTCTCTTCACCTTCTTCCCACCAGTCCCTTTTCCCTTCAGAGCCCTTCCTATACTTTATGAGAGTTCTTAAGTATTACCTTCTCCAGGATTCTGACCATACTTTGTTCCTCCACTTGATTCTTGCATTACATGGTTTCCAGTCCTGTGAACCATACTCATACTCTTTTCTGGAAACCAACTTGTCCCTTTCCTAAAATGGAACTCCCAGAACTGAACATAGTGAACCATAGTCCTTTGACCATGGTAGAATACAATGAAATATTCATTCCTCTGAAATGTACCAAAGTACCGTACCTTTTTTTCTTCTTCTTTTTTTTCTTTTTGGAACCCAGGATTAAACCAGGTGTACCTTTTTTAATGCAGTTTAAAGTAACAGTCACGTTTTTGGCTTCTGGGTCACAGTATTGACTGATGTTGCCCTGACTCTCCCCAGCTTTTTCAGGTAGATTATTGTTTAGCCATACTTGTCTTAGGCCTTATTTCTTTTATCCAAATAAAAGAACTTTACATTTGTCCTTGTTTTATTTCATCTTAGTAGATTTGGCTCACAGTTTTAACATAGTAAGGTCTTTTTGAATCCTGACTTACTCAACAAGTTAGCTCTTGTTATCATCTGCAATTTTGACAACCTTGCCTTCTATAACATCATCCAAGTTATCAGTATACTCTGTTAAAGTCCTTCAAACACTTTGCCAGAAAGAGCATTACAATTTGAATTGACCCATTAATGACACTCTTTGGCTTGGCTTTGATTATTTAACCAAGGCCAAATCTTCCAAATTATACTACATAATATACACATCTCTCCACCTTGGCTCCTAGCATCCTTTGTCAGGCTGTGTCAAATGTGTTGCTAAAATCTTAAGTACGCTATTTCTATAGCATTTGATTGTTATACTCACCTAACATTGTCAGGAAAAGACTTGGCTTGTCCTTAACAAAATCATACTGGGTTTTAGTGATCACTAATTACTCCGAAGGAGGTCAGATTGTTCTGGCCTCCTTTGCCCCTTCTCTGATGTTCAAAATAAAAAACAAAACAAAACAAAAACCTTTGTTGGCAAGTATTCTCAGCTTCAGCACTCTTGGACCTATTCTTTTTTTTTTTTTTTTAATCCTCTTCTTGTCTTAGAATTGATACTATGTCAGTTCCCAAGCAGAAAAGCAGTAAGGACTAAACAAATGGAATTAACTGATTTACCTGGTCACAAGGCCCAGAAGAGTCTAAGGCCGAATTTGAACCCAGGACCTCCTCTCTCCAGGCTTGATTCCAAATCAACTGAGCCACCTAGCTGCTGGCCCTGTTTATAAGACTATGACACTCTAGTGCTTAAATGCTTGTTGAGTTAAATCCTGTTATTTGTCTTCCTTTCATCTTCTTCACATGCTATAAGTAGTTCTTTTTACTTGGTTGGAAATATTTCTGCTTGTGTTCTTACAGTTTCCTTCTTCCCTTCCTTCTTGAACTTGACCTTATAGAAGAATATCAGTGGATCCCATCAGAACCCTTTGAAATATCTTGTAAAATCTTGGATACACATAGCTATGCCAGACTTTCCTTTCTTTCTGTCATGAATTTAGTCAATTTAGTCAACCAGTGTTACCTTTTTCTTTTTTCTTTTCTTAACCTTAGTAGCTTTTTCCTCCTTGTTGGTCAGAATCAGTTACAAAACAAAACTTTTACCTTTTGTTGGATGAAATTATTATTAAAGCAAGTCATATATTTAGAAGTTTATATGCTTTTGTAAGAGACCAGGATCTGGAAGCAGATTTGGGTTATAGAACTTTCTTCCTCATCACTATCATATCTCCATTATCAAATACCTCCATTTCAGGTTTGCAGACTATTTTTCCAGATTCATCTAATTCTTCCTTTTGACTATATGGGTCAATAGTATATTCCTGTGAGAATCTCAGTTCTGTTTCTTCCCCCATTTTTCCTTCAACCTATCAAGTCTCTGTGATAAGCCTTTGTAGATGAATTTGCTTCCTTGTAATTAGGATTTCTGTTCATTCTTTCCTATACTTTGTGCATTTATATGTAGATATCTGGGCCGAGGTTTTATTAAACCATCTTTTGTATATTTTCTCCTGAAAGTTACTGATTCTGCCTTCCATTATTTTAATTCCTTTGTTGTGCATACTAAGTTTCTGTGGTATCAAATTTGACAGATCTTTGTAGGCATTTTCCTCTCTTTTCTATGTGAAACCCTTTTAGTCAGATTCTCAAGCATACAGGCAAGTGTTTTGTTTTGGCCCTCATTAGATGACTCCATCTCTAGCCAAGATCCTCTCCTACCTTTAAGCCATTATCCAGAAAGCCAAGCCCTCTTCTCAGATGCCCTTTTTTTTTAAGAAACAGTAATTTATTAATTTTTTTAATGAATCTTCTCTGTCAGCTGTAGTGAAGGGGAAATATCTCCTATTCCCTCAAGGTCCTCAGGTTTTTGCCTGTGACCTCATAATTTTTTGTGGTACTCTTTCTCCTTCCTTCTCTAGCATGGAAATGATTTTGCCTTTCATTTCAGAATTACTTAGTGTTGGCAGAAACTTAAATATGCAGGTTACCTGAAATTTGCATTGTCTTTCCCATTTGCTTGAAGCCAGATCTTCAGGCTTTTGTTCTTTTGTTAGTTCACCTGCATAACCCTTGTGGCAAACTACCTACCCTTACATTGCTATGGGGATCCAAACTCTAGAGACTCTAGATGTTTTATTTATACAGAATATTCTTTCCACACTTTGTCAAGATAGACTGATTCTATATGCTCCACAAGCAAAAATCCAGTTATCTAATTAGACACCACCTTTTTAGCTCCATGTCCATGCTGTGTATATATCCAGACTTTACTTCCAACCTTAAACGATAGCCCAGAGACTCAGACTCTCTGCCTTATTCTTTCCTGGTAATCATTATGCCATACCACCAAACTCATACTTTCCCCTTCATCACTCTTCCTTACTTCCCATTGCTTGCTTTGGAAACATTTATCAAGCCAATGTGACAGTTCCTGGAAAGGACCAGTCAAATGATCACTGTGACTTCTCTAATCAAAACACCCCTCCCTACCTGTCCATATGTATGTGTGTGTTGTCTTTATTAGAATATAAGCTCCTTGAGGACAGAAATGTATTGCTTTTTTTTTTTATATCTGTGATTTAGCATAGTTCCTAGTATATACGTAGTACTTAAATATACCCTTTTATATTAATTAATTAACTCATTTCTCTATACGTCTTTAGCTGCTTGTCTCTTTGCCCCCATTGGGACAGAGATTACTGACTATCTTAAGAGCAAAAGAGGATATCTGGTACTGAAGATGGCAGGAACTTGGAATTCAAAGAAGGAAGACTGATGGTGGGGGAGGGAAAGGGAGGGGATTAATGGGTATGAGGGACATTGGAGTTAGGACTAGAGTAATGGTCAGAGAAATATGCGATCCCCATTCCATGTATGCTTATAAAATGATTGCTCTGAACAGCAATTCCAAAGGATATTAGAAACCAAATAATAACACTCTCATAGTAAAATTTCCCTGGAATATTATCATTTTGATGCCATATTTTTTAAACCCTTAACTTCTGTGTATTGACTCCTAGGTGGAAGAGTGGTAAGGGTGGGCAATGGAGGTCAAGTGACTTGCCCAGGGTCACACAGCTGGGAAGTGTCTAAGGCCAGCTTTGAACACTAGGACCTCCTGTCTCTAGGCCTGACTCTCAATCCACTGAGCTACCCAGCTGCCCCCTTGATGCCATATTTTAACTTAATTGAAGAATAAAACATGTGATTTGGAAATAAGATGGGGCCTATAAGTCTACCTTTTTGTATGTTTTAAAGAACCAATAAGAAAAATTTTAATAATATTCTGTTTCATTTTTATCATTAGGTATGCTATGTTGACTATGGTTTCAGTGAGACTGTAGAAAAGACCAAAGTATACAAACTAAACTCAAGGTTCTGTTTGCTACCCTTCCAAGCAACAAAATGTAAATTAGCAGGTAAGCAAAATTTTAAAGGTAATAACAAAAATGCAATGTGCTTAAAGGCACCTTGGATGAAATAATTTTGATGTCTTTTATATCTGTATTCACACACACACACAAACACATGTATTCACACACACACAGACACACTCACACACTAAATGACCTAATCTCAAAGATCTTGAAAAAGATTTAATCCAATTACAGAGGAAAAATAAATCGCAAAACTATTAATAGTTGTGGACTTCAACAAGCCCCTTTCAGTCCTAGATAAGTTTAGCAAAAATATAACAAATAAAGATGTGAAGGATCTGAATAGAATTTTAAAATAGTTATGACATCTCTAGCAGCTTCTGAATAGGAATAGATAAGGGTATCTATATTTTCCAGTTTTGTATAGCAGCTTTACAAAAATTGAGCAAGAATGCTATTTTTGTTTCATTGAAAAGTGATAAGCCTTTCACACAGCATCAAAAAGTTCACATATCATCAGAAGATAGATGCATTTGCATCTGGGGTAGTGGTCTTTTGGATGATCCTCAGCTGGGATTTCCATCCTATCATCCTGAGATACTGGTATCTTTCTGAAACTATAGTTGTTTTTAAAATAGTTGAAATTAAAAAGATACATATCACACAAGCCAATGATTACTGGTGGAATACATTTAGTAGTTGTGGAATTACTTGTCACAGCTTTTTTAAAGTTTATGACACTTTTAAGCATTGCATTTTACCCATTTGTGAGTTTCCATGATTATATGTTGTCCTCAGTTAGGGAAATACCTATCAGCTAGCTAAGTAGTAAAACCCAAAATGGAAGGTGGGAGTCATCATTAGATAACAGTTAAAACAATATTATTAGTTGAGTCTATGGATTGATTCATAGAATCATTGCATTTAGAAGTGAAAGAGAACTCTGAGATTAGGAAATGGGTACAAAGGGAGGGGGAAGTGATTTGTCCAAGGTCACTTTGATAAGGTAGCCTTACCCAAATTAAAATTCAGGTCCTGTGACTGATTTTTTAAAATGGAAGTTTGTTATACCAAATGTGATGGGAGCATTCATTGTTTTAATGAATGAGTTGGGAACAAAGGATAAGAGTGGTACAGAGAGATAGAATTGATGGAAGAGGAAGTAGGGCTGGCCCTATTGATGATTGTGACAATTCAAGTACAGTTATTTGTACTATATGTCATTAAGGGAAAAAATCTACTTTTTTCCATGTGATGCCTCTGCTGTAAAAAATTCTCCTTGTCCTCTGATTTTTTTCCCCTTGGGTTAACATTATCAAGGGTTTTTATGCTGTAACATTTTCATGCAAGATTTTCAGTAAAAGAATATAGGTAAAAACATATGACACAAGTTCCCTTTAAAATTTAAGAGCTTTACACTGAAATAGCCATTGTTAGTCTGGTAAATAAATACTGAAAATAGTATTCAATTGTTTTTCAGGGTTGGAAGTGTTTAATGATGATCCTAGTTTAGTGAAGGTGGTTGAATCTTTAGCTTGTGGGAAGATATTTGCGGTAGAAATCCTGGAAAAAGCTGAGATTCCTCTTGTGGTCCTGTATGATACATCAGGAGAGGATGATATCAATATCAATGCCACCTGTCTAAAAGCGCTTTGTGACAAAACACTGGAAGTGCACCTTCAGGTACTGTGATGATTGCTTTGTCATCAGCTATATGAAATGTGTATGAGAGAATATAATCACATGAGAATGCTAGGGGTATTTTAGACTAAAGTAAAAACAGGAATTGATTTATCTTAAATGCAAAATCCCATTAACCTTATGGTTTTTAGTGTATTGCTGTTTGGGGGGGGGTATATACTGTTATCACTATGATTGAAATTAAACCTTGAATTCTGAATTCTTAGGATATATAAAAAATAGATTTTAGAAAAATGTAATATACTAGCAGGGCAGGAAGAATGCTTGCCAATGCAAATTTTCAAATATAAACTATTTTCATCAGAAGTTCTACTACATTTGAACTCTTAATTAATCTCATTCTACCATTTGGTACATAAATTAGAGCAGCTAGAACAGACCAAACCTATGCGTGGGGTGTGGGTGTGAGTGTAGGTGTGATCCTCATCCTCATATCTTTTGTATCTTATCTATAGACATAGATAAAGACATAAAGAAATTCATTCTAAGGTGACACAGTTGATTCTCAAGAGTTCCAAAATTGGGGAGGATAAACAACTGGTGGAAGGGGAAAAAAATACACACACTGATAATATTACTTCCAAAAAATGTGATTTAAAAAGCATCAATAACTATTCACCTATATATGCCTACTTTCTCATCTCTAAAGTATGAGAATGGTTTCACACATTGCAGGTATTCTAGAAGATAATCTGAGAACACAGGTGGTCTTTTGCAAAACTTATGCAGACAGCATCTTCAGAGTCACAATTCAAAAGTGCAACAAGCATAATGAGTTCCTATTATATTGATTATTTTTTTGTTTTAAAAATGTATTTGACTTCCCAGACATTGTGGGCAGTCAGATATTTCAAAGTTCAAATTCCCTCTCAAACCCTCTCAAACACGGACTTTCTTAACCCAGGGCAGGTCATTTAACTTCAGCCTCTTTTCCCTTGTCTGTAAAATGGATTTTAAAATGACCCCTTTTATATGTAGAGTCAGATGTGTTTATATATATATAATTTATACATGTATATTTCATATATGTAGTTCAGAATTTTAAGATGCTGTATTTGTGTGTTGTTATTGTCATTGTTATTACAAGAAATGAAGTCTGAGTATTATCCTTAAAAAATACAACAAAGAGAGTAATTTTATTCAGTGATCCTTTATCAATCTCAAATGAGATGTGAAACATAGAGAAAAATTGTTTACACTGTTAGTGCAGAATACCAATGGAAGGTTCATTGGATAATTACATTTGTTGGGAGCTAAGTGGTAGTGGGTTCTGTCAGGAAACCTGGAGTTCTCTTATACCTGAATGACCCTGGGAAAGTCACTTAACCTCTTATCTGCCTCATTTTCTTCATCTGTAAAAGGAGAATAATTTTAGCACCTACTTCCTAAGGTTGTTGTGAGGATAAAATGAGATATTTGTAAAAGTGCTTTGTAAACTTTAAAGTAGTATATATGTGTTTATATATATATATACACATATATATAGTGAGATTATTAGCATATCACTAATGATTACTCGAGTGCCTAAGGTAGTATAAAATACTCAAGAAATAGATGATTAAAAAAAGGAGGGAGTATACCATTCAGGTAGAAAGAGCCAGGGAAAACTGACAACCAAACCGTCTGCTGCACTAGTGCCCATATGATATTAAGGGTCATCAGCATTTTGGATTCTCTACGGAAGATAAATGTGAAAGCATGGATTAAAGTTATTCAGGATTGGAATATATAGATAGACTGCAGCCTCTAGTGTTAGAAGGAACATCCTCATTAGAGATCCTCATTTAAGATCCCTTAAAAATATGAAGACTATAAATTATATTTTACTCTTTTCAATCTGTCAGTTTATCTGAAAGATTTCAACACTTAAAAGAACTAAACAATAATATTAATCTCATGCCTCTTCTGAAAGGAAGATAGATGAAGAGAAAAAACAAAGGTAGATGAAGAAAAAAGAACAAAAGAACAAAAACATAATTTCTGCATACCCTGAGACATGAGAATATATCACTTTTTTAAATGGTTGGGTGATTAAAATGAGTACATTTTCAGTGGAGATGATATTTGTTATTTAATATTAAAATATTCAAGGTTTGTTTTTGTTTCTTACAGGCTGATGCCATGTATACAAGTGTAAAAGTAACCAATATTTGTTCTGATGGAACTCTATACTGCCAGGTGCCTTGTAAGGGTCTGTCCAAACTCAATGATATTTTGCATAAATTAGAAGACTACTTCCATTGTAAGGTATGTACAATATTATGTGTGTGACAGTACAAAGTTGATATGCCATTAAAATCTTGATTTTTTTTTTACATTTGAGCCCCAAAGTTGTAGTTGCGTGTAGTTTTTCACTAAATTCTCTTTAAATTTTTTTGTTTGGAGCTGCAGGAGTTATGGACTAGTTACATTTATCTGTTAATCAGCTAGCATTATCTTTTTTTTTAGTGATAGAGGGATGTTGATGACTCAGAGATACAACTTGTTGACACTGACAAATGAAAGGGAAGATACTTTGGAATTTTCCTTTGATAACATTTCCCAAGTTCCTCCTTTAAGGCCTCCAATACAATTCTATTGAGTATAGATTTTCTGCAGGTTAAAGTGTGAGGTCAAGTGTTCTTTATTATAACATTCTCTAAATCAGTGTTTGCATTTCTTTGTAATGATAATAACTTATAATATTTATAGTACTTTTTAAGGTTTAAAACTCAAATTTACTACATATTACTTTAATTTCAATTTTCTGCAAAATGTAGATTTGTGAGTCAGAAGGTAACTTTCCTATAGTAGCTGTAATGGTAATATAAATAACAACACACATTTATAAAGCACTTTAAGGTTTACAGAATAGTTTCCTTAATAATAAAGAACTTTGCCTATTGAGTCTCTGTTTAAACTTTTGTTGCAGTTCAAAGGTACCCTCTAAATACTTTAATTTCCCAATAACATAAATAAATTAAATCAGTATTTAGATTTAATTTTTTAAATTTTAAGATGAATTCCATTATGTGATTTTATTCCCTTCAATATTAAGAACTCTGTTTATGCATAATGAAGGCATATTTAATAACACCAAATTACTTAGTTATCCTGAAATAAGTGCTTTGAATTTGTGTTCCCATGAATTTTTAACAAATTCATCAGATCAGTAAAAGAAAAGTATGGTTCATCTCTAATTTAAGTAATAGAGAAGGATTCCAACATTTTTTCTTCTGGTTCCAGAGTAAATCTCAGGTATCTAAGCAGAGTGTTATAGACATTTTGTGATGTTCTGTGTTAGCCTATGAACAGTTATCATGTAAGCTATCACAGGTACTCTCATTGTTGGGAGATCAGAAACCACTCTAGCCCAAGCCAGATAGATCCAAAGCCTGAATCTCTACATAGCATCCCTGACAGGTGGGTATCCAGCTTCAACTTGAAGACTGCTCCAATTTGGAATAGCTCTAAATCTGATTTCTATAACTTTCAGCTATTGGCTTGGATTCTGGGGCTAGATAGAGTAAGTCTAATCTTTATGTCATATAGCTATCATATATCCCACCCAAGACTTTTCTTCTCCAGCTAAACATTCTCACTCCCACCCTACAAATGTACCTCAAATAGTATGGCTTCTAATCCTTTTACCACCCTGACCTCTTCTGAACTTTCTCTAGCTCAGGAACCTCTTAACCTTTATTAGTGTCATGAATCCCATTGACCAAACTGGGGAAACCTATAGGACCACATTTCAGAATAATGTTTTTAAATGCATAAAATTCATAGGATTACAAAGGTTAATAAAACAAAAAGTTGTGATTTTTTTCCCCATCCATATTCCAAGGCTTTCCTGAAATCTATCCATAGACTTCTTGGGGTTCTGTGTACCTTAGGTTAGGAACTCCTCCTTGTTATTATTTTTCTTAAATGCCACCTAAATTCAAACATAATGCCTCTACTGCATATCTTATCTGATCAGGGCAGAGTATAGAAGGATTAGCACAGTTCCTGGCATATAAGTAGATGTGTAATAAATGTGTACTGTAACCTTCATCATTTTGCATGTAGTGGTTGTGCTAATGCAACCCAAAATTGCAGTTCATTGAAACCCCACGTCTTTTTAATATTACTTGTTGTTTAGCAATACCTCCTGCATCCTATACTTGAATATTTACTACAGGTGTGACCCTGGGCAAGTCATATAACTTCCCTGCCTTCCAGGGGGATAATTTTAAAACATTTTGAACACCTTAAAGCACTGTGTAAGTGCTAGGTTTTTTCTTAACACTTAAAAGTTTATTTCTTTAAATATTTTCCAATTACATGTAAAAACATTTAACATTTTTTTGAATTCTTAATTCTCTTACTCCTTCTTGAGAAGGCAAGCAATTTAAAATTGATTATACATGCGAAGTCATGCAAAACATTTTTTCCTTATGTTGCCCCCCAAAAAAATCGACCAAAAAAACCCTAATTGGTTCATTGCTCTATCAAGATCATACACTTTGCAATAATTAGAAGCACAACCATTCCATGCATCTTTGACTCTTCTAGTACAAAAGCTCACATGAAAGAGAAAGAGTAATATGGAAGCAGCAGATCTGTTATAAGTATGTTATATGTAATATGCCAATAAATTACACAGTCACTTATTTTTGTGTGTTGATGGCATGATAGTTGGATTTTTATTGGGGAGTAAAATTTAAATGTATGTTTTTGTTTTACAGAACATGACATCTGAGTACTTTGTCTCATTACCTTTCTGTGGGAAAATCTGCTTATTTCATTGCAAAGGAAAATGGTCCCGGGTGGAGGTAAAATTAGGTTGTTTTATTTGCTAGATTCTCTTTCATTGACTTGAATTTGAGTTTATTCAGGATAACAAAAGCTTTAGGTAAATTAAATCCTATTTGGCTTTCTGTCAAGCTGAAATTTAGTCTAATTTTGTGAAATTGGTGAATATGGCATAATTACTGTATGTACCAAATAAGTACCAAAATATGTACCAAAAAATTAAACCCTCTTGGATAATGATTATGTGCAGGTAGCCTCCAACTTTATAGTATTCTAAAAGTTAAATTGTTTGGAATTAGAAGCACTTTTCTCTATAGAAACAGTATTACTGATGATAAATAACATCTTAGTCCTGCTGAGAACCTGATTAATCCATAATGTTGTACCAGGCTGCTAGGTGGCATAGTGGATAGAGCGCTGGGCTTGGAATCAGGAAGACCTAAGTTATATCAAGCCTCCAACATTTACTAGGGTAACCCTGGACAAGTATTTAATTTGTTTTCCTTAGTTTCCCCATCTGTAAAATGGAAATAATAATGGCACCTACTTCCCAGGGTTATTGTGAGGATCAAATAATGGTAAAAGTGCTTAGCACAGTACCTGGGACATAGTAAGCTCTATAGAAATGTTAACTATCATTATTAGTATTCTTAATGTTATTATTATTAAAATATTCCAACTATATCATAGAACTGAATGACCAAAGAGAGTGGCCCACTTCCCTTTCTGTTCCTTCCATTGTTGCTTCAGATTAGGGTTTCCCTCTTTCCATGATCCAATGTAAAACAACCATTTTAAGGTTATCAAATTATTTTTAAACTGATTTTACCAAAGGGTGATATGAATGGATTAAAATATCTTCCTTCAAAACATCCTCTCTCCTGTTTTTTAACTTTAACTTGGCAGAGAAAAACAAACACATGTTAGGTACTAAATAGCAGATCTTTTTACACAAAGGAACCCTTTGGATATAGTGGGAAAGAATACTTGACTTAGATTCATAGGTCCTGAATTCTAGTTAGACAAGTTATTTAAATCCTCTTTACACCTTTACAAAATGAGGGAGTTAGATTAGATGATCTTGAAGGCTTCTTCAGATGATCCTAAAAAAAGACTTCTTTTCAAAAGCAAACCACACTGGGACTTTGCTTGGTGGCAAGATGTACAATCATAGAAGTTGGCCTAGGGCAAAAATGAAGGATAAAACCTCCTGGAGGAGAAAAGAGACTGTGACTAGAGACAGTGGACAACAGTGTTGGGACAGGAGAAAGCCAGAAATTTACTTTCCCTTCTTTCTTCCCTTAACCAGTTAAGTCCAACTATCCGAGACCCGGCTCTTGATGGTGGTAAGGCAAAGAAAGAAGCAAGAACACTGTGTATATGTGTTCATGTTCCTATGTAGTAATCAGTAGAGAAAAGAAGGAAAGGAGATCCCACATAATAGAATGGAAGGAAAGATGGTCCTTCTGGCATTTGGTTTTCTGAATTTAATTGATCTTTTATAAGTTGGGGATTGTCTGTATCCAGTTAGATACATTTCATAGAGACCCAGCTGGGTTAATATAAAGCTTGGAATTATTCAGTTGCCACAACTCTTTACTCTGTAGGATATGCTATGGATATGTATGCTGCAATATACTCTTGAAATATGTATTTTCAAACAGACTTTTGTATAGCTTTGTGTAGTATTTTATATAAATAAATGTCTTTACATGATTGGTTATTTTACAGTTTAATTTAATTAATTAAAGACAATTTAATTTAAGTACTACTAGTCTAATCCTGAACAATTTTTATATTCATATTACAATCTTAGTATATTACCTGTCTCGGGGAAGGAGAAGGGAGACATTTATTGCAAGTACATGGAAGGTGGGGAGAAAAAAATAATGTGAGGCATATAATTAGTTTGGTAAAAATGACTTATTTTTTTCTTGAAGCATCTTTCTTAAAAACTGTGACTTTAAATTTATTATGCCATTAATAGATACATAAGTGTAGATTGCTTTATTCATTCAGCATTAAGAGCTCCCTTAGGATGAGATATAGCCATTAGAATAACATCATTGACTGATCACCAATAATTCCAAAAGGTATAGATTCGCTTTTGTCTGGAGCTTTGCTTCAAATAATGGGAACTGAGACATTACCAGTGTTCAATTTACAAGCTGCCCAATTTGCCAGTAAGATAGTACAGTGAACCAGAGTTGCATCTTTGGTTCACCATTTGGTTAACTGCATTTCTGGGATGCAGTTAACTTGCAAGTTATGAAACACTTCCAGATCATGCTAACCATTGGTTTTGAGTTTGATTATGGTGACCTGATGAACTAGAGGTGATATTTTGTTCCTTCCAACAGGAACAAATCCATGAAGAGAAATTAATGAATAAAAAGTTGCCATCTTGGTTGTAAAGCAAAGGGCAATAAAAACAGATGAACTGGCACATCATCTCAGCTTTAATTTTATACTATAAATATGTAAGGTGCTAATCACAAGAATGAGAAGAATTTTTTCTAGGATAAAGCCCAAGTCTTCTGCCTAGCATATAAGGCCAAATAAACTCTCCATTCCAGTCAGGCCAGCCTCTTCACTTTCACCTGGGTATTTCATGCTCATTCTTACTTGTATTCTTTTGCTTATACTGCTTTGTGCACCTGGAACATCCTCCTTCCTCTTTACCTCTATTCATATTCTACCCATCTTTTAGTACCCAGCTTCTCCAGGAAATTTTTCCCAGACATTCTAGCCCTACATTGATGTTCTCTTATAGCATCTGTTGTCTATTCTACCTCTCATTTTGGCACTTAATTGATTACTGCCTTGCACTGCTTTTAACTGTTCCATATGTTTGTCTCATGTCCCCATGAGAATATTGTTAAAACTGTGAGCACTCCCAGAGGACCTAGCCCTCTGCCTGTGCTGCAGTTTCCAGGGGGAGCCACAAAGAACTCTTAGTTCATCTTGAGATCCAGGAAATATGGACAAGGGAGCTAGTGCAGTGACATGTAGGGTATGTGCTATGTTTGTTTTTCTGCTTGCCTTTTTTCTTTTCTTTCCTTCCAGCACACACCAATTGTGGGTGTGCTGCAAATTCAAGCTAATTTCTGCCAAAGGGGGGGAAGGGGGGCAAAAGGGCTTGAGGAATGCATTTCTGCATCTCAGCTTAGTAGAGAGAGGAAGGGTCTCTAGAAAGGATGGAAGAAATAGTGTAAGAAATTAGAGTGCAAAGGATTCCTGGACATTTTTAAAAAAGAAAAGAAAACAAATATCAAGATACTGGTTAATGGAAGATTGTGACACATAATTTTAAAAAAAATGGAGAAGCAACTCTCTGTGGAACAACGTAAGAGGACTTTTTCACCATGGAGGGTAATTTCTGATCTTTGGAAGAAGCAGTATTGCATACTAAATCAAACACTAAAAGAGGATCCTTGTAAGTGAGAAAACCCTATTGATCACACTTTGGAAGAATTATTGTAATGAATAGTGACTCCCTGCTGAGGAGCTCAGATATAGCTAAATGTAAACCTAATGTGGCTAATTAGGAAATTTACATCATTTCTGGACTGTATATCTGAGTTATGATGAAGGGCCTGCCAAGACTCATCTGACTCCCCAGCACTACCCATTTCTTTTGATTCCTAAAGAAACACACAGCCATAAAAGGCAATTAGAAGATGTTCCTAGTGACATCATAGTTCTGGGTAGAAAATTGAAAGAAATATATATATATATATATACACACACACTCATACACATAACCAAAGAGATTGTGATATGGCATAGCAGAAGTATAAAAGTACTAGAAAAATTAGGGGCTTGAAAGAAGTATGAGTTGAACTGGTTGAAATTGAGGAAAGAACATTCCAAGTGAGCAAGATGAATTCAGGGAACAGTATACTATAATAGTCCAGTTGCCTAAAATATGAAATAATAAAAGAAGATAGATTTGAGGCAGACCACAGACAGCTTCTACTCAGTAGACAAAGGGGAGCTTTCAGAAACTTTAACTTTGGATGAGAAAAAATAGTGAGGGAAATGAACAGATGACTGTAAAATGATAACAGGATTTTGTTTTCTGGACTATGGCTTTTAATACTGAGTGGAAGATCCCTGTCAAAGAACCAAATATCTTATCATAAAAACTGGCAAGAATTTGTTTGGTAGGAAACTCCTAACCTAATTAAGAGGGAATGGGGAGTTAAATGGAAACTTAAGGAGAAAAGAATAGTAAAATGATCTAAAATAAAATATGTATAATAGAATTCCCTAATATGAAAGTTTAAAAATACAATGAAATCCCCCCTGCCATAAAAACACTAAAGAGAAGGAGGCATTCAGCATTTCTAAAATGAAAACAACAGATTTGCAGGTGGGGGGGACTCTATTCTGATTATGCCAATAATAGAATAGAAGTTGTATATAATAAAACTTGAAACTGTAACATGAAGAGGTAAAAATGGACTCTTCAATATAACAATTTGTAGAATGGGATGCATGATTAGAATATGGCAGAGGGGAGACAGCTGGATAGCTCAGTGGATTGAGAACCAGGCCTAGAGATGGGAGGTCCTAGGTTCAAATATGACCATAGACACTTCCCAGCTGTGTGACCCTGGGCAAGTCCCTTGATGCCCATTGCCTACCCTTACCATTCTTCTGCCTTGGAGCCAATACACAGTATTAACTCTAAGATGGAAAGTAAGGGTTTAAAAAAAAAAAAGAATATGGCAGAGGAAGGCTAGATCTCACATAAGTAGAGTAGAATTGACTTCTAATGATTGAATTTGCCTTTTACTACTGTATCTTGCATTAATTGTATTCTGCACTTCTTTATCTTGTTTCTGGATTGTCACAGAATGTTTTAGTATGATTTCATATGAAATGTAAAGAAACACAAACAGCTTCTCCTAAGTTAAGGCTTAACAATTTAGTAGTAAGTATATCAGCTCTCTGAGGACAGAGACTACTGTTTTTGTCTCCTTAGCCCTATAGACACTCAGGACTTAGCTAGCACATGGTGGTAGATGCTTCATAAATAAATGTTTGTTGAATTGATTCTAATGATTCTTCCTTGGTTTTAATTGCATGTGTTTACCTCAGGCTAAATAGGAAACTGACAATGCAGCTTTTCTTTGAGTAAATTATAGCATTAGTTAATCCTAGAACAAAAATGAAAGGCTTCCATTGAACCTTTATGATGCATCAACTTTCTTCTTAAATCCATTCCAGAATATTTCATATTCTATATAACAATTTGGTCCCTAGGTTTTATCATTGAGACAACTTTGGAGGACAGGAAAATGAACAAGATATCCTCAAACACAAACTGTTCTTTCTGAGCAGTTCAGTGATTATTTAGAAACAGAATTATTGTCCCATGGCTGAAGTATCTTAACAATAGCATTTTAATCCTTCATGGGTTTTTGCAATTGTACTGGCTTTTTGCCTCTGGCATTGCAGAGTTTAGATCACACCAGTGAGCCTATCTGATTGCAAGTGCACGCGCGCGTGCACACACACACACACACACACACACACACACACACACACACACACACCCATGGTTTTCTTATGGTTGATCAACTTTTAGCATAATTCATTGCCAAAGTGGGTATCTGTTGAGCTCTAAATGACTTTTTTTTCTGTGCACACCGTAGTTATTATTCCGTGGCTATACCTTTAGTATGACATGGTGCTTCCCTATAAGTCTACGGACTACAAGTCTCTACAAAATTATGCTATTTTCTGCCTCTTTGTTGGTGACTCTTTATTGCTGTCGCTATCTGCTACTCCCTGTCCCCTTTGTAATCTTGCGACTGTCAATGCCACTTGCTTCTTACCACTACTTTTTTCCTCCTTTATTCTTCCCATTTCTCTCATTTCTTTTTTCTTACCTATTCTGCCTCATTACTTCTCCCATACCCGTCAACTTTCTTAAAGACCTAGTTTCCGTTCAATGATAGGTGATACTTCCATTACCCTTAAGGTTCAGTTCAAAGTTTTTTTCATTGACTTGAAAAAAAGCTTATCAGGTTTTTGAATAAACTAAAAAACAGGGAAGGATAGTGGACTGTGGGATATAATAAAAGATCTCAAAAGCTAAAATGATATGCTTCAACTAACAAGATGAAATTTTAATTGAGAAAAATTAAAATCCCACACTTGAGTTTTTTTTTTTTTTTTTTTTAAATTTTAAACCCTTAACTTCTGTGTATTGACTTATAGGTGGAAGATTGGTAAGGGTAGGCAATGGGGGTCAAGTGACTTGCCCAGGGTCACACAGCTGGGAAGTGTCTGAGGCTGGATTTGAACCTAGGACCTCCTGTCTCTAGGCCTGACTCTCAATCCACTGAGCTACCCAGCTGCCCCCCCACACTTGAGTTTTAAAAAATAATTTAAAAGTACAGAGTAGGGGAAGTATCACTAGAAAGTTTTTCATGTGAAAGCTAAGAGCTTAAGTTAATTCTTAGATTGCATTAACATAAATGTTAATGGTGAGACTAGAAATAATTTCTTATATTCTGTACTGGTTTAAAAAAATCTGGATTATTGTGTCTAGTTAAGGCTATCATATTTTAGAAGGAATATTGATGTGTATACAGGCCTAACTAAGAGGATGACTAAGATGATAAAGTGACTAGATAATAATAAGATTACTATATGTCAGGCACTATACTAAGCACTTTACAATGCTTATTTCATTTGTTTTTCACAACAATCCTGGGAGGTAGGTGCTATCATTATCCCCATTTTACAGATGAGGAAACTGAGGCAAACAAAGGTTATGTGACTTGCCCAGGGTCACACAGCTAGCTGAGGTCAGATTTGAACTCAAGTCTTCCTGACTCCAGGTCTAGTAGAATGCTATATGAGAAAATAGTTTGGGAAGTAGAGATGTTTTATTTGGAGTAGAGAATAATTATGGGTTAGGGATATGTCAGATTTTGAAAGTTTGTTAAATAAAAAGGAATTAAATTTTTTTCTAGTAAACCTAATTAGATAAAGTGCGTAAATGGTTGGTCTCATTGATGTGAATGTTCCTTCCATTGATGCAGATTACAACCAACCATACTTAATTCTCTTTTGCATTTCTTGGTCAAGTTCTCCCACAAACTGATATGTTGTAGCCTTCTTCACATTTTTCTAATATCACAAGGTTTTCCAGTGAAGCACTTGGACTATATCACTATCACTTGTTTGGGGGAGGTTTTTTGCTCATATGTTATAGATTCAATAAGAAAAACTGCCTAACATTTAGATATGCATAAAAGTGAAATGCACTGCTCCAAAGGAGCGAATTTCCCATTAATAGAAATCATCAAATGGAGACTCAATCACCACCTTTAAACAATGTTATAGGTAAGATTAAGCATAGAACAAATGAACTCTTCATTTCTAAGATTCTAAAGTGCAGCTGGCCAGTCATTCAAAGTGTTCCTGTTGTGTGTTCATTTGGCCCACCAACCACAGTGCTTCAAATATAATGTCTAGACCTTCAAAAGCTCTTTCTCTGTATTTAGTAAATAAATGTGAGACTCTTTGCTATTTGAGAAAATAGAGTCACATGATCTCATTAGGAATAGTCACTCCTCCAGTGGAGCTGTGGTCTCACTAGTGTGGGATATGACCTCATTATTACAGATCCCAAATTTTCTTTGCTTGTTTTGTTCAGCATTTGTCTATGTCCCCCAATAAGGGCTCTGAGTATGCCGGGAACATACCTTGTTTTCTTGATAACATGCAGATACCAATTGAAGATCCAACTGTTACACCTCCCTCTCCTCACCTGAACAGACCATTGTAGTCTTATCTCATCTTTATTGACTAATTTGCTTTGTGTGATGCAAACTACCTGCACCTACCATTTCCATTACCCTCTAATGTAATGCTCAAATGTAAATTTCCAGAAACTTGTAGCCATACAGTCAGGTTAGCAGTTTTATAAATATATCACAGCCAATCATTAGTGATTCAGCTATATAGATTCTCAGTGATTCCTAAGTAAGCTATATAAAAAATTTTAAATAGCTTAATAAATGGAAGTCATTCCCAATTTATCCAAGAATGCCCCATTTTGAATCACCTTGGAAGTTTAGTGTTAATATAAGTTCAAAAAACTGGATTTTTAACTTGAGAAAGATTGCATACATTATGAACAATAATCTGAATGACCTTATTGTATCACAGCAGGTTTTACTGTGCCATAATGTCCAGAATGTTTGAGTTTATTGTAATTAAAGAAATTTAAATATTTTTATTTTTGGCAATAGTAATGATTGTTGTCCTCATTTTTTTTTTTTCATCCAGACCTGTGATTTTTTTAGTTTAGAGAACTTTTATTTCCACAACCCAAAGTCTTAAGGCATCATCACCTTGGGCATCGAGAAGTTAAGTGAACTTGCCACACTACTTACTCACACACTAGCTGGAGTATATTAGAGGCACAACTTGTTCCTGGGTGTTTCCCAATTCCGAGGCCAGCTCTTTATCCATTATTCTATGCTACCTTCCTTATGTAACATGTTAAAAGAGTACCCTTGAACTGTGTCTATGGATATAAGAACTTTAGATTTTTTTTAAAAACAGAACTTTTTCAGTCTGGAGAGCTAAAAACTGAGAATATGCTCTTTTATATCTATATTCTTTCCCTTATTTGAACTAATCTTGTCTTATCTCTTGAACCATAACTTTTATGCAGATGACTCTATCTTTAACCCTGTCTTCTGATCCCAAATTCCAGGCCCACTTACTTCTGGAATATCTCTTTTAAGCATGTCAGATTCTCTCTCTTCCCTCCCCTAAACTTGATTCCCTTTCTCAATGTCTCTTTATTTCTTTCAAAGACACTAGCCACCATTTTCTCAATTTTTTAAGTTTAGAACTTTAGTTTTTTTTCTTCTTTTTCCTTCATAATTAGTCATTAATTTCAGTCACTTCAGCTTTTAAATGCTTCTGGGGTCTATCCTTTTCTACTGCTACCAGCTAAGTCCAGACATTTGTTACCTATTGTCTGGATTATTATTAAAGCCTCTTAGTTTGTCCTCCAGATTCTTCCACCTCTAATCCATTCATCCCACGAAACATTACAAAATTAGTCTTCAAGAAAGCACTAATTTCTCCATCTTTTCATGCTTAATTCTACTTTTTTGTATATATGTAAAATGTTCAGTTTGGTATTCATGACCATCCCCAGAATGATCATCCTATTGCTCCATCCTTATTTTCTCCCCAAAATAAAATCCCTGCTCCAAAATTGTTCTTTTCAATGTTCCTTCAAGATAATTTGTTTATTACTAACTCAAACTTTATTTTACTGTTCTCCCAGCCTGAAATGCCTTTACCCTCTCTCTTGTGCCTCCTTATGCAAAGTCTACCTTTACTTAGCTCAGGATCATCTCTTACAGGATAGTTTTCATGACTCCTGAAGGTTATATTCATCTCTCCCTTTGTTGTTATTTTGGCACTTGTTCTAAAACCAGCCTTGCATTCTCCTCTGAAATGATCATAAGTGGTCATTCAACCTTTGAGACCTTCTGGGAACAGAGAACTTTTTATTCCCTGGAATGTCACTTTCACACAAATGTTATTGTTAGGAAATTTTTCCTTATGATGAGTTAGAATCTTTAGTTAAATTTCATATAGCACATCATCCATTTCATACTCCTTTGGTTAAACATAGATTGTCACTTTCCCTTTTGAAATGTTGTATTTGTAATTGTGAACAGAGTATTTTTGATGTCATCTAATGAACTTGTATTCAGTGCTTTTTCCTCAAAAAGAACATGATAGTGTGCATCCTGGTGAACCCACTGATATATACTGGCAAATAATCAAAAGTTGCATTTTAGAATTCAACTTTGTGCTAAAACTCAGTATGAAGCAAGGAAGAGCATATGACTCTACAAATGAAAAGACACATTCTCCTTCCTTTGCCTTGTTATACAACATATCTCTTGTGCCTTTGCCCCCGCCCTCCCCACACCCCACTCCTTTATGAACTGCAAGGTACAGTACATTTTAGGAAGGACATTGGTGAGCTGGAGAATGCCCCAAAGAAGGACTACCTGGATGAAGGCTTGAGGTCATGCCATATGATGTTCAACTGAAAGATCTGGAGATGTTTTGCCTGGAGAAGAAAAGACTTGATAGAGACCTGACAGCTATCTGTCTTCAAGCAATCAACAAGGAATTGTCCTATGGAAAAATGACTTCTCTTACTTGACTGGAGAGGACAAAATGGCAAACAGTGAAATTGCAAAGAGGTAGATTTAAGCGTGGTGTGAGGAAAAATTTCCTAACAGTTAGCTGTCAAAAAGTGAAATGATTAATCTACTTCTGGAGCTGGTGCTTTCCATGTTATTCTTCTGGGCTTTCCAAGCAAAGACTGCATAACATGTGAGGAAAGTTGTAATTTGAATTCTTAATCATTTATGGATTGGCCTAGATGGCCTCTGAAATATCTTTCAGCTCTGATATTCTGAGAAATAATTTTTTAATCTATTCCTAATTTGAAATAAATAAATTTAAAATCACAAGGCAGCTATGGTTCAGTGGTTATGAGCACTGGGCTGAAGGAGTAAGGAAGACCTGAGTTCAAATCCAGTTTCAGATACTTCCTGCCTATGTGACCTTAAGCAAGTCACTCACCTCAGTGGTTAGAGTGCTGGGGCTAGAGTCAGGAAGACCTAAGAGCAAAGTGGCCTGAGATGCTTCATAGCTATGTGACCCTCAGTAAGTCATTTAACCTCTGATTGTCCAACAAAAGGATCCACTGGAGAAGATGACACACCACTTCAGGATCCTTGCCCAGAAAACCTAATGGATAGCTATGACCCAGGGGGTCATGAAGATTCCAACATGACTAAACAAAAGCAACAAATTTTAAATTGTTTTAAACTTTTTTCCTTCTTTTCATTACAATACTGGAAAACATGTTCCTGGAGCACAAAAAATACTATTTCTGTATAATGCAGAACTGCTTAAGGTTAACATCATTAGATGGTTTTTCATATCTCCCTGTTAACTCATGGAGCCTGCAGTCCACCAAAACCATCATCTTTTTTTTAATGAATTACTATTTATAGTTCTGTCTTCTCTGTCCTATACTTAGATGTTCAGTTTGTTTTAACCCTAAGCATTTGTCTCTACATTTATTTCTACTGATTTTTGTTTTCTTAAATTGAATGTCTCACTCCAACTTATGAAGGTCTTTTTAGATTACATTTCTCTGTCATTTAATGTATAGTCTTATCTCTCTTAGCTTTTTGTCATCTTCAAGTTTGATAAGCAAATATATCTTCATCTAGATTTTGGTAAAAACTTTGATTGGAGCATGACTGAAAACAAAGTTCTAGCATATCACTATAGACATCTCTCCAGGTTAACATTGATCTTTCAATGATTAACCAATATTCTTTATGGCTAGTTGTTCAGGTACTTCTAAATCTACCAAACTTTATTGTCATCCCTTTTATCTTCCAAAAAAAAAGATATCATTTTACCAGATGCATGGCTGAAATCCACTTATACTGTCTCTTGTCATTTCCCTTAATTGCCAGTCTAATTATTGTTTCAAAAAATATATTGAATATCGAGGTCAATCTGACATTATCATTCTTAATAAACTCATGATACTACTTCCTTGATTAGTAAATAGATATTTTCTAAGTAATTCCCGATCTTGGTCTGAGAGTCAGCACCAAACTTTTCCACCTGTAGTTTGAAGGTGGAGTCCATCTGTTTTCCCTTGCAAAAATTGGGGTCTTTTATCTATTTTCCTGCCCTAGAATATTCTTCCTTTCTCCGTGTTTGCTCACCTACCCATAGTGACTCAGAGACCACAACTGGGAATTATTTTCATAATCTATAATATAGTTTGTTTGGGATAGCAATCCCCACTAGGGTAGTGGAGAACTCTTCATTAGCTCGCTATTTCTTTTCAGTTTTGGTTTCCACATGCTTAAGGTGTTTATCTTATCTTTTTAAATCAATAAGCCAAGAAAAAATAGGAATGTGAGTAGTTCCCTTTGTCCTCTGGTATCTGTCATTATTGACCCATCAACCCAGTAGCATGTACGATGTTTCCTGTGTGTGCCTGCTGGTCAAAACCTACACGGAAGGGAGGGAGATTGTTGGCTGCAGTCTGGCCAAGGTTTTAGTTTAATGTTGGGAGCTAGCAACCTAAATTACAGTCAGAACAGCCTGACAGTCAGCAGTAGTCTTTCCTCAGAGAAAATATTGAAGAATTAGACGTTTTGGCACCTCAGGTGACCAAGTCTGAGCCTGCATCAAAGTAGATGACTATAGCTGTGCTCACAGTCCAAGATTTGGTTCAAGGCGTAGAAGACATGATGTGATTTCACATTAGGCTAAGAGGATATCAGAGTTTGATAGTTTGATGATGACAAATGAAGTAGCAGTTAACATTATATTTTAGTAGTGAGAAGTGACACCCATTTGTGTCCACTTTGTTTAGATATTGTTCCATATGGTGTTTCTCTGTTCATTTCTTATATTTATGTATTCAGTTCTATTTTAAAAACTTTTTTATTTTAATAACAAATTTCCACTTAAATTGTCAAGTCATATGATTTATTTTATCTCCCTCCCTCCTTCCTCCCCCTTCCCAGAGCTGTCTGTTTTATTTTTTAAAAATAAAAAGTTCTGTTTTTAAATGAGATCTCATTGCTAAATTTCATACCATATTTAAGGCCTACTTGGTGACATATAAAAACCTTTTGAGGTAACAAGTTTCTCAACCAAATTAAACTTACTTTGCAGTAACCATAACAATCACTCTTTTTTAAAACCCTTACCTTCCATCTTAGAATCGATGCTTTATATTGGTTTCAAGGCAGTAGAGTGGTAAGGGCCAGGCAATGGGGCTTAAGGGACTTGCCCAGGGTAACCCAGCTAGGAAGTGTCTGAGACCAGATTTGAACCTAGGACTGACCTCCCTCTCTAGGTCTGGCTCTCAATCCACTGAGCCACCTAGCTGCCCCTAATCACTTCTTTATCAAGGGAAACTAGAATTATTTATTGTTATACCATAATGTATACTAGCCATGATTTCCCACAAAGTATTCATTGTAAAATGACTAACACAAAGAAAACAGTTGATCTAATCCAAGATAATGTGTCTTATAATCTTAACTGGTTTTAAATGAAACTTTTCTGACTTGTGAGAAATCTGTAGGTAATATATTATATCAAATATGCTCTTTGTAGGAAAGAATGATTATTAAATCTTCCAAAAATGAAGTTACTGAAATAAAATATATAAGCACATTTTAAATTTAGGACAAGTCAGCTTAATTTGTTAGTGTTGTTATTTTTTGTTACTTATTGCTTGGTACAGTACAAAGAGCCCTGGCTCTGTAGACAGAGACCTGGGCTTAAATTCTGCCTCTGACTAATAACTGTATTACTGTAGGCAACTCCCATAACCTATCTAAGCCTCAGTTTCCTCACTTGTAAAATGATGGAGTTGGACTGGATGGTCTCTGAGGGCCCCAGCAGCTCTAGATCAAAGGTCCTATAAATGTAAACTGGAATTTTAGTGCTCAGACATCTTTATGTTTTGTCCATTTTAAGTTAATAAATGCTTTTTTCTTTCCAGATAACAAATGTTCACAGTAGTCGGGCTCTTGATGTTCAGTTCTTAGATACTGGCACAGTTACATCCATAAAAGTTTCAGAACTCAGAGAAATTCCACCTCGGTTTCTACAGGAATTGATTGCAATACCACCCCAGGTAACATAGACTTAGCACAAGCTACTTAGAGTGTAGCCATAATATAATCAGGACTAAATACTGTTTAAGAAAGCAATCTCAGATTAATCTAAATCCTATTTTTAAATTGAAACTTGTCTAATTTTAGTTCTTTGTTCCTTTTCAAAAAAATAATGAAATTTTACCAATTTAGACATATTAAAAGATTAGTGTGAGTTATTTTTATTAGTAATCTGAATGTATCTTTAAGAAATATAATTTATTTATATTTATATATGATTAAATATAAATATTGTCATTTCCAAGTTCAGATAATTAGAAATCAACCTGTTACATAGTAGGAGTTGAGCTTTAATGAGCAGACAAAAATGATTGGTAATTAGAATTTCATTAAAAAAATAAACTCCTGGCATTGATCTATATGATAGTAATATTGTTTGTAAATACATATTGCTAGAATGCTTAAAAACAAAACATTGTCATTATTCTCTATTATTTCTTTTTCCTGATTATTGTTTATTTGTTTCAACCTTGTCCCAACTCTTCACAACCCCATTTGGGGCTTTCTTGGCAAAGATACTAGAGAGGTTTACCATTTCCTTCTACAGCTTATTTTACAGATGAGGAAACTGAGGCAAGAAAGATTAAGTGACTTGCCCAGGGTCACACAGCTAGTTCTGAATTTGGGTTTCCTAACTAGAGGCCTGGTGCACTAACCACAATAACAATCCTTGTGCATTACCGAAGCACAAATGAAAGTGTTGTGTATTGAGTCTCTCCATGTTGCCACTAAAATGAGAGCTTAGACTAGCCTGGAGGTTTGAGTACGTATTTTGATAGGTGAGAGGAGCTCAGAAAGAATATGGGGCCTTTATTGGTGCTCAGGAAAAGCATGGGAGGAGAAGGTACAAAAAGAGAATCCAGCACATAAATGGGGCTAAAAGACAAGAATTCTGGAAACAAGATTTATCTCCTCCATCATTTTGTCTAGGCTCTGCCCAGAAAGCTTTATAAGACTCCAAGAAGAGAGAAAGTGATATACTACTTGTTTAGTCACAGCTGCTCAAATAGAAATGAGATATTATAAGACATCAGGTAAAAACCAAAGGTGGTAAAGAGATCTCCGCCCTCCCCAATTTAGATTTCAGCATTTCACATTGTGGCCACTAGATGGCTCAGGGGATGTAGCACCAGGCCTGGAATCAAGAAGACAAATCTGCCCGAGTTCAAATGTGGCCTCAGACACTTAACAAGCCGTTGACCCTCAGCAAATCACTTAACTTTGTTGGCCCCACTTTTCTCGTCTGTGAAATGTGCTGCAGAAGGAATGGCAAATTTCCAGTATTTTTGCCCACAAAAAACCAACAGAAACACGACTGAAAAATAACTCAAAACTAAAATGTATTTATTAAGATTTGGGGTATGTGTGTGCACATACATGCATGCATGGGCAGATATGTGTTGTGTAGTGAGCACAGAAGCTTCATTTATATCCATCAGACTGACATAACTAAACAACAAATAAGAGATGGTAAAGGCAAAGGCAGTAATGAGGGTTTTTTTTAATTTAATTTTTAACTGCTATCTGTTAGATTTTAGTATTTCATAATATCAAAGAATTCGAGCTGAAAGGAACCTTGGAGGCCTCCCTTCCCTGGTTTGTAGATGATGAAACAGAGGGGGCTTAGAATGTTGACTTGACTTGCACCAGCATAGTAGCCAAACAGCTGGCATCTGAAGCCAGGCTGTCTGATCCCGATGCCATTCTGTCTCAGGATAGAGATAACTAAGAGTTCCTCTTATTCTTTCACAAATTAAATGCTAAAGTAATTTTTGTGATTGTGCTCAGTTTTGTCCTCCAAAATGAGGAATGTTTTTCCATAAGTAGTACTTAATTGCTGTGTATCTTGGACATCTCTGAATTATTCTAGCTAACATGTATTTTAAAATGGTTTGAGCTAAAATAAAATATTCATATATTTTTATTATATTTTGTTTTCAGGCCATTAAGTGCTGTTTAGCTGATCTTCCACTTTCGATTGGCATGTGGACACCAGATGCTGTGCTTTGGTTAAGAGATACAGTTTTGAACTGCTCTGATTGCAGCATTAAGGTTAGCATTTTTTTGAACACCTTAGATCGCTTAAAGCAGGTAAAGCAGTAAATGTAACTGGAAGATTTTATTTTATATTGAAGTGAGGAGTTTTTCCAGCATGAGCTCCATTTTTTTATATATATAGTCTTAACTTGTAGTTAAATGGTTTTTTTTGCTTGCGAAATTGTCCTAAATTTGTCCAATATTTGTAAAACACTTGCCCTAGCTTTTTTCCTTATTATTGAGTACACTGAAGTTTTTGTGAGTAGTTTTATTTTGCTTTCTCTCTGATGTGCTATGGCCAATAGATGCCCTTTTTACTGCCATTTTCATTGGCAATAAGGAATTAAGTACCCTATAACATGAAACATTTCTCTTTTGTAAATTATGATTACATATAGGATTTTGCTAAATGCTTGGGCTTTTATTTTCTGTAATAACTTGCTTATGTAGAGCTTTATGGCTTATAATGCAGTTTCCTTAAGGCATTGCTGTAGGATGTAGGTAGTGCTTAGCTTTCTCCTTTAGTGCTTAGGAAGGCCTTATGTGGCTGACGGGAATAAAGGATGGGTGTTTGTATGATGGGTGGGTATAACTTGCCCAGAGCCAGTCAGATAGATGGTGGGTACCTGGAATGGAATTTAAGCCCAGGCCCAACTGGCTTTAAATCCAGAACTCTCACCATTGCCCCAGGCCACCTCTTATTAGCCATAAATGATTTGAGTAAATTTGGCTAACTTGTACAGATACAATTAATGTATACTTCTAAAATGCAACATAACTGCCATAATTTGGATTTTAAATTGATTTGCTTGTATTTGTGTTTTTTAACATCTCCAAAAGAAATCTACTATTTTTGTGTCTTAATGTCCTTTTTTCAAGGATGTCAAATGAAGAAGCAGTTTCTTTTCAGAATGCCTCTTCCCCCTTACCAAAATACATTCTATGTGGATTTTTTTTCCTTTTCTGAATTACTGTAGAGCTTAGAATTTGAGTGTCAAGTTAACTTGTACTTATATATTGGACAATATTGCTGTTCATCACCAGTGCCTTTCCTTGTCAGATTACCTTCACCGTAGCTTAGGTTTTTACATAGTTATTTATATATTGTGTCCTTAATCATAATGTATTCTTCTGGAGGACAGACTACTTTTTGTCTTTGTTTGAAACCTCAGCACTTAGCCCAGGGTTTGGCACGTCCTAAATGATGCATAAATGCTTGTTGACTGATACCCATTATGTACAAGATATGAGCTTAGAGGTTGAGGGAGAAATAAAAAGATTCAAAAGGTGATAATAATGACATCTGATGATATATATAGTATCTTTATATACTATATGTATATATATACTTTATATACTATATACTATATATATACTTTATATACTATATATAGCTTTACTATCTTTAGTACTTTGTNACTTATATATTGGACAATATTGCTGTTCATCACCAGTGCCTTTCCTTGTCAGATTACCTTCACCGTAGCTTAGGTTTTTACATAGTTATTTATATATTGTGTCCTTAATCATAATGTATTCTTCTGGAGGACAGACTACTTTTTGTCTTTGTTTGAAACCTCAGCACTTAGCCCAGGGTTTGGCACGTCCTAAATGATGCATAAATGCTTGTTGACTGATACCCATTATGTACAAGATATGAGCTTAGAGGTTGAGGGAGAAATAAAAAGATTCAAAAGGTGATAATAATGACATCTGATGATATATATAGTATCTTTATATACTATATGTATGTATATACTTTATATACTATATACTATATATATACTTTATATACTATATATAGCTTTACTATCTTTAGTACTTTGTGTAAAGTAAAGAAAAATGAATTCAAGTTTAGAATGCTATATGTGCATTTTTAAATACTTAAGAACAAAACTGAATATTCTATCTTGTCTACCAAACTTCCCTGTTAGGCTGAAGGACCACCATCCTTCTATAGACTCCCAGGCTCTTAATCTCCATTCTTCTTTCTTATTCAACCCACATTTTCTATTCTTTTTTTTTTTTTTAACTCTTCCCCTTCTATCTTTAGGATTGATATTAGGTACCAGTTTCAAGGCAGAAAAGTGCAAGGAAGTATCTGAGGCCAGATTTGAACTCCCATCTCTAAGCCTACCTCTCTATCCCCTTAGCCACCTAGCTGCCTCTTCAACGCACATTTCTGATCCAAATCTTGTAATTTCTTTCTCTTCAATATCTTTCCCATATAATTTTTTTCACAAACACAGAGCCACTACCCTTTTTCAAGCCCTCAATACTTCTCAATTGGACTATTGCCATAGTGTTCTAATTGAACTTCCTTAAGTCTCTTCCCAATTCATCCTCCACAAGCCTAAAGTAATTTTCCCAAAGCATATGTCATACTGTTTCCCCTCCACTCTCCTGAAAAAATGCCAGTGACTCTTTTGCTTCCAAGATCACATATAAATTATACTGTTTGGTATTTAAAGCTAAACATAACCTGATCTTTTCTTGTTTTTCCAGATTTTTTACACTTTCACATACTCTGTGGTCCAACCTTACTGTCCTACTTATATTCCTCATACAAATCTCTTACCCAGTCTCATCTCTGTACCTTTTCAGTATCCGTCCTCCATATTAGTGTTGTCCCTTCTAATCTCCAGTGAGAGATTTTAAAAAAAAAACCCTATCTTCCCTTAAGACTCAGCCCAAGCAGAGTGGGCTGCAGAAGTGACCAAGCATGACCCCAAAGAAGAGAGATGAGAATGTGTCTCTCTGTCCCTTTTTTGTACTGATGGGAGTGACTGAGAATCTAATTTTGAATATACTATCAGATTCAAATATGTTGGTTTCCTAGACACTTGAAAACTTTGGGTCAAGAAGAAATATATTTGAAACCTGAGGACATTTTAAATATAAGAAAAACCATCAAATAAATAAATAAACAAATAAACAAATAAATAAATAAATGAATAGGAGAGCTTATGAGAAATCAGGAAGAAAAGATCATTCCCATTTGGGAAAATTAGAGTCAGCTCCATGAGAAGACGGCACTTGAGCTGTTTGGAGTTCCATTTTAGGTCAGTTACAGATTTGGGAGCCATATGCAATAAACTTGATAATTAAAGTAGTGGGAAAAGCTCAAATCATCAAGGGGAGCAGAGAGAGAAAGAGGACCAAGCCTTGAGGAGGGATACCAATATATGGTGCGGATAGGGGGAGAATGAAGAGGAGGATCAACTAAAAAGGTAAAATAGTGAGCACAAATGTTATTTAAAAAATTAAAAGAAGAGAAATTAATCATGATAGACACTTACGTGACATCTACAAAATATTTTACATTCACTGCCTCCTAACATCATCCTCCCAACAACCCCATGAGATAAAATACTGCAGGCCTTAACCCATTTGTGGTTGTGCAGCAACTGAATCAGAGAATGACAGGCTGGTTAGACAAAACTCTTGTGCAGGTTAAATGACTAGTCAGCTAGTGTCAGATGTAGGATTCAAACTTAGCTCTTTGCAGACCACCAGAAATTGTATTCCACTCTGTTGCTTTTCTAGAAGGGAGTAATCAACAATGCACAGAGGAGGATGAACAGAGGGTTCTTTTTACCAGAAAAGAGTAGAATAGCAAAATCTCCAGCAGGGACTTGGCTTTGCAGCTGCTACCTCTGTCGGTATTTTATTGATTCCTCTATTTGTCATCCCATGAGAAGACTCTAGATTCATTCCCTGAAACAACCATAGTAGCTGGTATCAAATAAGATGACAACTGACAGGTAAACATATTTGAAGTCTCAAAAATTCTGGAACAAAATCCAGCAAATTACTTAAATTCTGTCCCTATGAGCCTGAAATTTCTACTTAAATGTGAGTTTCTCCTAATGTTGTAGTGCATAGAGACCAGGAATCTTCTCAGAGCCAGGAAGGCCCAGGGTCAAGTCCTTTCTTGTGTCCACATTGGCTGTGTAGCCCTCACCACGACTCTTACCTTCTCAGTGCTCTTGGCAGAAAGGTGCCCTCCTGAGTTTGGTAGAAGGTGTTTTATCATCTGGGAATTCTTATACCACTATAATCACAGGGCCAGGCACTGCCCCTATACTGTTCTAGAGACCATGGTGACAATGCTGGACTTGAATTGTGGAATTCTGGGTTAGGGCTGGAAAGGATTTTACAGGTGAGGAAGCTGAGACCTAGAGAAGTATTAAGTGAAATGCTGAAGGTAACTTAGGTGTGGCAAGTGGAAAATATGACATTTGAACCTAGGTTATTGGACTCCAAATCCATTGGTTTGTTTTTTTCACTGTGCCACACTGGTGGCTTTTCTAGTTCTGCCTCTGACAATTATTGGCTGTGTGATGCTCTGAATCGGTGAGTCTAGGGGCAGCTGGGTGGCTCAGTATGTTGAGAGCCAGGCCTAGAGATGGTAGATCCTGGGTTTAAATCTGGTCCCAGACACTTCTAGCTGTGTGACCCTGGGCAAGTCACTTAACCCCCATTACCTAGTTATTACTTCTCTTCTGCCTTAGAACCAATACACAGTATTCATTCTAAATGGAAGGCAAGAGCCTAATAAATAAATAAATAAATCTGTGAGCAGTTTTTTAAAACATTAAAAATAAAACAAAGGGGGAAAGGTTATTGACACTGAAATTTTCTCATAGAACCACCATTCATGTTTTCCCAGAAATAAAAAAAAATAGAACTAAACAAAATATAATTCATAGCACGGTGCTGTCAAGTTTTTAGGAGTGGTAAGTCAATCAGTCCCCTAAAGTTATTAATGCTGGTTTTACTTTTGTGTAAAAGCACAAAGGAAAATATATCATGTCTTAAGTTTACAATGAAATACAAATTCACCTTTTTCACAGTGGTGAGTCTGTACATAACTTTATCTTTTTAGGACAAATGTAGATTCTGTTTTATTAAATCATTTTATTTCTTTTCCAAAAGGTTATGAAATTGGATGAACCCAAAGGGATCGCACATATTTATCTATTTACTCCTAAAAATTTCCCAGATCCTCATCGCAGCATTAATCGTCAGATTACAAATGCGGATTTATGGAAGCATCAGAAGGATGTGTTTTTGAGTGTCACTCCCAGTGAAAGTAGTCCTTCTAACAACAAAAGTGACAGTGTCACTGTACCTAGAACCACTCTTGAGAGTATCAAGAAAAACTTCACCGATACCATCCCAAAGTCTGTACTAGAACATACCACCAAACTTTCTATGATGGAGCTTCCCCCTCCAATTCCTTTGTCGAAGCCAGGGGAACATATGGATGTCTATGTGCCAGTGGCCTGCCATCCTGGTCATTTTGTTATCCAGCCTTGGCAAGAGTTACATAAACTGGAAGTTCTGATGGAGGAAATGATTCTGTATTATAGTGTGTCTGAAGAGCGACCTGTAACAGTGGAAAAAGACAAAGTATATGCTGCAAAAGTGGAAAATAAGTAGGTATCAGGGGAGTCCTTATATAGATGTAAGTTCTGTCCTCAAAAGAAGTTGATGCCAAAGTTTCTCTGCCCCACTGGAGTGACTGGGACTCACCAAAAAAAAAAAAGATTTTAAACAGAAAATGGGGGGAACTAATTAAGAGAGTTTGCTAATCTTTAAAATTGTGTAATTCATATCCTGATACAGTAACCCTCATTCTGTTAAAACCCATTTATTTTTTTTAAAACCCTTAACTTCTGTGTATAAGCACCTAGGTGGAAAAGTGGTAAGGGTGGGCAATGGGGGTCAAGTGACTTGCCCAGGGTCACACAGCTGGGAAGTGTTTGAGGCCAGATTTGAACCTAGGACCTCCGGTCTCTAGGCCTGACTCTCAATCCACTGAGCTACCCAGCTGCCCCCTAAAAACCCATTTATGCTAAAGATTAGGCTACAAAATAGTTTGAGTTCTCACTTTATAATAGGAACATAGAATTAGATTTTTTATTGAGATTTATCTCAAGAATTTGAGAAAATTTTTTACAACTCTTAGATTTGTAAATTTATAGCTGTAGATCTACTCTACCCATGTATATCACATGATGACTATTATAAGTCTTTCTATAACTACTCCATAAAGGAAGCACTGAAAAAGCTCAAAGACTTCCTCAGATTCTTGTAATATTTTGTGAATATCATTGTCATACTCGGGCTGGCCATCTTTTATCTCTTTTTCTCATTACTTGACTGGACTACTTTTATACTTTTTTTTTTAACAATTAAAATGGGTTCTTCATTATGTCTTTATGGCACTTCTTGAACACATTTGGTGTTCTTTACACTTGATTCAGAAGTAGGAAGTAGGAAGCTTCTAGAATCTGTAATCTTAGCAAGGGAAGAACTCTTACTTAAACAATTATCTTTGAGAAATGAAAATGAAATTAAAATATAGTGTGTATATATTTTCCAGTTGATCTCCCCTGCTGCCTCGATATTAAATATTTTAAATTATATACTTAATAGATAGCAACAAAAGCACAGTGAATCTTAGAGACAAATGTCTGTTGCTGTTGAGTCATTTCAGTTGTATCTGACTATTTTTGACCCCATTTGGGATTTTCTTGGCAAAGATACTAGAGTGGTTTGCCATGTCCTTCTCCAGATCATTTTACAGATGAAGCAATTTTCCAAGGGTCACATATCTAATAGTAAATATATGAAGGTAGATTTGAATTCATGAAGAGAATTCCTAACTCCAGGCCTGGGGCTGTATCCACTGAACTCCACTTACCTGCTTCCACCCATTTGGTGTGAACCCCCTTCATTAACAGTAGAGGAAACCTAACACAACCCTCCCTCCAGAAGTTAAGTCACTTGCCCAAGGTTGCATGGGTTGAAATAGCATTTGAACCTGTGGCCTGTAACTTTAGTCTGCTCGGTGTCTTACTACTAAACTTAGAGTTTAACAAGAAAAAGCCAAACAAATAAAAAAAAAAGAAAACATTTTTGCTCTCTGTTTTCTTTTAGAGCTTCACCAAATTCTGCTTGTTTGACCAGATTTTCTTTCTTCCTTCCTTCCTACTTCCTACCTTCCTTCTTTCTTGGTCATAGAGTATATATAGTTCTGGTCCTATCATTTTGTGCTGTTGTATCCATATTTTTTTGTACATTTCATGTTTATTGGTTATTGTAGCCCAATAATCTTTATTATATTGCTATACCACTTATTAAACCATTCTCTAATTGTTGGGTGTATAAATGTCTATATATCTACATCTATCCATATGTATATATGTATATATTAGAGAGCAAGAGGTTGTTTCCAGTTTTTTTTAATTACAAATAGAGCAGCTATAAATTTATCTGTACATATAGATCTTTTTTCTTCTTTTTTTATGAGTCCTAGTAGTGGAAATATTTTTTAAACTCTTAGTGCTTTGCCATATTACTCTCCAACATGTTTAAAATTCTGAAGTCCCACAACCATGTATTGTACTTCTTTCCCCACAACCCTACCTTCCATTATCATTGGATTTTGTCATTTTTTAAAATAGATTTTTGCCATTCTAGTGAGTATATGTGGTATCTTAAGAGGTTGTCTTGCTTCTCATTTATAGTTATCCCTTGCTACCTTTAGCTAAAGGAACTCGTCTCTCCTTGCTATTTGAAGATTATTGTTTGTTCTGTTTTGCCATTCACGTGCCCAGAAATAGTCATATGAATTAAATTGTCCTTTTCAAAGGGGGAATTGGGACTAGATCTGTGTTTTTCACTGACATAGGCAACTCTCAGATGAGTTTCATTGCAGATAGGTACCTTTTCTGCAATTTGTTACCTTGCTGAGAGCATTAAGAGGTCCAAAATCATATACACAGTAAATGTCAAGAGGTGGAAGTTAATAGAAGATCCTCCTGGCTCCTAGGTCAGCTCTCTATTTGCAGCTCACTCTCTTGTTGCTACATTTAAGATTTGTCTGAAAAATTGTATTCTTTTCTCAGTAGTTAAAAGGTTACTTCACTTACTTTACTTTAAAGTTGCCTTATATCCACTCCTATCTGCCTTACAAATCAAGCAACCTTTCCTTAATGGGCCTTAGTTACTATCTCATCAGCCCAGTAAAGGGCTAGACTCAATGACCTCCAAACTCTCCATCAACTCCAAATTTTGGGACCAGGACTAGAGCACTGGCTCTAGAATTAGTGAATGTAACTGGGGTTCAGACCCTGCCTCAGACACTGGCTTTTTATAACCTTGGGCTAGGCACTTAGTTTCCCTCCTCTATAAACAAACGGATTGGACCAAGTGGCCTCTCATATCCTTTCTAGCACTATATGGTTCTATAATCCTTTCCTCTCATTTTTCCATGTCACTAGGCCAGGAAAAATATGTTCTAAGCAACAAGGTTTACTGTTTGAAACTGGTCGAGAAAAATTGGCAATGATTTTTTTCTTTATTCAAGCTCTGATCTGTTGTCACTTTAATGACATTCATAATTATGTTGTCTTATGCAGAACAGCTTTGAGAGTTACACTTTGGATTTATTATAGACTTGGAAAGAAAAGCAAACAATAAATAATAGGGATTTATAGTTCCACATACTCTCTTTCACTTTCTCTTTCACTGTCCTACTATGTGTTTGAAAATACTTGTATTTGGCGTTGAGTTTGAAATTTTAAAATTGTCTTAATGCCTTAGCCTTATTGTAGAGCTCATTCTGATCTTGAGTCAGACTATATTACTGACAGTCCGTGAACCAAGAAATGGCCATGTCCTTCAAAACTGTGCAGCTTCGATATGATCTCGTCCTTTGATCTTAGCTTGCAAAAGCAACCACCACATTAACTTTATATTTTTCATCATAAAATGGCTTTTAGCTATAAAGCAGATATTATCCTCATTTTTTTTCCTTAATCCATTCATTATTTTTAGGTGGCACAGAGTACTTTTAAAAGGAATTCTGACCAATGGACTGGTATCTGTTTATGAGTTGGACTATGGCAAACATGAATTAGTGAGCGTAAGGAAAGTACAGCCTCTAGTGGACGTGTTCCGGAAGCTGCCCTTTCAGGCCATCACAGCTCAGCTTGCAGGTAAATTGTACAACTGGAACTAGTGCAATGATGTACTCTTGTCTCCATGTCTCTAATCTCTTGGCTGTACACAAACCTCAAGGAGGTCAAAGGCAAAGTTCCCACATACACCAAAAGATCAGTTGCACTTTTTGTGGTGGCAAAGAACTGGAAACAAATCAACTGGAGAAGAGCAAATTGTGGTGCCTAGAAGTAAAATGCTATATTATTGTGCTCTAAGAAATGATGACTATTAAGAATTCAGCCAAATGTGGGAAAACTTCTGAATGGATAGAAAGTGAAATAAAGAGAATCAGGAAAAACAATGGAAAGAACAAAATAAGCTAACCTGAGCTTTAATCTGTAACTAGAATGACTAGGTATGTCTCCAGCGAAGAGTTAAGTCACTGGAAGACTATATATGTGGAATATTACAAATACACTATTAGTTTTGCTATACTGTTTTTTTTCCTTTTTATTAATCTTCATGACAAGGAATGGCTCACTGGACAGGGAAGGAATATTTCCAGAAATGAATAAACAAAAAAACAAAAATATTGATATTAATATTAGTATATAGCATGAAATATGATATAGCATAATAAATCATTTAAAAGACACTAATAGAAATAGTCTGCATAAGTTCCATCACTTTTATTAAACCTGATCTCACATCATACATTATAAATTTAGTATCACACTAGATGTACAAGTTTACAAAATGAATTTTGTTAAGTTTCAGATCCATTTTAAAAGTTGTATCTCATAAAATAGCACTTGCATTCTGAGCTTTAGAGATCTTGGCTCATAGAATTGAAGAAATAAAAAGGGAACTTTAGAAGTTATCTAGTTCATTCTGTTCATTTTAAATATAAGAATAGAATGACTGGAAGGGGAGAGGGAGAAAGGGAGGGAGGAAGAGAGAGAGGGAAGGAAGGAAGGAGTGGGAGGAGAGAGAGAGACCTCTTAATGCTCTCAGCAAGGTGACAAATTGCAGAAAAGGTACCTATCTGCAATGAAACTCATCTGAGAGAGAGAGAGAGAGAGAGAAAGACATGCACTTTGGTATGGTAGAAAGAGCAGTGAGTTTGTAGTTAGGAACAGGTAGCCCACAACCTGAGTGAACTTCAGCAAGTCACCTCAGTATCCTCATTTGTAGAATGAAAAAAGAGTGAACTGGATAATTTTAAGGCCTTTACCTAAATTCTCATTAACTTGCATGGAAACTTTAACTCAGGTAGCCCAACTCACAATCTCATGCTACCTATTATTAGAATGAATTGTATTAAAAATTATGAAATTAATTAAAAATTAAATTAAAAATTAAAAAATATCTAGGATTAGAAAAAATTTACTGTTATACATGGACCCAAAGTCCCATAACTAGAAGGCACTTAAAAGATAAAGTAGCTGAGGCTTAAAGAGGGTGCCTTTCCCAAGATAAGCCTTGACACATGCACACAACATGTACACTTATTCATATTGACTCTTCCTAAGAAAATTCCTTAGGAGGACTATCTTAATTATTCATTAGATAAATGGACCTGTTCTTTCTCTTTTGAATTTTCAATTGGAATCATGCTGAGGAAAGAGATATGGCCATTATCCATTCCCTATTTTATTCCACACCATCACACTGCAAGGAATCTTTTAGAATATAAACTCACTGAGCGTTCAGACTCGCCTTTGTTTTTCTGGTTCCAGTGTTTGACACATTAGTAGGTAATTAATGTTATTGAATGAATTAAGTTGAATTTTTTGTCCATTCAGAAATCATTAAAGTGACTCAATCCAGACTGGAAAAGAAGCTATAGCAAGAGCTTTTTAAAAAAATTTCCTGCTGTTTATTTTTTACTTTAAAGAATTCTAGCTTGGACTCTTCAGACTAATTTGAATAAAATAAAAATATTTGAGTGCAGAAGTATATTCTTACAGCATATTCTTTGTATTTTTATACTAGGAGTGAGATGCAGTCAGTGGTCAGAAGAAGCTTCAATAGTGTTTCGAAATCATGTAGAGAAGAAACCTTTGGTGGCGTTGGTACAGGCAGTTGTTGAAAGTACCAATCCTTGGGATCGAAAAATAGTGGCATACTTGGTGGACACATCACTACCAGATACTGATATATGGATTCATGACTTTATGTCTGAATATCTCGTGGAGCTTTCAAAAATTAATTAATCACTGTTGCTGAAACCTTGACAACTAATTTATATTCTTTAGCAATAATAATAATAATAAAACAACATGAAGCAGGCTTTAAACACTGAAAGTTCAACTATTCTGCATGGCTCTTGAGTATCTGCAAGGGATTGAAAAATATGATGCTTATGGTCTATGAAATATATTTAATAGAAGTTTTGTTTAACCAAGTTGACTTTTCAAAGGACTTGCACTAATTGTTTATTACTATAGTTTTAGAGTGTTGGGGTGGAAAAATAAAGTGTTGTTTATCAACATCAAAGTTGACTACCTTGAATTTATTCTAGGTTTTATGATCTTAAAATATTTGTCTCTCCTTTCTCTCATATATCTGCGTGTCCCACCCACATTATTATTCTGTACACACAGTACACATGTTCCTTCTGCCAGGGCTAAGTATGTATTAAGTTACCTAGGTTTTATCAGTCTTATTATTTCACTATGATTCCTTTTTTCCTTCCCTAGAATATCTCTAAAATTGATAACCAATTTCAGTGGCATGTATAAGGATATTAGAAATTAAGTCTTGTTACATTAGTTTAGAGATAAGAAGTAGAGAGGCTGGCTTGAGAAAGAATTGGAATTTGAAACAGAGCTGAGACAGAGTGTCGGTTTCAAATGTTGACAGTGTGTGTGGGAGGGTTAACGGTTTTTCTGTGACAGTTACTCTCTCTGGGTGGGCTGTTGCTTGGAGGTCGTTGGCAGTTAGTCTCCGTGAGTGGCAATTACTCTCTCAGAGTGCTGGGAGCAGGTAACATCTTTCTCTCTTCACTGAGGTAGAAGAAAAGGAGGGAAAAACCTGAAGGAGCTAAGTGATTTCCTTTCCCAACTTGGGAAACACTAGTGACTGTCTATTGCTGTTTCATAAATTGTTTTATCTCTGAGAAGACCAAAGAAAGATGTGGTCTTTGGTTTGGACTCTGAGTCTACTAAGGCTCAGAGTCCTAACTTGGTTATTACTGAGGCTCAGCCACCCAGCCTTTGTTATTTTTATAACTTGGAGACAAAATTAAGAATTATATACTTCTTATAAGGATAATAGTGTTAGTTTATTATAGAATAGTGAAAATTTGGGTTAGTCAGATCAGGAAGGATCAGTGTAGCCTATGGAAACAGGAGAAGTGGTTCCTTGCAGAGCCAGGGAGTTTTATTTGGGTGGAGTTAGAATCCCTTAGAGTTAAAATCCTTCTTTATCCTTATATTCTCAATACCTATTATTTTTTACAGTTTTGGTGAGTTAAATAGGACAAAGAACCAGAAAAATCTGATTTTAAGGGGCCAACTGTCAACTTGGGCAGTTGGAACCATTATCACAGCAGGGGGGGTCCATTAAAGCACTAGCTAGAGCTGACAATTTCACTGTGAGCTGTGGTAACAGTGAGCTGAACTCTAGGTGGCTCCAAAACCCATCTCCTAGTCAACTTGGCTCGTGCTCTCAGAAAAGCTGGTGAATTAGCTGCATAAAATCACCATTGGACTTTTTCTGTTAGATATGGCTTTTTCTGCCAAATCTCTTTTTCTCTATTATACTGGATTATATGCAAAATTCACTTGCCTGTGACTTTCTAATGCCAGTACTGTCATTGACACTCCTAGAACTAATCTCTTATGTCCCTGTGCTAGTATTGGTTTTCTTGTGCTTTTACATGATGATTGAATCTTTGGCAGTCGTTTTTAAGCATTTAAAAGCAAACATCAAGCAAGCTACTGCAAAGAATGATCTAACATTAAAAGTGAACTCTTTAGAGTCAAAACTAGATAGAATTGAAACTCAATATGAGGAATTACTCAAGGCTAAAGGGACAATGGCAAAAAGTAAGGAACATGAAACAACTAAATTAGAGGGTGCAACTAAATCAGATAAACCAACTAAATTAGAAATGGAAACTGAAGCATTAGAAAGCACACCAGCTCATATGGAATTTTTACACATGTAATTCTTTGTTTCTGAAGGCAAAATTAAGTACCTATCAGCCTTTCAGTTTAAGAATTAACATGCCATTTTTTCTCATAGGTCTGAGAGGCTTAGAAGCCTTGAAATTTCTTAGTAGGTAGGGTGGAAACTGTTGTCTATTGTGTTGCTATTCTGGGTGTGCTAACAATGAGTGTAAATCTAGTTTTTAAAACTTTTCTGTTTGGAGTTTACCTTACAACATTTCATCACCAGAGTTCATTCTAGGTTAAGAAAGCAGCATAAATAAAATATAGAAATGGAGATCCATGAATATTACATGGGAGGAGTGATAAAAGCTTAGCTAAAGAGGAAGGAAAGATCATGTTAGAAAGTAGTAAAATGAGGAATTTGAATACCTGTCCAAGGGCCACAATCATAGAAGTCTTTGAAAATCGGGCAAAAAAGTTAAACCCCCAAGAAGCCACTGTGAATCCTTAAAAAGGAAAACTATATAATGAAAGCCTTTAAAAAGAAAAGGATTAATTTGACAATTAGGAGAGGGAGGATTGGTTAAGAGAAGGCAGTGATGATCAGTTGTCCTGTTATGTGATAAGAATGTGGATGAGAGTAGTGGCAGTTGCTATAAAGATCAAAGATGTCCTAGTGAATGGATTGGCAGGACTTGTGACGAGTGGAATATAATGGGTAAAAGAGGGAGAAGTTAGTGTCACCAGCATTTATTAGGTGCCATACACTGTGCTAATCACAAGGGATACATAGTAAGGCAAAAAAATACGCTCTGCCCTCAAAGAGCTTACATTCCAATGGGGGAAATGACATGTAAACAAATAGGTAAGTTCAAGAGAGAGTAAATTAATCTGTTAACTAGCCACTCTGGGAACCAGGAATGGCCTCCCATGGAAGCTGGGATTTGACTTGCAGCTTGAAGTAAGCCAGGGAAACTGATATGGAGATGAGGAGGATGAACATTCCAGAAATGGGTGCAGCTAGTACAAAGGCCTAGGGACAAGAAGGGGTGCCATGTTTGAGAAGAACTACAAGTAGGCCAGCAAAGCCAAGAGAGAATAGAAATGAGTTAGTTTTGGAGTCGGTTTGGACAGGTGGAGAGGTATGGTGAATTTAGTTTTAAATGTGTTGTATTTGAGTTGATAAGATAAGCGAGAAATCCCAAGAGACACATATACAGACAAATGGAAATTGGAATGAAGGCAAGAGGCCAGGGCTAAAGATAGTGATTTAGAAGTCATCCACATAGAGGCTATAGTTGAAGCTATGTATGTGGAGAGGATATGGCTGCTTCAAGAGAGATGTAAGTTGGGGAAAGAGTCTGAAGAATTTAGGATTCCAGAAAAGACAAGGAAGCCCACAGTTTGCAAGAGAATCAGGGCACCTAGAGAAAAGTTTCCAGAAGTGACCAATTCTCAATAACATGACATCAGGAGAAAGAAAATCCCCAGAGAGCAAAAGGGTATGGTAGTCTAGGTAAGAGAAGCAGTGGATATAAATAATGCATTTTTAGGTATTATAACAATGAAAGGAAGGAGAGAACTAGGATTGTAGTTAGTAGGAATTACCAAGGTCAAGAGGAACATGTTTCTATTAGGAAGGAGGGAGATGGGAGAATGGGGGAACTGAATGTTTAAAAATAGGTAGTAGATTATGAAGAGGCAGGGATTGAATTACTAAGAAGGAAGGGATATTTGAGAAAGCAAGGTCCTAGAGAAGTTATGAAGTTTCAGGGCCAGCTTTGGGAAGGAGGAAAGGGGTGTCAATTCCACTGAGATTAAAAGGAAGGGTGAGAAGTTAAATGTGAGGATAATAATTGGTTGGAGTAAAGATAATAATCCACGAGGGAATTCATACCAGAAGGACTTAGTCTTCCCCTTGAAGTAGGTTTTGAGAGAATTGTAGTAGGAAGAACATTTTTTAAAAAGATGTCTTATGAAGAGAAAGCAAAGGTACAGTACCTCACACATAAAGGAATCCATTGGATTTTTTCATTTTAATTTCATTTTAATTTCCTCTCAACAGGAGTTTGAACCTCACCACACACCTCTTGACAGGTTTGCACAGATAGGTTTCAAAGGACCCATGAACTTGAATGGGGGGAAAATTGCATCTTTATTTCATTATAGTTTGTTTTCTTTGAAATCATGTACATTTTATTTTATACTTTTAAAAACATTATTCTGTTTTTGGTCCATAACAACACAAAAAGTTTAAGAACCTCTATTCTAGGATACTGGGAATAAATAGGGAAATAAAGACTGTTAACCCCTTAATCCACGATTTAAAAATTTCTTCTGATAATCTTGGACAAAGTATTTCATTTTTCTCATTCACATTTTATAACAAAATTTTAATGTATATATGTTTATGGTTAAAATTTTGTGTCTGAAGAATAGTCTGATTTATGACTATGGTTTTAATTGAATAAAGCACTTTTAACTGCTGTTTTGGGTGGTTGTTATTCTAACACGTTTTGGCAAAAATAGCTTACATGATTATAATCCATAATCTGAAAAAACAAGAGATGGAGCATTGCCATGTAGCTTTTAAAATGTGTCACCTTTGGTGAATTCAACAAATCATTACTGGAATTTCTACCACAAAGGTAATCTGAAGAAACACCAAGACAAATACTGCCTTTATTCGAATGTATAGCACATACTCCTAAAATTAAAGGCTACATATATATTGAGCTATGATGAATATGGATTTGGGGCTTTGGAAATGCTCCTTTACTGGCCCCAAATAGTTCCTCCCCCATATCCCACCTTTAAGTTGAATGGGAATGATTTTGGAATCATATTTTATCTTAAACAAGATAGATGCACAGTTCGATGTGCTAGCTTCTCCAAGTCTGTGGAATTGAGCAGGAGACAGTAGTCTTGTTTCATCTAGAGTCTCCTGTAGGAGACTGACAGCAGATAAAAATAGAGAATGTGAGGATTCTTCCTCTAGATTTTTAGACAACTCCTTTCAGACAGACTATAGACAGGTTGAAGTGGAAAAAATAGCCAGGATGGTGAAGGGGCCTAAAGCTATGCCACATGAGGATTAATTAGTTTTAAGAAATGAGAATGAAAAGGAAGACTTGGAAAGGAAAGATATGGAATAATAGTTTCTCAGTCGTGGAAGAGAGATTTAACTTATTTTACTTAGTCTCAGTTGGAAGAACTAGGTGATGAGTGGAAAGAAATTTAGGGCAGATTTCAAGTTGATAGAATGAAAAACGTTGTGACACTCAAAAGTGAAATGGTCTGCATTGGTTATAAGTTCTACACTGAAAGTGTTCAGTAGAGGCTGGAACCTGCGAGGGATTTAAGAGGGGAATCCCTGTTTTAAGTATATTTTGGAGTAGACAGCATCTGAGGTCCCAACTCTGAGATTTCAGTCTTAAGGGATGATTTCTAAAATTAATGAACCAATAACCAGCACATATGATCTGATAAAAGGTTGGTGGGGGAAAGGAGGGCGTATTTTTTCCAAGTTATGAATAGAATGTTTCAAATCAGGCCTGCCAAGGGCAGCTAGATGGCTCAGTGAATAAAGAGCCAGGTCTAGAGACAGGAGGTCCTAGGTTCAAATTTGTCCTCAGGCACTTCCTAGCTGTGTAATTTAAAGCAAGTCACTTAACCCTCCAATTATCAGCCTTTACCTCTCTTCTGACTTAGAACCAGTATTTAGTATGGATTCTAAGACAAAGGTAAGGGTTTAAAAAAATTGGGACACACCAGATAATCTGGAATATATAACTCATGGCCACCAAACCAATGGGACAAAACATTGCAACAGCAATAAATAAGAGGAGAAAGGAGGGGGATTATGGATTCCAGTCAGCGATCGCTGCCAACACAGCATAAAGCATTATCCTTTTCACTACCCAATATGAGATTTATTTCCCTTCATTGTGAGTTTCCCTTTTCTCTCTGTCTCCATCTCTGTTCTTACAAAGTTACCCAGGCCTATTCCCTTGGAATAAGATCTACATCTCATTATGACTTGTAATGTGGGGAGGAAAATAGAGTAAATGAGTATCCTGACCTTAGGGAATCCAGGTAGGAAATGTGTGCATATATGCATAAACCTATTGGAAACTATACAGCAAGTCCAAGACAACCAGCTTAGTTTGGATTTTAAGACCAGGATCCCATAGTTAATCCCACACATTAACCAGGAGCTGAACAGGGCAGATATAAAACTGCCCTTCCTGATTCTGACTATACGTGACTCAGTCCTGGGATGCTTTGGGGATGAAGAAACCCCGCCTACATCCATGATTCAGGACTGAGGTGGGCTTTGCCCTTTCTTGAGGGAAAAGCAATCTCTTTTAGTAGCTGAGCTAGAAGAGCCAATGACTCAGTGGCTTTAATTGGTAACTTAATTTTTTTTAATTTTTATTTTGAATATTTTCCCCTAGTTACATATTTCATGTTCTTTCCCTCTCCCCCAAATCCCCCTAACACTCCCATAGCCAACACACAATTTCACTGGGTTTTACATGTATCATTGATCAAGACCTAATTCCTTATTTTTTTTTTTAAACCCTTTCCTTCCATCTTAGAATCAATACTGTGTATTGGTTCTAAGGCAGAAGAGCGGTAAGGGGATAAGCAATGGGGGTTAAGTGACTTGCCCAGGGACACCCAGCTAGGAAGTGTCTGAGGCCAGATTTGAACCCAAGACCTCCCATCTCTAGGCCTGGCTCTCAATCTACCCAGCTGCCCCCAATCGGTAACTTTAATCAGTGACCCACTTCTGCCAACTCTCCTCTCTTTCTAGCTGCAGATTGTGTCGGGATTGTCCAAATCACGTCCCCAAGAGGATGAGAGAAAAGCCCCATCCTCTTATTCCCCAAACCTAACCACCACGTGGCAGCTAAAGCTCCTATTCTGCCAAGGTGAATCTGATCTGGTTTGGGGGGCTTCCTCTTCTGTGTTTGGTCCTTCCCAATCTTATGATTCCTGAGATGAGTACATCTAAGCTTATAGGTTCAATAGGTTTAGGGGTCCTGGTCCCATGGGTTAGACTTGAGTATCAGCAAGAAAGCAAATGACCACCAATAAAAAGACAAACTCACATCATAACCCAACTTTCCTGAAGAACATTTCCTGTGAGAGGAACAGCCTAGAAATGAAATGATGAAAAATGCCTGCTCAGAAATTTCACAAAATGCTTGGTGTTCTAATGAGGGTTAAAGCTCAGCCTTCCAGCAGAGTATACAACAGTTCTGCCACTTTTTTTTATCAGTATGTGCTCAGGAGTGTCTTAGGTTCCACTTTTCATACAGCAGAAATAAATACCTGTCCCATTTTTGACTCATTTATACTCTTCTAATTGTCCCTTTGGAGAGCCTAAGCTTAAAGACAATGATTCCTGGAGATGGGAGTGTGAGAAAAGGAAGCCTAATCTCACTGAGCTCCTGCCAAGGCTACACCTTATCAGGACATTGTGAAGAGAGATAAATAAACAACAAAGCCTTTGTCAAGGTCTTACTATGTGCCAGGCATTGTATGAAGTATTATTTATACAAATGTAAGCAAGTAAAGACTATCCCTGCCATTAAGGAACTTGAATTCTAATTTGTCATTCTGTCCTTTCAACCATCATGACCCCATTTGGAATTTTTAGGGAAAAAACATTGAAGTAGTTTGCCATGTTCTTCTCTGACTCATTTTACAGATAAAAAACAGAGGCCAACAGGGTAAAGTAACTTGCCCAGGATCATACAACTGGTGTCAGGCCAGATGTAAACTCAATTCTTCCTGACTCCAGGTCCAGCATTCTATCCACTGGGCCACCACATTCTAGTAGGGCTTGGTAACTCATATTAAATTTTATTTTATTTTTTTCTCCAATTACATATAAAAACAGTTTCCACCATTTTTCAAAGAATATTGAGCCTCGAATTCTCTCCCTCCACTCTCCCCCACCCCAACCTCCCACTGCCCTGGAGATGATAAGCAATCTCATATAGATTGTACACGTGTAATCATGTAAAACATTGGGATTGATAACTCGTGAAGGGAAATGAAGTGGGAGGATACACTTTGGAAATAGTGATCAGTGGTTCCAGGAAAGACAAAAGAAAAACTATCAAGAGCCCAAAGCAGAGAGCTTGAGGTTCAGGTGTGGTGGAGATAATAGTAATGAGAACAGTCAGAATTGGCTTTGTGATCAAGGAAACCCAGTTTCCAGGCAAGGTGTCAAAAAACTTACTAATCAGAAAAGAGAGAGGGACCACTGCCCCACTGGCCCCCTTGGTCCCACCAGGGGTTTATTATTTCTTAGACCAGATTGCTTGTGCCCCTCTAGCTCAACTGTGGCGTTCTGACACAAGTAAAAGCAGTCACTGTAATATTTGGCACACTAAAATTCCAGCTGTACTAAGCTGCTTGATTTCTCTCAAACAAGACAGGAGAAAGCCAAGGTAGCTTGGCTACTGCAGGTATACAAGGTTACATACCACTACGGGGTAGCTTTAAGGATTTGGCAGTGGGGAGAGAGGGTTAGCGACCCACGGTGTTTTCAAAAGTAGATTTCCAGAAGGAAATGTGAAGGAAGAGCAGAGCCAAAGAAATGAATGAAACAGGGTGGCTCCTCAGCAAAGAAGCCTGAAAACAACAGTTCACTTAGGTAATAAATACTCCATGACTGGAAACTTTTCAGATTTAGAGTTGTCACCCTCTAGTTAACTGTGATCATCTTATCTATTCACAGGCAGGAGAAGAAACAGGATCCCATGTTCGTCTAAAAAGATTTTCAGAGTAGGCATTAATAAGCAAGTTCGTACAGGGCAGCCTCAGTGCCATGGGAAAAGGGAGGAGTGAGGAAGAGGAGAGAGAAATGGAATGACATCATTGATCAACTGAGTGTGCTTTGGCTCAGAAAAGGGGCGAATCCTGGAATGCTCAGGGGGCTTTCTAATAGCTGATATTTATATAATTAATGAAATTTACAATATTTTTTTTAACCTTCATCTTCTGTCTTAGAATTAATACTGGATATTAGTTCCAAGGCAGAAGAGCAGTAAGGCTTACATTGGGGGTTATGGGACTTACCCACGGTTACACAGTTAGGTAGCATCTAAGGTCAAATTTGAACCCAGGTAGATTCTAAATGATCACCCTAGTGCAAATATATGGAAATATATTTTGATCAATGACACATGTAAAACCCAGTGGAATTGCTCATTGGCTACTGGAGAGGGGTGGAAGGAGGGGAGAGAGAACATGATTAATGTAACCATGGAAAAATATTCTAAAATAATTGATTAATTAATTAATTGAACTTAAAAACAATTTTTTTGAACCCAGGACCTTCTGTTTCTAGGCCTGGCTGACAATCCACTTAGCCACCTAGCTGCCCCCACAATATAAAAACTTATACAAATATGGTATACCATATAGGAATTTTTAAGTAATTTTTTTCTTTCAGTTTTGTGCAATCTGGATATAGCTTTTACATGCATCTTATCATTTTTTCCAAACAATCCTGAAGGAAGTACTGCAGATATTAGCATCCCCAATTTACAAGAAGGGGGATTTGGGGGGAGATCAGCTTTGAGAGCTTAAATGATTGCCTAGGTTTACTCTGTTAGTAATCAAGAGGTGAGATTCAAACCCAGTTCTCATCTAACTCCAATATGCTTTCTATAATGCTTGCTTTTGCAACATCTCTTAAATATGGCCCTTTCTCTCCATTCTTGCAGGCCCTCATTTCCTAGGAGCCTCTCTTGCATTAACATATAATCGTCACATCTAATCAGTGATTTGTACTCTTCAGCTATATCTAGATGACACAAAATTGAAACAAAAAGATTACTTTTTTTTTTATGCTCCTGCATGGTCAGCAGAGGTAGACCATATTTGTATAAGTTTTAATTTATGGATATCTAACAAATTACTACTTGAAATTCAATTCCGTAACTTGATTTAGAAATATAGTTTGATTTTCCTTGTTGGCTGATACTTAAATTTCATCAAAGTGTAAAGCCTAGTTTTGGGTGTCGCTGAATAGACACAGTAAATTTAACTTCGGCTCTGTACTGTCCATCCATGTCCTCCCTAAAAAGATGAGGCAAGCTTGGACCCATCCTCTTGTTGTTGATCACCTCCCCCAAGAGCCACAGCAGTTTCTAGGGGTTCCACCCCTTGACTGTGGTCCACCATGGCCCAAAGGATTCTGGATCAGAGAACCTCTAACGCTCACAAGGTTGGCTCCAAACCTGATCATGGTCATCTTGGGATTGCTATTTGTTCACCTAAGATCAGGAAAAAAATACAGAAGAGGCAGCTCCAAATCCAAGATCAGTTGAAGAAGTGGGAGTGGAGGAGGTTGCTCCCTTTTAAATATCTGCCAAGTTATCAGCTTTCTCTGCTCAGTGCCAATAAGGGCGTTGTCTTATCTTCTCAAAGCACCATGTTCTGTCATGGATGAGCCAGTACATAGCCAGAAGCAATGGGGGGGGGGGGAGTTGCAGTCTGCAAAGGGGCCCAAGTACTGACCCTTCATGTCTCTGGAATTGCCAGGGGATCGCTAAATACATCCTTAGTGGAATGGGCCATTCTAATTTAAGATTTGTATTATTTTGTAGGGCAGTTTCAGGAGTTGGAGAGTTTGGGAAGGAGGATATTAAACTTGATCAATAAGCAACTCTGAAATAAATTATTTAAAGTGTTATATAAATTTTATTTCCTCACTCCCTTCATAAATCAAGAATTCAAACTTCTTACTTCTTACTCTTACACAATCTCATTAATTCTTCAGTTCATATAGAAATTGACATTATTTTCTTTGGCCACTGTCTAATGGTTCCACCTGAGAAACAGATAATGGTTTAATCAGTTGAGCTGATATAAAGGAAAAGAAGGCATTACCATCTGTTTTGTTTCTGTACCCTAAGGACCACTGGTCCTTTCCATCTAACTTGCAGCCAAAACCTTCCATGTGTGTTATCTCCCCCTATTAAAATGTGCCTTGTGGGGGCAGCTGGGTGGCTCAGTGGACTGAGAGTCAGGCCCAGAGAGAGGAGGTCCTGGGTTCAAATCTCATCTCAAACACTTATTAGCTGTGCGACCCTGGGCAAGTCACTTAACCCCCATTGCCTAGCCCTTACCACTCTTCTCCCTTAGAACCAATACCCAGCATTGATTCTAAGACAGAAGGTAAGGGCCTAAAAATAAACAAATGAATAAAACAATAAACAAATAAATGAATAAATAGACAAACAAATAAATGAATTAATAAACAAACACACAAATAAATAAATAAATGAATAGGTGAGATGTGCCTTGAGATCAGGAGTTGCCTGGCTTTTTTGTTTTCATACCCTGTCCCTCCCCTGGCTATGTTTTACTCATAATAAGCACTTAATAAATGTTTTTTGTTGCCCCCCCCAAAAAATATTTCCTCTCAAACCCTCTTCTCTTCCAAATTTTCCTGTTATTGTCTAGGGTACCACCATCCATCTAGTTACCTTCTCCTACAACATTGGTGTCATCCTCAACTTCTCACTCTTACCAACCCCACAATCCAGTCCACTAGCAAATCTTGTTTGCTTTCACATCTCTTAAATATGGCCCCTTCTCTCCATTCATGAATCTGCTTCTTGTTATACCTGCCTCAAATCTCTTCCCACTCCAATCCATCCTTCCATTTAGCTGTCAAGGTGAGTTTACTAAAGCATAGGTCTGACCATGTCACTCTAGTGGCTATTGGACAGCTCAGTGGACACAGCAGTGAACTTGGAATCAGAAAGACTCATTTTCATGAATTTAAATCTGACCTCAGACACTTATTAGCTGTGTGACTTGGGGCAAGTCACTTAGCCCTGTTTGCCTCAGTTTGCTCACCTGTAAAATGAGTTAGAGAGGAAATGGAAAACTATTTCAGTATCTTTGCCAAAAAAACCAAACCCAAGTGGAGTCACAAAGTCAGACACAACTGAAAAACAGTTCAACGAGAACACCAAGGCTACTATTATCTCTAGAATTAAATTTACACCACCCCTTATTTGGCATTTAAAGCTCTTCATAACCTGGCCCCTTCCTACATATGCAGGCTTCTTACATTTTACTCCCCTCTATGTACTCTATATTTCAGTCATATAAGCCTACTTGCAGTTGCTAAAATATGCTTCCATCTCCCATTTGTGTGCTCTCCCTTCATTCCTGCCTCTTAGTTTCTTAGAGATGGCATCAAGGGTACATGCAGAAGGGCTATCCTTGGCAAAAAGAAAGGCTACTTCATTGTCAGATACTGCGGAAAAGGAAAAGATGATAACGGATAAAGGATTTTAAGATTAAAAGAAGTAAGGGGAGGGCAGCTAGGTGGCTCAGTGGATTAGAGCCAGGCTTAGAGATGGGAGGTGTCCTGGGTTCATATCTGGCTTCAGATACTTCCTAGCTGTGTGAACCTGGGAAAGTCATGTAACCCCCTTTTGCCTAAACCCTTATGGCTCTTCTACCTTGGAACCAAAACATAATATTGATTCTAAGACAGAAGGGATAAGGGTTTAAAAAAAAAAAGTTGGGGAGAGGGAGGTCTTAACTAAAGGCCTCCATTTTCTCAGTAATGTAAGAAAGATTTCTAGCTAAGAGATAATGGAGAGAAATGTAGGAAGGGAGGGGAAAGTTTAGAAAAACTTCTCTGGGGAGTGATAAAATGTATCAGTTAAGGAGGAATAAAGGGATTATTTTGTAATAAGATTCCAGTTAAAATGTAACTTGATTTTTTAATGCATCCAGTCATTACTTATAATCATGGATATGGCGGAAAAACAAGGAAGGAATATAACATACATGAAGGAATGAAAGAAAAAGAATTTATAAAGGTCTTACTCTGTACCAAGCAAGCTCTGTGCTCCATGCTGGGGATACAAGCACAACAAGCAAGATCAGGGAAGAAGACCCCAAAGGAGGGAAAGAGTGGAGGAGACCTGGGGCACCATAGTTTGAAAATGACTGAGAAGAGAGAGGGGTAGTGGAGTGGGGAGAGGAGAGGAGAAGAGAGGAGAGGAGAGGGAGAGAGAAAGAGAGAGGGGGGGAGGAGAGGAAAGGGAGAGAGAGAGAAAGAAAGGGAGAGGAGAGGAGAGGAAGAGGGAAGGAGGGGAAGAGGGAAAGGGAGAAGGAGAGTGGGGTAGAAAGAGGATGAAGAAGGAGAGAGAGAGGGGGAGGGAGAGAGAGAGAGACAGAGACGGACAGACAGAACAGACAGACAGAGACAGAGACAGAGAAATTTCAGCCCTGAGAACTTTCCCAAAGTCACACAGGGAATTGCAAAGCCAGGGTTGCAACTGAGATCCTCTAGGGACACTCCTAACAATCTTTCCCTATTTTTGATGTTCTTCAGTCCATTATGTTTGACTTTACCTGACCCACATGGATGTGGTTTTCTTGGCAAAGATATTGGAATGGTGGGTATATGATTGTGATGTAATACTATTCTGCTGTAAGAAATGATAAGCAGAATAAGACCTACATGAACTGATGCAGAGTGAAATAATCAGAACCAGAACATTGTACATGGTAACAACAACATTGTACAATGACCAGCTATGAAAAATGTGGCTATTCTCAGCAATATAGTGATCTAGGTCAGTGATGGTGAACCTTTTAGAGATGGAGTGCTGGACCCCACCTCCACCCCTCAGACCACATGCCATGTCCCTCCCCTCCACTGAGAGTCAGGTGTACCCCACCCCACCCTCCTCGCCCCACACAGGGGAAGGAGAAAGCTCTCCCATTGGGCTGCTAGGCAGAGGGGTGGGTGATCTGAAGAATGTCCTCAGGGAGTGTAGAGGGGGGGGGAGTGGCCCAGGCTCTCTGTTCCCCTCCAGCTCTGTCACCTGTGAACCACCCACCTTAACCCCTGTAAGCTCCCATTGGACTGCTGGGCAGAGGGGCAGGGGATATGAAAAAATGTTGTCAGGGTGGTGGAGAGGGGGAGGGGAACAGCTCCACTGGAGTCTCACTTTCTAGTAATGAACTCTGGGGAGGATGGTATGGGGAGGGCAGCTAGTTGTTCAGAGAGAGCACTCTGCATGCCATCTGTGGCACCTGTGTCATAGATTTGCCATCACTGATCTAGGACAATTCTGAAGGACTTATAACAAAGAATACTAACCACTTCCAGAGGAAGAACTGTTGGAGTTGGAATGAAGATCAAAGCATACTATTTTTCACTTTAGTTTATTTGGGTTTTTATTTTGGGGTTTTGGTTTTATACAAGTATTCTTTTACAACAATGACCAGTACGGAAGTATGTTTTACATGATAATACATTTCAAATTGTTTATCATCTTCCAGAAGGAAAAGGGAAGGGAAAGAGGGAGATAATTGGGATCTTAAATTCAGAAAACTATGGGGGAAATTACTATATGTAAGTGGGAAAATAAAAATTAAAAAAAATTGGAGTGGTTTACCACTTCCTTCTCCAGTGTGTCCCCCATTTTACAAGTGAGGAACTGAGACAAATGGGGTCAATTGACTTGCTCAAGGTCAAAGAACTAGTATTGGTATAGTAGTGGATGGAACACTTAGCCTGAAATCTGTCCCTATTTAGAGATCATCTAATTCTCCAGTTCTTCCACTGTATTTGTAAAGAAAAGAGAATCTGGTGGTACAATGGAGAAAGTACTGGAACTAGTATCAAGAAGATCCAAATTCAAATCAGGCTTCAGATACTTCAACCTAGGAAATACTCGTAAAACACACATAAATATTAGCTATTATTAGCCATTATTACTAAAATAACTTGCCTGGGGGCCACATAGAACTAGAAGCCAAGAGTTTCCTAGTTCCAGTCTCCAGGTCCTTCCCCTCCAACACCTTCCCCTTCTCCTCTCTCTGGCCCTGTGCTTCAGATTAGCAACTTCTGGACTTCTGGTGCTGATTTCATCAGCTCGTGTGTCCATCCCCAGGGCGGGCTACTGCTGCCGCGCAGTTTTATAATAAAGTGTCTTCAAACACGCGGGAATACCATTGTGTACACACACGACCACTCTGAGTCGAAAGGGGGTACACAACACGGCCAAATACTTGATTTCAGCCGTACGTTTCTCCTCCAAACTCTGGGTTAGGTCCAAGGAGTGCACTTGTCCCCGAACCCCCCCCCCCCCCGCG